>NC_089877.1:16566041-16876250 GCF_040182565.1 Anser cygnoides | reverse complement strand
AAACTTCAAACACGTAAAAGGCTGCTGAAAAGAGGGAGAGGATCATTTGTTCTCCCACTGCCTGGATGGGACAAGTAGAAATTGGCTAAAAATTCAGATCCAGGCTGGCGACCGGGGAACATAACTTTGTTTAATAATAATAATTAAAAAAGTAGAGGGGCACAGGGTTGGGAAGTGTTTAATACCAGCGCAGAGAAAGAGGCGTCAGAAATGACCTTTTATCAGTCTCCTGCTGGAGGTGGTCTGTGGAGACCATCGGCCCAGCTTTCTGCCAGCTTTGATGTGGAGAGATGAGAGATCACGCTCATCCACTGACCCTGTCCTCGTGGTACATTTGCTGTGGAGTCATTTGTGGAGAGACTTTCGTGCTTAGGTGCTGTTTTGCTGTTCTTTCTAAACTTTCCCTTGCTTCATGCCTCTCGGCTTATGGTGTGGAAAAAACAGAGAACTCTCTCTAAGCAACCTTTCAGTAACTTTGAGCAGTTTCTAGCCTGGCCTCGTGACACACAGGCAGCTGTTTATTTATAAAGGAAGTTATGCAGACATGGCAAGGAGTTGGCCATTGACCCTTGCAAAGTGTTGTAATAAACTGGTGATGGAAGAAGGATAGGAAAAAATCAAAGCAAATCTTTACATCAAAGGCAGAGAGAGGAGCTGCAATTAACATGGTCAGATGTGGGAGATTCAGCCGGTACCAGAATCTGCACTGATGTCCCCCCTGTCCAGACCCTATCAATCTTGCCAGGGAATTTGACAGGCGAGGAAAGTCAAAGAGCAGCTGAGGGATTCTGAAATCAAAGGACTTTGAAAGCTGGATCAGAGAATGGAGCGCGATTTTCCCATCTGCTTTGAATTTATTGTTGCTAATGAGGAAGCAGCCTCTGGTCTGAGTGAGCATGTTGGACCAGAGGGGTCACTCGACATTTCCATCACATTCAAAGGAGGGTATCGGGGGACTTCTTCCTCCAAGTTAACCCTTTCACTGTTAAGCATGTACAAACGAGCAATGTAGAGTGAGATGGCAAAAGGGGAAAAACATGTTTACTACTTTGGATTCCCAAACCACAGGGTCCTGTTTGGGTGCCTGACCGGTGGGAGCTCCCGCAGGTGGAGCTGAAAACCCCAGCATCAGTCCCTCCTGCTCATCAACTCAGAAGCGTATCTGTTCCTTCTGCTCTGTTGCTGATGTTTGCCATGTTCAGTCTTTTTCTGCAGAGCCAAAATTACAGGGCTGTGAATCCAAGACCTGCAAGTACCTTTGCTCTGTAATGTGTAATCTATGCACAAAGCTGGAAATGGTTGAGCCGACCACGTATTTGCATCCAGGCTCCACATCCCCTTCAGGTCAGGTGCTGTCCCGGTGAGCACAATGTGGGTGACCGGGGCAGACCTCTCTCCTCCACCCCCCCACCCCCCCCCGTGTTTTCTAAGCATAAGGGACTGTACAGTGTGTGGGTGCAGGAGCAGATGAGAAAATTGGCTGATGAGCCTGAGGCGAGCGTTGGAGCTAATTGTGAGGCCTTTCGCATGCCATGAGAGTTAATCTTGAAATTGGCTGTTTTACATACCAGACGCTGACCTCTCCATCCCCAGATTCCCCAAAACCTTTCTGTGCTTCCTGGCCTTTGCTGCCCACTCATGCTGCTGCCATCACATTTGATGTTCTCTGGCTCCCCCTGATAAAGCTGAAGGCACCAAAAGCCGCGGGGATCTGCTCGCAGAGGTGGTGATCCTTGCCCTGGGCTGAGCCAGTTGTTGCTCCGGGCTGCCACTCACCTGCAGGGCAGGAGCGCTGGCGGAGACTCTCAGAGCTGCAGATCTTCAGCAGGGGACAGAGCGTGCAAGGCAAAATGTTGGTACGAGAGCTGACTCCCTGGCATACTCTAGGAGCTTGTTCGTGCAAGCTGAGGAGCTTTTGTTGCAACAGGGGCTCGGTGGCATGCACGCAAACTCCATCTCGTCTTCTGAGCGCTGCAGAGCTCTGAGCCCAGCTGGCTGCTGGGATGGATGGTGGTTGCAAACATTAGTTCAGGGTTTGAATTTGGGAAACTTGCAGAGTGGGTGCCTGGGTGCTTTGAGTGGGTTCACCTCCTGTGAATCCTTTTCTATTAAAACACGTTAAAACATAGCACGCGGTGAGGCAGATCAGCCCCAGCCATTCAGGAGACACAGCATGGCCTTACCTGGCACTTCCAACCCAACCAGGTCCTGTCTGAACGAGGCATGTCAGAGGCAGTTCATTTTGAGAGACAAAAGTGGTTTCCCAGGTTTCTAATTCTCTCTGGCTCCCTCTTCTGAAAACACTGTGGGTTACTTTTCATTACTTTTCTTTGTCTTACAGATAGAATTTTTGGGTACTGTTGTTTCTGCTTTAGTTCTTTGTCTCCCTTACGCCATGCCGCTGCAGTGTTGTGCTTATCAAACATACAAAACGTGCTGGTGTGATTGCTTACTTAACTGTGGTGGGCTGACTGGCTGAACCGGGAGATTTTCATGAGCTTAAAGCTCATTACTCTGACATTACTGACATTACTCTTTAAGGAATCATTCACGAGCAGTCTCAGTTTGCAATCAAACTAAGGTGCGTGACAGTGTCTGCTGTGCCCTTTCCTTCTTACTGCTCTTCTGAAAGACTTTCCCTTTCCTGAGGTATTTCTCCCCTGTTTGTCTCCTTGACTGTCAGGGTATGTGGTTTTAGGGTGATCCATCATCCAGGTTCAGCAGCGCTGTGCTGGGTCTCTTAACAGTGCTGCTGAGGCTAGATGAGTGGATTGTGATCATGTAGGAAATACCAAACAGAAAAAGGTCCCAGAGTGGATGCAGGATGCTGGGGCCATTGGTTGCTGTGATATTTAGGATTATGTTTTCAAGTGAAATGTTGGGAATTAGCGAGACTATGAGTTTTCAAGGACATTGTATCTACTGGGAATGTTTAAACCCAGAAATATACAGTCGATAACGTAACAGGATTAAAGCTCGTTGCATCAGAATCAGCACAATTTTGTTGCCAACTAATAGCTAGGCACAAAAGCCCTTATGCAGCGGTTAATGGTCTTATCTGGAGACCTTCCTGCTTACAGCCCACTAAATTGCAAATACCGACCGATGATTTAAAGAACTGCTCGGTGTCAAAAACTCGTCTCTGAGCTGCCACCCAGCTCGTGCTGCTGCTGTACCAGCTGGAGACAGAGCTGTCTGAAGCAGGCACCGAAACCCATGGGCGCAGACGCATCCTCTGCATGCGCCTAGCACTGCGTGCCTCGGGGGGATCTGACCTTTCGGGGCAGGCTAGAATTAGTGGGTATATTTTTAATACTAGCTGTGTTTTTTCTGGCGATCTATAGGTATCGATCCTCGAAGCCAAAGGTTTGTCTAAGTCTAATTTTGGTCAGGTGCTAGCAGTCCATGAATGTGCTTTGAAATAGCAGCGTGGTGTAGGCCAAATCTCAGCCTTCGTGCCCTCGCCGGGCTGACTGCCTGATGTCTTCTGTCTCATTGCTCACAAAGTGTAGTAAAATTGATCCTTCCCCTTCATCCCTCCCTCTCTTTTTTTCTTTAACGCTCCTAGAGCCAAATAAAAGGAAAGCTGTGGTAATCAGAGCAGCGCTGGTGCTGTCGCTCCCTTACTGCCGAGAGCCCCGTGCTGACCGCAGTCATGGCACAGACGTGCAAGGCTGGGATTGACATCAGCGAGTCCCTGGTCCCAGTGGCAGGACTGCCCTCAGAGCAGGCTCCAAACTGCCACGAATGTGCTAGCAACGTGGCAGGGGGCAGGCGGGGAGGCGGCTTGGGCTTTTCTGTGATGTGCTTGGGGCTCCTGGTGGAGCGCTCCCGAGGACGTGAGGGGAGGACGAGAGGCAGAAGCAGTCTGAGGAGCCGTATCAAGGTTTTAAAAGAGCTTGTGACATTTTCTGCCCAAGTTGAGACACAATAGATCTCGAGGGGATAGTAATGGACCCGTAAACCTCTTCGTGGGCCAGCCCTAATAAAGGACAACACCTGAGCATAACTGGTTCATCACAGGCCTTTCTCCGTCAGGTGTGGGATTTCCAAACATCGTAAATGTGGTAATAAAAGTGGGTTAATAAGGCAATAAATGGCAATCATGAAGTCCCTGGTTGACTTCAGAAAAAAAAAAAAAAAAAAGAATCTGTATTTCTGTTTCACCTAGAATGGCTGAGACCCTGTGAGGTCCCTGCCCTTCTCCACCACTGAGGTGCTGCTGGATCTGCAGGCTCTGCAGGCCCTTCCCAAAGGCCTGCTGAGGCTATACCCCCCTCCAGGACAGATTAATCCTGTAGCAAATCCCACAGCAAAGGGCAGGAAACCAGGCAGCTCCAACCGAACCACCCTGGGCAACAGGGACCTAGCTGTGTAGATGAGATTTCTGTCCGTGAGTCAATCTTGGACCATCCAGGCTCAGAGCACTCGGAGGCACCACAGCCCCCGCTGCTCTGCAGGGGCACATGCATCACAGGCAGGAGTACCAGGAGAATTCAAATACACGAAATTTCTTACAACCCAGCCAATTCATCTCCCCAGTCACAGATGAGTGAAAGGAGAGGCAAGGCCAAAGCACAAAAAGCACTGGAGGTAGGGAGAAGAGCAGAGGCTGTATTCAGGAGAACCATCTCGATGGTTGCTGCTTGCTGAAAGCAGCTGCCAGCTTACCTGGAAGGTCTGAAAGCGAGATGGGGCAAACGGGGCCTCTTCCGAAACAAACAAATGTGCTGCTCCTTCACTGTGGCCTCTATTCACAGCTTCCTTCTGAAGCTTTTCCATATGAATGAGGTGGAAGGACAAACTTGTAAAGTGGGTCAGGGAGAGGTGAAGACTTGCTCTCAGCTATAAACCCCAGCAGGACACGACTCCTTTGAAGAGCATTGTAATAATGATTTAGGTTTAAGTTCAGGAGTCAAAGCCTGTTGTATTTTCAAAACTGTGTGGTGCTGTGCTTCTAAGGAACCGGAGAGAGTGATAAATTCTGCACAACACTGTTTTCTTTGTAGGCAGCAGAAAATAATTTCTGCTGCCTGCGCTGTCATAGGGAACACAATGCTCTGGCATTGACATCTTTTTCTTGGCAGTATGCTCAGCACTCTTGTAAGTCCCTTTGCCTACACACTTCTAGAGGCTTAATACCAAGCGGATTGGTTAATTATCCCATCTCCCCTAAAATAGGTGTGACTGGCTTTCTACCTGCTGGGCAGGAGACAGAGAGATCAGGTGAGCTGTGGCAGACAGGCACGCAGCTCAGAAGTCTGCACTTCCACTTCCACCAAGGCTGCCCTCTGCAGTTTTCCTGAGGCCCCGGAGGTGACATCAAGTCCCCCAGTCCTGCATGAAGGCCAGGCCCAGCATTGCACGCTGCTGATGTGCCTGGGGAGCTGCAGCTCCTCCCCTGGGCCCATTTTGTTCCCTCGTCCAGAGCTGCAGGAGGCGTGCAGAGCTCTGGGCAAAACCAAGCTGAGGGCCAGAGCTGCACTCGTGCCCGCCATCAGAAGAGCCCTATGCTAGATGGTGCTCCCTCCCCAAACCCCTGCTAATGTTAAGCTGCCTCTGCTTAATGATGAGGATGATTAGTGACCAGGGTATTTATTTTGTATGCAGTCATCATCCCCAAAGCTATTTCCCTCTCTTTGGAGAATTACCAATAAATTGAATTCATCACCTGAAAGTCGAGTTCATTTTCAGTCACTAGCAGACTTCATAGCTCTTTTCATTGCTTCAATGGAAGCGTTAAGAGAGTCTGTGTATTTTTTTTTTTATTTTGAATGTTGGTACTTTGCATTTATTATTACTGAATTCTTGAAATAAGATGATGTCCTTTCACTGCCAGAGTGCGGTCTGCTCTGAGTGGAGTATGCCAGTGCATTTTGATAGAGAATGATTTGTTGGAGATGTTGAGGAAGAAGTTTTAACCAAAAATGCTACAAAAATTACTTCTCTTGTTGGGAATAGTCCTGGGACCCCTTCTGATCCTGCAGGCTGGGTGAGCCCAGAGGGAGGGTTATCACAAGTCTATCACAAGCATCTGAAGTTCCAACCAAAGGGCTCCATGCCTCTGAAAATGGGACTGCTGCTCCGTGAGCTGTCTCTGGAGACTCAATCCATCCATTACACTGCATAGATCTGTCTTACTTATCTAGCAAAAGATAAAAGACCACTGCTGTGTCAAGCAACTAGAAAGCCTGAAATCTGATCCTGAAATAACTGAACTGTCTTGTTGATGCATCACAAACAACAGACAAGATCCTTGTTGTTATTGATGGGAGTACTGGGGGCAGCAGCGGCACGCTATGAAGACAAGGTCTCTGCCTCAGAGAACCTGCAGTCTGAAGAGGTGCTGGGCAAACTGGGACAAAAAAAGAGAATGAGAGGTGCACGTTGATTAGATTTTTTACTTAGGTTTGCTTTTCTTTCTTTCTTTCTTTCCTTTTTTTTTTTTTTTAGGCATAGGAAAGGTTTTTAATTTGTTTCTTCCCTGAGAACAAGGTAAAAATGTGTACAGCTTTCATTTCACTTTGAGGGTCTTTGCTTTCCTGGGAGCTGTTACCACACCCACAAGGGCAGCTTTGAACATGTCTATTTTAGTGCCTTTCGTATTAGCCAGGAACTTCTAAGTTGGCACCAAAATGAGAAATGAGGTCACTGGAAAGCAATGGATAGAAACTGTAAATAAGATTGCTTACAGGGCTGATGTTGCAGACGAGTGATGGTGATGTTTGAAGTTTACCATCTGTGCCCAGGAAGAGGAAAGCATTCCGAGAGACAGATGGTCAAGTGCGCTTTCATGCTGTCCTTTTCAGAGAGGGGGAAAAAAAAAGTTGTCTTTAAATCCACGTTTCAACTTTGTGTTATGCAGTGCACTCAGTCATGATTTTGTGTTTCTTTTATTTCATTCTGATCTTCTGATTATTTTTTTGTCAGCAGACACGTCTTTACAAAGGCGCTCAGCTGTCTGTTGACATCCAAGTCAAACTTTCTAGATTTTCCATGACTTTCTGCCTTTCTGGTTTAGCAGAGCATGGACTAACAGTGACTGTTATTAGTGGATTTCCCCCCCAAAAATAATCAAAAGTAAGGGTCATGTGTCTTTGTGGACAGATAAATGAGGTAACTGCAGAAACAGGCTTGGGAATGAGGCTCTGAGGCCTAAATCCCACAAAGTGCTAAGGAACCAGAGTACTTCTGACAGTGCGTAGCACGCTGATTCCGCTCGTAAATCTGCAAGTGAACTTTATTATCCAGGCTGAGCCCTGCTGCTATGCAGAGCAGAGGCACGGCTCAGCAAGTCTTGCTGACTTGTATAGTGCTTTGTGTGGAAGCAGCGATGAAATTTGCCTCAAGTCTTCCTGGTACAGAATGGGGCCTTGGACACCTCTGGAGCTACAGGCACCGATACAGTTGTAAAGATGTCAGCGTTTTCCAATTAGCCCGATTCCCTGTCAGTGCAAAGGCCAGGCGCTGGTGTACTTCAGCCTTCTCATTTAGGTTTCTTATCTCATTCTTACAGCATGGTCCAGAGTGTCAAAGCAAATTTGATATTTATTTTTTTGTAAGAAACTAGAAAGCCTGCTGTAAGGCCCAGATTTTCAATGTAAAGTTTTGTCTGCATCTTATTTGCATGGCTGAGTTATAACACTCTAAATTACAAACAGAAGCACTGGCAGACTCTAGCTAACAGCTCTAATGGATGCTATTATATTTCTGCTGCTAGCTGGCACTGAACCTTCACTATCTCATCAGCATAAAGGGACGCTGTCAACTTGAAAAATCATGTCTTCCTTGGAGGGGAAAAAAAGCTATACCTACAATTGTTCCAAGCCTTTGCAACAGCAGTAACTAGGAGAGAAAAAGGAGGGGAATGAGATTCGAGTTAATTATCTCTGCTCAGTGCGTTTACTTGGGGCATTTGACAGCAGTTTGTGGTGAGTCAGTGTTGCTGGTGTGCTTTAGCACCTCCTCTCCAACCAGCAAGACGATGCCTTTTGGGGAGGGGGATGCTGTTGTCCCCGGCCTTGTGTTAACAACAGCAAAAGCGAGCTGACATCAGGAAAATGTGCCCGTACACAGAGAACAGACATCAGCTATGTAGGATGCCGGTCATTGTGCTCAGTACAGGGTTCAAAAATGGTTTGCAACATGCTTGGGTGAGAAGGAACTCTCCCCCACAGCCCCTCATCTGACCTCCTTCTCCAGACATGGTTTTTGCAGCACTCTCTTTGCTGCCGTTTAATGACAAAACTGGCATGGTTTGAGGCGGGCCAGTTCTGAAATATTCCAAGTTCTTGGCGTCTCTTTAGATACAACACTTATCTTTTCCTTGTGATCCCAAACCTGTCCCTGGAGGAATTTGCATCTAACCTGGCTTTAAAAAAAAAAAAAAGAAAAAAAAAAGGAAGGATTCATGCTTCTTTGTGATCAAATGACTGGTGTGCTGCAGGGAACCATCGGCTACTACCATCCCTGCCGGCATCCCGTGAGGCGTGCTCTGCTGCCTCCCCCCGCAGCTGTGTTAGCAGATGACGGACCTTTTGCTAACCTGTGCCTGATATCCCCGTCGCCTCTGTTTTGCTGCTGGAGTAAATGGCTCTGTCGGGGATATTGCAGGCACCGATTGCTCCCAGCCCAGGCTGCTGCTGCCTGCGGGAACCGCTGTGGGACGGCGAGGGGAGACCAAGCTCGCCATCTGCTGGGGAAAAGGCACATATGCGTCCAGGAAAGTTTTGTGCCTTTCCTTCCTTTCATTCTCGCTTTTCTTTGTCAAAGGCTGACTGTAGGAGAAGGTGGTTCTCAAACATTTAAAATGGCAAGCGCTGCTTAGTGACTGCCCTGTGGAGCACAGGGAAATTACAAAAGCTACAGCAGATGATCTAGTTGCTGGCTAGTCACAGTAAAACAAAAAACACCTTAGCTTTCATTGTTGTGTGTCGCTTCAAAAACTGGTGCCTACCACGAGGCTTGGAAGGGTATTTATGGATTTTTGGGTGTAACTCCAAAATTCATGAGCATGTTCTCATCAGGCTTGCTACAAAAGACCCTTTGCTGGGGTTTGCGAGGTTTTACTCACCAACGTTGTAATGCAGGTGTAGTGCTCACACGCAGGGGCCCTATGGATGCAAACCTTAGAGCTGTTTGAAAATGCGGGGCAGGATTACTGGATGCTGGGGGGGGGAATGCAGGTCTCAGACTGTAATGCTGCAGGACTGTGCTAGTGCAGTGATGCTCCCGACGTGGGTGTTGGAAAGTGGCGAACCAACTGGAGACTAAATTACATAACCTCTTAATCGAGTTACATCTCGAAGGTGACAGTTATTCAATCAAGCAAGGCCCAAATGTCCCAATCATTATTAACCGTTTATATTAAAAATAGAAAAGTCAGCAACAGGCACAAGGGCTGTGTACATGGCGGGGGGGGGGGAATACAAAGATTAGTGCAATTACTCTGTCACAAAATAGAGTTTCTGACTAAGGGGTCGAGAAGTTAGAAAAGGAACTGGGGAGGTGGGATTTCCAGTGCTGCTACTGATTTACTACAACCTTGCGCACCTACGTTTACCCCTCTACAGCTTAGTGAGATTAATCTTTTAAGGAATATGTGCTAAAGATTAGCATAATCTTTAACCAGGTTACTTTTGTAGGGTTTTTGCTGTTGTTTTTACTGAAATATTCTTTAGCCTGTAAACAAAATTATTAGGACTCAGAATTACTAGTCATAAAGCAGCTGAGGAAATGATGCTGCTAAATATGTTGTTCCTAATACCAAGAACTGACATTACGCACAGCTTCTGTGATATTTGAAAGAGAGAGTTCATTTAACAAGAGATCTCTCTCAGATTTGCTATCAAAAAGGCCTGTTTCAGCCCTTATCTGGTCAAGAGGCCTGTCATATATTGTTAAATATAAACTATTATCTCCAGTGAAATAATGAGATACCAAACGTGTTGTGAAACTAACATATTTCACTTAGGACAAAACTCCAAACGTGTCATTGTGTTACCAGTAATGTTTCTGAGTGAAAGAGTAACACCTCAGTTAAATACAAAGCAAAAACTTTGTATAGGTGATAGTTTTGGACGAGCTTAAACATGCAAATTTCATACATGGAACCCAAAATTTAAATGCAGAGTAACTATTATAGCTTTACCAAACTATCGTGAGTCTTGTAAATTCCTCTGCTACTTTAAAACAATGTTTAAAGAGCGTTATGATTCCTAGCTTCCACAACTGAAGGCCTTTCTCTTAAGTTCTTCATGCTTTCACCCACATCATCTATAGAATTTTTAGCCTGAATGCCCTAATGTATAAATTTCCTTTCTGTCACTTTGTGATAAGAAGAAACAAAATTTCATTTTATGGAAGTAGAATTTCATGTTTTAATGCTTTTCCAACACTTTGATACAGCTAGGTCCAACACAATGTCTGAATTTAAATTGTAATATCATAATTCAATGTGCATACTTGTATTTTACAAACAAATTTTTCACTAAAAGAAATTTGCTTAGAGATAACTCATTTTTACTTTGCTTGGTGTAGCTAAGTTTTCACTTGACAAACAGTGTATGTGTAGGTGGTGTTTTCTACTTATCAAATAATACTGGAGTTTTTAAGCTCCACTTCACAATGAGAGCTTGGGTTTTCCTGGGAGGAGGAGTTCACTCAGGTGATTCACTTATGACAGCTCCATTCTTTATTAATGCCCTTGGACCACACTTCTGCAGAAATGAACAACTGTGGTGACCCCATCCAAGGGAGATGCAAAGTGTAAGTAAAGAATGGCCACTGTGATGCTGAAAGGCACAGAAAATAGAGCCTGCGATGCTTAGTTGTCACAAGTGCAGGGGAGTTTCACTGCTATCTCTAGGCATAAGGGAAAAAGGGAAAGCTGGAAGAGAACTAAGCTAAAGAGGAAAGTGTTGGCACAGGAACAAGCTGGTAATGAACTCATGTTGAACACGTTTAGGCTAGCTTTCCAACCATCAGCAGTATGTGGAGGGAGGCTAAAAAACTGATTTTAAGAGAGCAATCATGTTATGGAAAAAATCAAATAATTGCCTGGAAGAGCAGGCATGCTATTTTCTCTCTGTGTAGCAGTCTCCGTAGCTAGGACTTTAGGAACATTTAATGAAGTACTCTTGCTGGTTGGGTAATGACAGTCCTACTCAGCCTCTCTTGCTTTAAACAGCTTTTTCTGAGTGGTAAGTCTCAGCTCTTCTTGGCAAATGTGCTAAGAACCAACAAGAAAATGCCTAACACTTCATGCAAAGATTTGAAGGGAAGCTCTCTTGTAGCCTCCCACATCTTGAGCTGGAAAATACTGGCATCTCCTTGCAGAATGACTTGAGATATACCTCTTGAAGTCGTTAGATGTTTGGCATACCTCTGATTCAGTGGGGAACCTCCTTTATTAAATCTCCATGAGCACTTTTTAGCTACCTGCAGATAGGGCTACTCCGACACTGGGACAGCCTCTTCAGCTCTAAGGCTTTTCCTCACAGCTATTCTGTAGGTGTGTAATGGGTTCGTATGAGGACTCTGCACCTATCAGTTCTTCATTTCATTAGTCCTTAAAATATTTTGGCTTTAACTTCAAGATTTACCTCAAAGTTTTCCTCTGTGTATTGACCTCCTCTGCTCCTCTAATATTATGAGTGCTTCATCTCATTATTCACCTCCTCAGTTGTTCCTACCTTCTAAAATCAACCGCATGATATATTTGAGACTTTTAAGGTTAGGCTGGAAAGCAACGAAACTTCCTCAGATTGAAGAAGTCAGTTATAAACATTATCCATAGCTTGAAACTTGTGGAACAGATTCTTGAGTATCTGTCTTCTGCCTTTGGATTTCCATATTAAATAGGAAGTTTACGGGGTTATCTTGACAGTGCAAGTATTATGATCTTCACTAAGTGGACCCTAACACAGGGCTTGTCATACAGCTTGATGCACAAGCTGTATTACCTCAATCTTTTAAAAGCATGGGTTTTATTTACATCTATATTCTAGCCTGCATGGAGATGTATAAAAATAATTAACAAAGCACTGTAGCTTATGTACACATCCCACTTGATTTCATGTTTGCAAACACAAGAGATAATATTTTGTCTTGAAGGAGAGCCAAATGTTTTATGAAAGGTGGGACTTCACCATAAACAAAGCATTTGGATACAGTGTTCCAGTTCAGCGCCTTATAGAAGATCATCAGAGAGATGAGTCCGAATTTTGTTCATTTTCTGTGCTTACTTCCCCATACAACGCACGTATCTGTAAAGGGTTAGGTCAGGGTCATCACCTGTACCTAGCACAGAGCCGGTACCTGTGCTAAAATGTGCCCTGAGATGTTACTAAAATGGGATAGAAGACAGTTTAAAAGATGAATCTATTTGAACGGGAAATAAAGAGCCCCTCTTCAGCAACAAAAGTGAACATCCATTACATCAGCCTAGAAACTAGGCACCATCACAAAAAGGCTGAGGTAATCCAGGACAACATCTCTCTTACACAGAAAAGGACTCCAAAAATCAATTAGCAGTTCACTTTTTAATTGAAGGGAGATTTATACAAACAAACATCAGAACACTTTGGGGAAATATAGGCACCAATTGCCATAGAAAGGTTTCCTACACCACAGACAAAGGCCATCAATTCTTTACTTTCCCTGTCTGTTTTCTTCTGCAGGGAAAGCAAAGCCCAAAGTCTAATAAACCCAAACATGAATTATCTGAACTCCTTTATTCTTTTCAGACAGGAGGAAATTACTTGCTGCTAAAGATGTACAGACTAGTCATTTTGCAAATGGTGCTATGAAGCTGATCAGAAGGGAATGTGTTGTAGCATAATTGCCCTATTTCAAAGCATTATCCTGTAATAACAGTCTGCAGCATGGCTGTGCTTCATTGAAAGGGAGAGAGTGCTACATCTAGCATGCACCTCAGTGCATGCACATTCCAGAGGGAAGTACCCTCCTTGTCTGCTAATGCTGGAAGGCAGCCCATTAACCAGCTTGAGCCTTTTAGATCCTAATTTCAGGGCAGGGAGATAGCACTTGCTTCATTGGTTGCAGCTATTTGCTATTTCCAATTATGACCCTTGCGATTAAACCAAGCTCTGAGCCCTTAAATCCTTTTCCAAAATACAGACCAATTTTTGTTCAACAACAGTATGAAAACACTTTCTGGCACCAGGCCAAAGGAATGTTTAAGAGTTAGCTTTTCAAAAGCTATCTTATTAACTCAAAAAAGAAATATTCTTAATTTTGTTTGGTTAAACCATAAACCGTGTTATACAAGGCTGCAACTTAGTAAAGCTGTAGGTGTAGAATACTTCCCTTCCTGGTTGCTGGAATTCATGTCCTTGGGTATTCATTTGTTTGCAACAGCGGAAAGTTGGTCCCGGATCCTTCCTAGACCTTCTAACATAGTGTCCAATGTTTCTTTACTCAGTTCCACAGTCAGTGCAGAAACAACAGGACTATTTCCACATAAGGCAGCATCTTCCTGAATCTGAAAACAGGAATGGAGTTGTTAGGTGTATGAAAAATCCACTGATGTCTTTTCCAGCGCCACTAGGAAAGTCAGTGCTTAATGGACAGATTAAGAAAAAACTTGGCATCCAGCTCCAACCTGAAGCCCAGAACCCATTTCCTTGCTGTGTGCCTTTACCAGTGAAGTGCACTCCCTTTAACAGAGTGCCAGTAAGCACACAGAGCTGTAAATGTGGGGGAATTCTGAAGAGACTCATGGCAGGAAGCCGCATCCCTATCAGAAGCATCTTAGCAGATACCCCACACAACAAGTAATCACATCCCACACACAGAAATTAGATTGTTCCTCCTCCTCTGAAGCCTACCCACCCCATTTTTACGGGTTTGGGGGAATCAAGAGTTCTGTAGAATATGAGCAGTAAGCTTGGCTATAGTCCCCGAATGACAGATGTGGACAGTGATAGAAATTATTAGTAATCAGAAGACATCTCCCAACTACCATAGTCAGCTAAACATATTGCTGAGTGACTTAGAACTAGAGGCCAATGGCTTCTCTGTAATTTATCTTTCTTTCCATAGAGAACAATGGTGACTAGGCACAAGTATGCTGCTTTCTCTCATCATCATGCAAAGAAATCTCTCCTTCAGTACAAGAAGATGGCTTTCATCTTAGAGATCATTCCCAGGTTCTGTTGTATGTCAAAATCATCTCTGAGAAAGCCTGTTAATTGCTCAGGGCCTCTCTGCTCCCACCCTTCAGGCAGTAAGCAATCACCAGATGCCTGTCCAAACTATTTTGTGCTGCCACTGGTAAATCAGGTGTTAGACACGGTTATTTTGGTCCTGTACAGGTACTGACATTACCTTTAACTGCAGCAGGCAAGTAGGGACTGCCATTCTGTTGATTGTGTCTGACGATGTCTTGATGTCCACCCTCCAGTCCATGTCAACCAGCCGAGGCAAGGAGACTAAGGCATTAAAAAACAGGGATCAATTAGGCCTGGCAGCACACGGTGACTCCAAAACCCATGACTGTCACCATATACAAGCCTCTCCACTAACAGAATCCTGCCGGCCCTGTGAAAAATGTACAGTTTTAGTGCTACTACCTGGCTTCACGTTATTTTTATGTTGTAATAAGCCAGTCAATAAGGCCTCCACATGACACTTGAATAACAAACAGGGTTCTCCATCATCACAAGCAAGGATGCTAAAATGCAAGACAAGCACAGCTAAATTCAAAGCAGCTAAGAGAAGGGGAGCAATAAGATATCTTCACCTCATACCCTGCCTGCAAGATTCAGTGTTTAAGCATGAGTTACTCTGGGACCTACTATACTCTGTTCTGTAACTGGCAAGAAAGTACATAGGAATCCTAAAAAAACAAGCAATACAGAACTGGGAAACCAGAATCTTCACACATCCTGCCCACTTGTTAAAAATACTGAAGATGTAATTTCAGTTTTATCCTAGTTAGATCTCGC
This sequence comes from Anser cygnoides, assembly GCF_040182565.1. Classification (NCBI taxonomy): domain Eukaryota; kingdom Metazoa; phylum Chordata; class Aves; order Anseriformes; family Anatidae; genus Anser; species Anser cygnoides. The sequence continues at coordinate 16,861,281 of NC_089877.1, read as the reverse complement.
ATAAGAGAAATCATTCAGGAGTCTGATGCAGTATTGACATCCATAGTTCTGGGGCTGGAAATTCCATCAGCCTTCCAATGGGAAGGAACAGGTCCAACTTGGTTGCCCTGCCAAGAAACTTGTGCAGCTATCCCTTGCTGAGAAGAGATGGGGATAGTCACTTGTGATGGCACGTACTGAATGGAGTATTGCACGTTGCACTGTGGACCCCTGTCATTTCCACTTTGGAGCTGTTGCATTTATAAGACACAGAACACCTCTCACATCTTTTTCAACTCAATTTTCTGGTAAAAGCTGAGCTACGCTTCTTGTGTTCAGAAGTGCAGCATCCAATTTCCTGTGAAAACCAGTAAATTCTCACTAGAACAAAGTCTACGCTAGGGACGTGGGAACAATGACAAACCCTCTCAGTTTGAAAAAGGCATTTGCAGCTAGCAGGCCTAACTACTTTGTCAGAGCTATGTCAGAACAAATGAGAACCAGACACACGAGGAAACATTGTTCCCGTGTAGCTCAGGCTTTTGAAATGAGTCTGAAAGAAAGGTAGGACCAACCCCATAAAAGATCTGTATAGAGATGATAGTTTAAGAATAAACTCAGTTTAAAATCTCAGTTGTGGCGCTTGGTAAGTTTGAGCATCTTTGCAAAGCCTTGGCAAATAACTGCTGGCAATCAGGTTTGATATCTATTTAAGGGTATCAGAGGTGGATGAAGAAGCAAAGACTAAACCTGCATTGAGTGCTGCAGAAAGAACTGTCACAACAGGCAACTACAGCCTGTCTGGATTCTGCATGCCACAAGGTGCCTAGTTCCTCCCCAGGGGCTGATCCCATCTGATCACTAGCTTTCCTTCTGATTCCTGGTGCTCAGAGGAATTTCTCTTTATCTGGGGAAAGGTTCTTCCTCCCCTCAGAACTCCAGGGGGCACTGCAGAATTGGCTGCCTTGCTCTTGTATTTGGAAGAAATTCCAGTTTACAGTCCATCAGGGCCGGCACTTGGCAGTATTTGCAACAACATAAAATGCATCTGTTTAGTCTTGTATGTTAATTTTCAAAGATTGATTGCTGGCAGCTTGGAGGGACAGGAAACCATCTACATTTTTAGATTAACACAGAAAAACCAGTTGGAATGTCAGTTCTTTAAAACACTGCCTTGGCCCCTGTGTAATATGTGTTGGATATTTCATGAATATAACATAAAATCCATCATTGCTTAAAAAAAAAAAAAAAATCAATCTCATTACAACAGGGCTAAATATTCATCTAATAAATACAAAAACGTGCATCTCAGAGCAAAGCTCCAAGAGCCATACACCCAGCCTTGCTTCTCCTTTGTGAAGGCCTAGCTAGTGTGTCACTGTCATATCATGCTTGTTCTCATTTCCTCTAAGGCATGATAGTGTTAAGGATACAGGAAAAAGCACTGCGTGTCTTGGTAACGCCAGAACAATGTTTAGACTAAGCAACTGCAGTATTTACTGTATTAGCATTATGCAATAGCTTCCTCCCCCTCCCTATTTTTCTACCATTTATGCTATTAAGATTTTTGAGGGACAGTGGTTTTCCGGGTCTTGCTATACTGTTTACTTCTTGGACATTATCTTCTCTGCAGGCTAAGAGAAAGGCAAGAGGATCTATGCAGACCTCAGAGTATTCTTATTATGAATCAGCTCTCATTTCTAAGTGCTACAGCTTAAAAGAAAAACTCTTAAGGGAAAAAACAAACCAGTATAGCTGTGTGGAACACTTAACCAGAATGTAACTCACTGGCTGATGCTACTGATAACATTTGCACTGCTTAACTACATCACGCTTCAGAAAGGTGAGGAAAAAGCAAGTTATGAGTACGTGCCACATCTGGAGAGATGTGCGGAAGAGAAAGAATGCACAGAAGTGACTAAATGTGCACAGATAAGGCATTCCCCAATATGTACGTATGCTTTGCAGCTCATAGTTGTTAACTATGGACATCATTTAAAGACCTGAATGGGGAGGTTAGAGTGCTTCATATTCAGAAGTTTGGCAAAGAGTTGCCATGTCCACACTGCATTCTGCAATGTAGCAACAGATTGAGCATTAAATGAAATTGCTTGAGGACTGGAAACAATTTAGCACAGTAGCACAGAACTGAATACAAACTTACTGGCCTCTCCTAAGCTCTATGATGCTCCAAGCATACAGCTTCATCTAAGGCAAACAGCGGTATCTTTTGTGCTACGCTGCACTGAAACATGCTGCGATGCTCTATTCTAAACTCCAAGCTCTCTCAAATGATCTCAGGAGCATTAATTACATCCGGATGTGAGATACTACTTACTCTGACTTGCTTGTGCCTCATTCCTCCAAGCAGAGCTGTGAAAAGAAGAAAAAAAATGGTATCAGCAACACTTTAAAAAAAATAAAAAATAAAGGTAGCAAAAGCATTCAGGGTGGTTTGTCTCTGATAGGAACGCTCCCGTAACCAGGGCTCCAGCAGTCAGCAGAGCCCCCAGATCTGCAGGGCTGCTCTCCAGCCTCCCGTCCCCAAGTCTGTACACATAGCCAGGGCTGCCCTGTCCCTTTTTGTTAAGACAAACGTGGTTTTACGTTATGTGAATTAGGTCCACACCCATTCCAAAAGCCTTGGGAAAGCCCTCCGTGCACACTGCAGCACTGTTTGCCATTCCATGCAGGTGATGTACTTCGTTCAGCTCGGCTCATCCCGGGCGGTGTGATTAAGCCCGCAGCATACACAAGACTGCCAGAACCAAAACTCTGAATGCTGCCAACTACCCACGTACCAAACCACACAAACACACTTTAACTTTCCAACCGAAAGCAGATGGCAGGTGGGTAACACTCACATATTCTCCAAGATTATCTTAGTTAAAAGGTTTTTCAGGTTTTGGTGAAAGTTTTCTGGAAAGAGAGCGAGGATGTCTTCTGCCCTTGTCAAGCCGCGGTACACGACGTGCCTGGTGAGGCTGTGCAAGGCGGACACCAGCTGTAGGAAAGGAAGATGGGAAAAGGACTCCGCAGGGCTGAAAAGCATCGCGTACGGCATGGGACGGGACTCAGTGCCCTGACAAGACACAGCTCCTGCGAGGATACCTGTGCAGCTGGGGCACTGCATGCCCCGACAGAGGGCAGGAACCAGAGCCGTTTGCAGGTCGGGAGCCCCACTGCTCTCCCGTCCCACGAGGAGCCCCCCGCCCCTCACGCACGCCCCCTCCGCATCCCTTTACCGCCGGACCCCGGGCGGAGGATCGCCTTCACCCAGCGCCTCTCGCTAGGGGCTCCTACCTGCGCGGCCTCCTCGGGGCCGGCGGCGATGGCGGGGCAGGCGCGCTGCGCCAGCGGGCCGAGGCCGGCGGGCGGGCTGGAGAAGCACTCCTGGCACAGCTGCCGCACGGCCTCCTTCGACGGCGCCTGCCGGGGAGCAAAGCGGGACGCGCTCAGCCGCGGCCCGGCAGGAAGCGGCCCCCGCCGCCGGGCTGGGCGCCGCCTCCCCCAGCGGCAGCGGCAGCGCGGCGGCCCCGCGGCCCGCTCACCTTCAGCAGGCTCTGCAGGGCGGCGAACTCCCCCTCGCGCAGCGCCGCCATCTTGGCGCCCTCGGCGGGGGCGGGCGCCGCGCCTCCCCTCCCGCCCCGCCGCCATCTTGTTGGGGCGGTGCGGGGCGGTGCGGGGCCCGGGCACGCCGGGCGCTGTAGTCCGGCCGCCGGGGCCAGAAACCCGCAGTAACAAGTGCAGGGGCTGTGCTTTTCCTGGGGTTTCTTGCGTGCTTTGACGCACCCAGGCTAAAAGTGAAAGCTGTGAAATATTTAAGCCTCAGCTCCACGTCCGTAAAACAAGCTGCTGCGACAATTATTGGAGCTAAAATGCAGGATAATGTTTTGCACCGAATTAGCATGCATCCTGTGTAAAATTTTACAGACGCACGCAACTACAGTGCCCTTTTTGAAATACATGAAGTGATACTTTGTTTCACCATTCAGTGCAATGAAGAGTGAAACCAGACACAGAGCTTAAGCCATGTGTAGCAGCGTAAACTCCCTTACCACAAGGGTAGGGGTGACACCGAGAGGTGCCAGCAAGCTTCACGCCCATCTCCTTGGCTGACTGCAGGCCGCTTGCACTCTGAACTCATGGTGTTGCTCCATGCTGAGAGAGGAAATGACTTGGGACAGCAGTGGGAGGATGGCATTGTGGAGGCCTAGACCTCGCCTGTGGCACGCTGCCGTGCAGCTCCAAGGAGCAAGAGCTTGCGCTGAGGGGACCGGCCTCCGTTCTTCGAGTGCCTGCAAGCATTTGGCCAAAGTCTGCTCTGGAGCATGTGCAAGGTAGGATGTGTAGCATGTGAATGGTGCATGAGTTGGGCTTGAGATCAGAGCCTCAGGTACCTGACAGTGCAGTCATGACCTGTGTCAACAGTGAGATCGCTGGGGTAAGAGTAAGCCCTAAATATTCTGCTTCTCCCTCTCTGATTTAATCAATTTTTTACTGTCAGTGCAAATCCCTTTGTTGGATGCAGAGTTTAGCAGTAAACACTCTATTTTCAGCCAGTGGGAACTGGAGGCAAAAGATTTATCATGGCATTGCTGCAATGATATGGACCATTACCTTAGTAAACTGTGTACGTTTTACGCTTTGTAAAAGATATTCAAATAAATCCTCTTTCCGAGAGAGAAATTGTCTCTGTTTTGTCTTGTATAATTCACAGCACATCTGGCACCAGGATATCTGTGTAATCTATGGGCTTTCTCATCACCTTTTCTGTCAAAACATCTTCATTTTCGTTTGCATTGTTCTCCTGTAGGCAGAATAATACATGGTAAGAAATGCTAATGGGATGTCATTTGCATTGGGCTCCACAGGTTTGTCAAAGAAAAGGGATTCCTCTCGCAGAGGAACTTATTTTACTTTCTCATGCTGGGAAACCTTCAAGGGCAGAAGAATCTAAAGGGAAAGTATTTTATTTTCTATCATTTTTCATGAGGAACAGGAAATGAGTCTCAGGGGGAACAGTTTTGGGGGTATGAGTTTACCATCTGTAGCCTCTTCAAATTACTTAGTATGATTGACCAGTTCAGAGAGCTGCAATATACTTGTGCTGCTTTCTCTAGCACTGTGTTACCAATAAGTTTAACCCAGTGCAGGCAGTACATTATGGAAGGCTGAAGGTCTGCCATATGGAGTCTTCTTGATGGAGATGCCTTCCTGGGAGAACCGATGTGCTGCTGAATTTAGGTGGTAGGACTACGTGGGCAGTGAGTCTTGTGGATGCCATTTGCTTATCCAGGTGGTAGAACTATATAGCTCCTTACTCTGATCGGAAAAGGAAAACTAGCTACACAGGATCAGATTACAGGAACTGTGTGACATTGTCTATTCCTTCCCAAGAGGAAGAACCTGAAAGATTTGATGATGGTCCTTCTTCCACTGGTGCCACAGCTATCATTTCCCACCTACACAAATACAGCAGTATCTGCAAGCTACACATTAGAACAGACCAGAAGGTGAAGGGAAGGAGCTCCTGGTTTTTGTTTGCAAAATTTAAGGTTTGCAAAGTAAGCAATCTAAACAATTGCATCACAAAGGAAAAAAATGTAGCAGTGGTTAGAGGTCAGGATTTAAGAGCCAGGAAACTGGAATCGTGTCTTTCTGATTCTGCTTCAGCTTTCACATGAAGCTAGGTAGCTTCATTTTTGTCACCTGAATGACAGGAAGGTAATGTAACTTCTGTGTCACATAAAGCCCTGCATTAACAAATGTGGGCATTTATTAACATCAGCATGAATTTAGAGGTTGTGAAAGCATAAACTGAATGAAAGTGATATAAAAAGAAAGGCAGCACTATGTTACAATCTCTGGGCAAATAAGCCTAAAGGGAAACAGAACTGAATACAGGATATCACTTAATATTGTAATTGTATCAATGATCTCTTAAATTCTTCCTGCTTGTTTTGTTTACAAACCCATAAAACTAGCATTTTCTACAATCAGAGGTAAGCAGAATTTTTCTAACTGTTAAAGCTTCTGAAATGCCATTTTCAGCTGAGGAAGACAGTCACTAAGTTTTGGCAGGGCTCTTCTAAAGCAATCACTTTAAAACACTTACATGAAAGTCAGATTGATTTTACTGCCTAGTTAAAGACTTAATTGTACAGAATAACTTTGTCAGACAAATAGGTGGAGGGCTGCAAAGGGCGGCTGGGGGCGGGGAGCAGAGGGAGTAGATAACTATTATTGCTGTGAAGAAGTATGTGGCAAGGGAGAACATTTACCTGTGAGTCACATATTCAGAACAAAGATATTGCCTGCCAGTGAACACTGCTGGCATCATGTTGGATTTGTTCTCCAGTCCACCTCCTATTGTTGTCATTTCCTCGCTGTGGGAACCTTCTAATTATGAGGAAATAATGACAGGTTTGATTTAATATCAAAATCAAAGTGCTCCTTGTGTAGCACATGGGTGGTCAGAAGCCAACAGAAGTGCGTAGTAAACATGCTTTATCTGAGGATGAGTAGATTTTTGTTTCGGTTTGGTTTGGTTTTGTCACCGTTTTTCCTTCCTTTGCTACTGTCTGTAGCTGTCCGCAAGGACCAAACCTCCAAAGTCAGATTTCCTGAAGCAGTAGAGGGTGAAGGGTGAGGTTGCATCATGTAAGAAAAGCTGGTCCTGTGATCAGTGTGCTTATCACGAAGTTTTTGAGAAACACCAGCTCAGTTATCTGCTCTGCCAGAGGCAATTCTCTCTGAGTTTGAAAAAAACATCAGTTAAAGCAATGAGGCAGATTGGATGACCTTCCTAGATCTTCTCACAGCCCTTTTTTTCCATGATTTCATGTCTGCATCACCCAGTGGGACCCAGCTGAGAGCTCTGAGGCTGCTGGTGCTGTAGCACAGCACTCTGTGCAGGAATTGGCTTGGATCTCAGGCTGCTGTTTGTCCAGTCACTGAGTCTGAAAACTAAGCTCTGCTTCTGTGTAGGGCAAATTCACTTGTGCCTAGGCCTGGGTGATACAGCTGTAGTGCTGACTGATTTGGAGCTCTCTTGGTTGAGCCAGCCAGTGTACCTACAAATTGTCCTCCTTCAAATAGTGCAGATATATCCATACAAAAAATTATGCAGGCAACAACAGTTCAGGGGACTGGATAATCAAGCAGCTTGTGAGCCTCGTAGACACTGGTGATAACTTTCCGAATTCAACATCTCCCAAATGTGGGGATGTGGGCGTATGGGTATACATACTTGTTACTTGCTGCTAGTGTAACCTCTATTCCCAGACATGTTAAAAAGAAACAGGAAAAAAAAAGCAACAACAAACGAAAACATTTCAGAACTGGTAATTCATATGGGGAGAGAGGATTGGTGACCTTTTTGGCTGGGAATGACTTGAATGAGAAGGGAGGTGAGGTGGGAAAGGATGAATTTGGAAGGGTAGGTGAGAGGTTTCTGGTGGGAATTGGAGACCTCCTGGGGCTTGGAGTAGGAGAATAGTTATTCATTTGCCTTTTCACTTAAAATAGCAAATTATCTTTGTTTTCTGTATCTACTGCTACCTGGCTAGCAGGCTTCATGGTCATGAGAGTCTTTGAGTCCTCAAAAATTCATGTGGTTGTAAGAGCAACATGGGTAATTACATGGGGCAAGAAACAGCCACGGGGAATTGCCTTGTTATCAGAAGCATATGCAGCTCTCTCCACTGGTCTCTGAGGTATTTAAATATCTCTGAGGTAATTAAATATTCCTACCTGGAAAATACTGGGAGGGAAGTTGCCTGTCTGCCCTTTGCCTTTTTTTTTTTTTTTTTTTTTATGGAGAGAAACTGCTGACCTGTTTTTTTCAGAAAGAGAGAGAAAGGAGGGGGAACTAACGGGAAGAACTGGGTATATCTCACATATGAAGCACTGCAAGAACTATGTGTATTTCACATCCAAAGTATTTCTCTTCTACAGAAGTCAGCTATGGTGACAGAATGAATTCCATGAAACCGCAAGACAAAATCAAGAGATGGAAAACTGAATGGAAGAATTGCAGTAAGTCAGTGTAAAACATGCTTTGTATTTTTAGACATAGCTATATAACTCCAATGACAGATAAACATTTTGCAAAAATGTCATCTTTGTTATAGTCCATCAACTAGAGCAAGCACCCAAAATAAATGTATCTGAGAGGGAATGTGTTGGGAGGAAAAAGTCAGTCTTGCTGTTCCTAACAAGGTAAAAAATAGACATAATAAAGCAAGCAAATAACTTGACAAAACCCATTTCTGCCAGCTTTTTTTTCTTCTCTTTCTTTTTTTTTTTTTTTTTCTTTCCCTTAAGATGTAAAAAAGGAAAGGAATAAATTTAGCTTCCTTACAATTTTTGGTTGTAGAACTTTAACCTTTTACACTCCAGGAAAAGATGCTGACAGTTCTAGCTCACTTTGGCTGTTCAAGGCTCCCTCAGAGAGAAATCCTTGGGATAATAAGGTTCTGATGGGAAGAACCGTTAGGCTTTTCCCTGCAGTTGTAGCCTATATTCACTGGAGCATCTGCTGCAGAACAATGGTTTCTTCTTTGTGGGCTTTCTGCTGCAAGGCAGGGCTGTGCTGTGTAACCGCACCCTGCTGGGTGTGTGCAATTTCTCTGCTGCAGGGAAAAGTGAAGCTGTTCTCCTGCCTTGCCTAAGAAGAGCTCCATAGTAGGTGATTCTGGATTACAGAGCAAGTGAGATAAAGTGTGAGAGACATCTTTTCCTTAGTTACTTCTGCATTATTTGTGTTTTTAACAGTGTTTCTTTAGCAACAAATGAGCAAATAATAGGAAAGAAATTTTCACAGAGCATGCATGCATACTTGGGCTTACTAGTACTAGCTGCCTGCTTGTCATCATATTCTCCAAACAGGACTTTCCTGAAATGTCTCCAACTTTCTAAAGTTCCATTTATACCATCTTATATTTTGATGGACATGTTAGCCTTTCCATTGCAGGGCTATGACAGAAGTTTCTTTTACAGTTGTTGTTACTGGGAATCATGCTTAGATGTTTTACTGGTAGGGCAAATTTCCCCCTAGATGTCTGGCTACATCTATACTAGTAAACTAAACAGTGACAAAGAACATTCCTGAGGCCATTACTGTTAAATTTCTCGTGCTGTTCTTGGCATTGTTTCCCCTCATACTGACTGTCACTCTCCCAAGCAGCTCCAGGGTATGGGTCAGGAGTTAGCACGGACTAGGAAGTAACCCCAGTGAGCAGTATGCATGTGGCGACCCAGCCAAAGAGGCTGAGAGCCACACTGATGAAAACTGTCCCATGTCAGTTGGTCTCTGCAACAGAAACCACTCCAGAGCATGTTTAATTTACTAGCAGTAGGATTAATTTACTAGCACAAATCGAACTTTCACATACTTATCTTCACTTCTTTTGCTCCAGTTGCAATGAGCTTTCCAGAAGACTTGGTCTCTGTTTAGTCCACCTAACCCACTACATGAATATCAGTCAACAGAAGCTACAACAGTCCTCCTAAGCTCTTGTGCCTAAGGGCAGAGAGAGACTGCAACACATAAGCAGGCACGAAAGGTTAAAATCCAGGACTTTAATCCTCAGATTATGAAACCCATGTTATTTTAGGCATGTTGGCAGAGCCCTGTAGGGAAGCCCAACAGTGCAGTGTGAGGCATTTTTTCTACCCATGGGTTATCAGCCTGCAGGCTGACTACATGGATTAAAAATAAAATAAAATAAAATAAAATAAAATAAAATAAAATAAAATAAAATAAAATAAAATAAAATAAAATAAAGTAAAATAAAAATGGTCTTGTATCAAAAAAAAAAGGAAAAAGAAAAAGAGAAAAAGAAAAAGGGAGCTTTGCTTGTACCTTTTTCTTTTACTTACATTCATGTCACAAGCTTAGAAGCTGGTACAACATCAGCAGCATCCTAATACCCATAAGAAAAATCATATTCTTAGTAATAAAATTGCTTATCCTTTTCTAAATTGGAAGAGAGAGGTCTTAGCTTTTAAATTAATGCAGCAGAGGCATGGCATCATGTATATGTCAGTTGAACTGGAGGTAGACTACATGGTGACCAAGAGAAAACCTCTGTTCCCCAGACAGAAGGCAAATAAGTCCTGCAGAATTTCACAGCACAGGATTTTAGGATGGCCACCTATCTGCCTGTCAGCAGTTACCAGCTCACAGAAGAGTCATCAGGAGAAATGCCTGTTTGTGCGGCATCCACTGCAGTGTAGGCTGACACAGCTTCAGGACACCTTTGTCACCAGCAAAAGGACTTGAGGGAATGGCCTGGAACTGTGACAGGGGAGGGTCGGGGTGGGTGTTAGGAAAAAGTTCTTCACCGAGAGGGTGGTTGGGCACTGGGACAGGCTCCCCAAGAAAGCTGTAACAGCACCAAGCCTGCCGGAGTTCAAGAAGCATTTGGACAATGCTCTCAGACACATGGTCTGATTTTTGGGTGGTCCTGTGTAGAGCAAGGAGTTGGACTCTGATTCTTGTGTGTCCCTTCCAACTTGGGATGTTCTGTGATTCTGAAGCTGGACAGGAGATATTGCATGGGGGTATCTGAGCATCAGGCATACCTTCCCTGCTGGCAATGCTTCTGCAGTAATAGCTGTTTCCTATAGAGGGTGAGAGGTTTGGAGTTATAATTTCTCAGGACACTACAGCAAGATTTGTTACAGCTTGCTTGCCAAAGTCCTTAGATTTCTCCTAGGTAAATGACACACAAAACTAATTGTATCTACTTCTGTGAAAAATTTTGAGATTTAAAGATAGAAAACAACAGGCAAGTACTAAGTATGGCTGTCTTTTTGAAACAAAGCAGTTAAAAATATTGAAAAGTTATGCAAATAAGGCTACTCGACAGCAATCTTTGAATGTACATTGATTTAAAAACCTTTGCAGGCACAAAACCAAGGATCTTGTATTTAGCATTTTGACACATATTTCTTCAATTCAGAGACATTGATTGGTCTGCATGATTCAGGAAAAAATCTGTATTGATCACTGCACCTGACAGATAACCCTTGCCTTAAGGACTTGTCTATGTTAGACTCTTTTCCTCTTGAAATTTCCACTATTTATTTCTGTTGGTGAATCCAGATTTTGTGAGCGTAAGAGTAGGGTAGAACCATTGGAGGCACATAGTTGGCATCAGCAGTGTTGGCCTGACTCTGCATGGCTTTGTGCCCTGTGCATTGTCAGAGTCTGCCATTTGTTCCAGTGGCTAAAAGCGGTCCAAGTAGTGTAGAACCAAGATCTTTCCTGGTCACGCTGATGTGGCATTTGGCTCCAGCTCTGCACACTAGATAGCTGTCATCCTGGCAGATTTTGAATGTTCTTATGAATTTTTTAGGGATGGACTAAAACCACATGGTTATTACTCAGGTTTGGACTCCTCAGAGTCAGTTCTCAATCATCTTTTTCAGATGACAGTATTCCTTCTTCCCTGGCCTCTCTGCTGAAGCAGCTAGTGCCTTCCCAGTTTCAGTTGCTGATACTTGAGACTCTTCAGATGGGACTGCTAATTAGAGGATGAGACCACTGCTGACAGATGTGATCTGTAAAGCTCTGTGCTAACAGATACTCTCCATGTGCTGTGTAAGTGTGTGGACACTTGTCTGTATTAAAACTGGAAACTGAGCAGCTTAACACTGTTGTGAAGAAGCCACTGCACGTTAGTCGTTCATCTAAGGTATTTTCTCCCCCCTGCTGCAATACAGTCCCTATGAAATTTGACAGACAGGTCAGACTGTGTCAGTTCTTGAGATCTATGAATGTGTTCAAACAGCAAAGTATCATAAGAGCTAAAGGAAGCTGAACATTTTGCAGCAGAAAGCATTTGGCCAACCATAATACCAAGCCTTTACAACTTTCTTTATCCAAGATCTCCTCCAGACTTAACAACTATCCATTAATGCTCACAAAACTCCTGGGAGAAAATTTCATGCAACATATGTTACAGCAGTGGAGCTTATTTTGCTTTTTTAAAGCTAATTAAAGCATTCTTTGAAACATTTTCCCCGAGGTGTTTGCAACCCCGACAGTGTAGCAGAGTCAGAACTGGCAAGACAGAAGGAGCAAACCACCAGGGACAAAAGTGAGACATTTAATCTCTCTTGTAAAAACAAAGAAGCAAACAAACCACAGAGCTGGCAAAGGATAAATACAAAGTTTAAAATTCATGGAAGGGGACATTTCTCTCCTTTTAAATGTATTAGCCTGTTGATGTCGCTCAGCGTGACTTGGCCATGCTGAGGTTGGGCGGTGAAGCAAAAGCCAACACCAGTATGGGCTCCCAGCCTCCCCCTTTAATGTGGCCACTGCCCCACCCTGCCAGTCCCAGTATGGAGGAGAAGGCAGAAAGGGAAAGGCTCAAACCTGTCAAAGTTCATTGGTTAGCTGCAGCTGCCAGCAGCTGCCAGAAAGGGCTCCTTCAAGGCTGATATGTAAAACAGCAAAACTCAAACGTGCTTTTCAGTTGCATGGTTTCTTTCTTCCAACAGAGGCACTTACCTTCAGCAGGCAAGTGGCTAGTAGGTCCTATCACTGGAAAACATTGCTAGCAGGAGAGTAGTTTCTGTGTAGACAGTCCCAGCCACTCTGGGGACCTCTAGCCAGTTTAGGCTTCAAAACTGAGTGAAACATCAAGGACTGACTCTGAGAATGCAGCGATGCCAGTATCAACAAACAGACTGTAGAAATATTTCATCAGTTTAAAATTCTGTATTCATTACAAAGTCTTGCTACAGCACAGCCCTTTGGAGTCAGCTGCAGGCACAAACCAAGGTTATGGTAATACAACCTGTAATCTCTGCTTAACCATTTTTATTCTGCTCAAGTTTCTTGCTTTCCTCCCACTTTTCCAGTCTAAACCCCACTTGATCACTGTCTTCTGCATTGCCTGCCTTAACCACTGGATGCCAGGGGGCCTCCCAGCAGGGAGCCTCTCATGCACCGACTCATCCTCCTGTGATGGGAATGCTGCCTGCAGGTAAGCAAAGGCTTGTGAATATACCAGTGCAGTTTTCTTCAAAGCAAGATGTAGGGCGTAGAGAGCACAGAACTACTTGTTTTTGTAACGTGAATCGCTTGTAAATTTGCAGGGCACTGTACAAAATGCTCCAAGGAAGAGACCAGTGTTCAACCACTTCATCTAGATGTGGTTGTGCTCAGCTTGTGCTTGTGATAAACGCAGGCTGTTAGGTGCACTGTGGGCAGTGGCAGAGAGAGCTGGCCTCACACACTTATAAGCTTCAAGAAATTGGCTGGTCTTGTGGCTTAGACTGCCTGCAGGGCTGTGAGGTAATGACAGCTGTAAAGTTGTGATCTTGGCTGCAACAAGAACCCCATCAGCTCATTTTGTATCAGAACAGGTGACAGAAGAGTCACCATTACTTTAAATTGCATCTTGGTAAGGAAAAGGATTCATATCCCGTTATTAAGGAGTCAATCAGGCCCCTTTGGTTGCAATTCCTGCCTTTTATTGATTTCAAATTGCAATTACAGAGGGCTTATTTTTGTCTAATGAGTTGGAATTGTCTTTTTGTTCTGTGTTAATATACCAACTAGTTCAAAGAAGTCCAAGTTTAAGCAATAAGAAATAATAATCAAGAAACACATAAAACCTCAATTTATTTCAATAATACCTTCATCACACATATGAAACAACAGCAACAAAAAAGAAAACAATCAAAAAGAAGTTTCTTTCTCTAATTGTTTTGGGTGGCTTAAAACCCAGACAAGATGAGGTACACCCCATACTCTCAGAAAAATCTCTGTAGAAATGCCTCAAAACAGAAAAGAAGTAAATACTAAGAAACCAGAATATAAATGATATCCTTCTTTCTTCTGCTCTACCTCATCACAACCACATTCTTAAACTGCCAAGGCGTCATAAGGGTAAATGTCAAGATAAATGCTGTAAAAATGTCCTTCCCTCTGTTATTAACATCACCATGGACTATTAAAATTAAAGGGCACTTTAAAACATAATTGATTTTTCATTATTTATCTGCTATTGCTTAGGTGTGGGTAGTGAATCCCCAGAGGGGGTGTTTCATATATACTAGATATATCAGATATTTCACCTCTGGCCTTTTAGAAATAGCACAAATGTAGTTGTGTTTGTGCACCTACAATTTCAGGACATGAGCCAGCCTCTAGCAGATGAGACTACAAAAAGAAGCTTCCTGTAAGCAGTCTATTTGTTATTGTCTTCTGCCAATTTTTATATATTTTTCTAAAATATCTATTAGTGACCATGGTGTCACTAGCGCTGTGATGAATGCTGTGGATTACTGTCCACTCTGTCATGGAAACTCCTAGCTCAAGTTATCCTGGGGCAAGAGCTGACCTTGAGCTTCTTGAACCTGCCATGGCTGGCCAGTTGTGTCTACAGCCTTTGGGTTTATGCCTGTTTGCACACATACGCTGGGAATAAGGGCTGAATAAGGACCGTGGCAGTATGAAACAGAATGGTTTTAGTGTAGTCAAAAGAAGAAATAATTCCATTTCCTTACTTGGTACGTACCATAAATTAGGAGCACATTGTTTGCTGTGATAGCTCTATAATTTTGTGCTTATATTTCTGTTCACCTCAGAACAGCAGAAATTATCTGATTACTTTAAGACTTCAGATTATGTTAATGCGAAACATTATGCCACAAACAAATTGAATTCACCTAGCTCTCTGCTGGCCTCTTACCAATAGGATAAGAAATATGAAATAGTACAAAATAATTATCTTTCTTTTAAGGAAAGCTCTTCGAGTGGGTCATGTGAGGTACATAGAAAGAGTCTTCACCCCCAGCCCACAACATGTACTACACAGTAAATGAAGCATGTTTAACAGAAATTAGTGCCAACTTTCACCAGAAGAAATACCTGTTACCATTGTGTATGCATTTGTTGTACCTCACAGTCCTCATTGCCAAAAATGTGGTTTGGATGGAAACATAATGAGCTACATTTGAAAGCACGGGAGCCCTGAAACTTGCATTTCTTTTGCCAGCATTATGCCTGCATTGGGACTGTTTTAGTCGAAAACAGGCTGGGGTTTTTGGCGAGCGTTCTGCAACAGGAAACACCAAGCAGAACAGCCAACAGACAGCTAAAATACCAGCACAAGTGCCCCCAGGGCCAGCAGGGCGTGAGCTCTGCCCTGGAGAGCACAGTGTGGTGGAGGAGAGCTTCTGTGTGTGAACTGCCCTTGGCAATGCAACACAGGGCTGCTGTACCACAGCTTGGGTAGCTGAGGCAGAAATAACCCTGTTGACTTTTCCTGGGTCATGGAGAAACCTGGTAGCAGACAGAAGAATAATATTTGATTTTTTTTTTTCCTGGCCCCATGGGGGCTACACTTTTACTAAGCAAACACAAAGCTAGATTTGCCCCAAATGTAAAGTATTTCATTTCACTTCAGTCTCTGACAGCTTTTGATGTCCATTTTGCTATTCCTCTGCAGGAACCAGTACAAGTTCTCTCCTGCTTAAGAAAAGGAGCAGACTGGGAACAACCAGGTAGACTAAGATACACCTAAGTGTATTTTTTGAACTGGGGGACGCTGGCTCTACAATGGCTACAGGCACTGAGTAATGAGAATGATTAGTGCTGTTGGAGCTGAAAACAGATAAAACTGTTTCCCACATGTTCTTTCATGATGCTTCAGGCAGCGCTGTCCCGGGTTGCACAGCAGGGCCAGGGCCGTGCCCAGCAGCTCTGCCTCTCCAAGGACGGAAGGATGTGCCAGGTGGGTGCCAGCTCCCCAGGGGGATGCAGGATGGCAGCTGTGGCACTGCAAGGGTGTGAGGTGCAAACCAAGGCATGGGGCGGCAGGAGGGGGCCATCGGTGGTGTCACTTTCCCACTCTGTGTGAGGTTGAGCAGGGCTGCTTTGTCGGAGGGCAGGGCTGCAGCAAAGCAGGTGCCTGGGCCGAGGGGCATGTCACTGTGCTGGCCAAGGGGGAGAGAGCAAGCTGGTGGAGATGGGAACTGTCATTGATGGCTTATTTTTTGAAAGCATAAATTTTTTGCTTTGTTTACTAAGTCCCCATTGGTTCTCATTGATTTAATGTTATGTAATTGTTTATTTATTTATTTTTATTCAGAATGTGTTATGGATATGGCTATTTGTGGTGTTTTCCTCTCAGTATAAGGACCATGCAGAATGGAGCTTGCAAAAAAACCCCATTCTGTTAGGGCATGCTATCTGTAGTCCTGACACCTCAGATAGGTAGTTTGATGTGATAGCCTGGATCTTTTGCCATGCCAAGCAGAGCACCTAAGTATTAGTGTGCTTGTTGTTTTGTTTCCTGTGAAATGGTACATCCGGCAAACAATCTGACTTCATTCCTTTTCCCCACAATGACAGCACTGTGCACTTGAATGAAGCCACAAGTCAGCATCAACAATGGGATTCATGCCTCGTGGTACTAGAGGTTGCATTGAAGGGGTACTGATGAGTGTCACAGCCTTAAGAATGGTGCAGCTGAACCTAGAATTTTGTTGTTGCTGTTACTGTTTTTTGTTAATCCTTTTTTTTTTTTTTAATGCCTGTTGTTTAAACCAAACTCCCCAATATTTCTCTGTAAAAACCATCTGCTTCTTACAAGGTTATAAAATTACCTTAGTTGAAGGGTAAACCCAGTGCCTGTGAGTCTAGCATCATCTCTCGGAAGTCATTCCTTGGCTTATAGCTACTGGTGTTGCCCTGTCACCAGGTACTTGGTTGCTTTTACCAAGGCCATGTATCCTCACTGTGAAAGATTGTATTGGCAGAGCAGCCACTGCCTGGGAGCAGGAGTTCAGAGAAGACAGCTGCAGACACGGCTTCATTGGTAGAGTGTTTCTCTGGTTTTGTGTCAGCTCAGGAAGAGGATTTATTCATGCAACAGGAAGGCTGGACATTGGTAGCTGACATTTATAGTTTCAGTGTGTCTGTTTAGAAACCTGTGATTACACCAGGCAATATAAATATAGCAGAGCAAACCAGGTCTTAACGGGCTCTCCAGGTTTGCCTGTAACTCTTCACGCCAGTGCTACATGGGAGCACTACTGCCTGAATCCTCATGTTGTCACGATACTTTGCCAATATAGAGTGATGTAATGTTATGCAACTTCATTATACAGTAGCACAAATACCATGGAGCTGTAGCAATGCTTCCAAGAAAAATTCCTTCCACCAGGAAACATAACGCTTAAATCAACACAAGCCCAGGTTTTTGGTATTAAGTCAACTTAGTGACACCAGCTATTCTGAATCAGCGTGTCTGGAAGTGATGCAGGGTGAATTCTCATATCCTCAGATACAAACCATTACAGTTTAGACAAGTACAATTACTTAGTCCTTCAGGAGATGCGCCCAGAGGCAGGAGCTTATAACCAATCTGAAAACAGCAGAACTAAGTATGTCAGTCATTTATGCCTTTTCTCTACATTGTGGTTGTAATCTATAGAGAATTAGGGTAAATGTGGGACAGAATATCAGAAATCCCATTGCAGCAGTCCTGCCAGAACTACTTATGATTTGTCCTCATTAGTGTGAGAGATCTCATGTCTCCTGGTCATCTCCATTTCCTGTTTTTTTGTTTTGCTTCTCGGGCTGATTTTGGAGTGCATGGAACAGATTATGTTGCAGCGAAACTAAACTGGAAAGTGTTCTCAAGAAGTGCACTTAATGTACTCTGACCTCAATAGGTACTCAGCCCAGGAGACCCAGATGAAGATGGTTTGAATTAAAGAAACCTTCAATAAGTATAGTGTGGATGTCAGATCCTCAGCATCAACTCTAGCTCCGCAGATTCTTGGTCTACTGAACTTTACAATGCAGATGTAACCTCATCTGATTTTCAACAGGAGGTGTGAGAGCCTGCAGCTGGCCTCTGAAAATCAGGCTTCTAATTTTTGTTCGTCCTGCCCATATATGAAATGGACTGAGTGAAATTTTTGTTCCTCCATTTAGTCATCAATGAGGTAGTGTGTACACTGCAAATGCCATGTCATTGCTGTAAATGTAGAGAACGTTGATTCTGATAACAGTGAGGAAAAGGTGTCATAATAACACTTTTTATTTTATAGCCCCAGAAATATTTTGCAACATATATAACTGGTAAACACTTGCAGTTGTTGCAGCCACTTCTGGAGTGGAACATGTCAGGTGATTTATAGCACACAAAATTACGCTATACTTGTAGGAAGAGAGAGGAAAAAAAGCAATTGCATAAGAAATCCTACCTCCTAGGTAAAATCATTATATTGCAATCCAAATTGGATTTAGTCTAGCATTGGCCTCTGCTTTTATAGTAAGAGCCAGTGTGAATTTTTGAGTACTCAGGATCCTCCCTGCTATGTTTAATTGGGAAATATAGTGTGGAAATTAGCTAACTCAGTAAATTGAAGCAGGGGGCAGAACTAGAAAAAATTGTGCAGTAAGCAAAAATCCATGGTATTTTTCCTGTCTGCCTTTCTAAAAATAAAGAAATAATCATTTGAGATACTAGTTAATGTATGGACTTACATTAATAGGTAAATATTAAACAGCATGTGAAGAAAGTGGGATGTTAATTAGTTATTAAATATATTATTAAATATGCTGCATTTCAGCAGTTCATTTTTTTTTGTTGTTTTTTTCTTATTAAGCAGAAGGAAACAGGAAGCATAACTCTTTTGGTATCACCGCTGTTTTGAGTTTGATTCAACTAGGAAAGAAAAGTCTGGAGTAAAAAAAAATAATAAAAAAAATAAAAAGAAAAGCCCTCTTTCCTTCCTGGAACAGGAAATATAAAAATAGAAATAGTCTACTTCCAAATCCTACGAAAAGAGGTGAAAATATCTCTTTTTTTGCCAAAAGGATTCTACCTTAGTTCTGACAAGGCAAGTATAGTGACCTAATCAGTTTCAGCTATAAATAATGCTTATTTGCTTTTTTTTTTTTTTTTTAAAGTGACATAGCAAACACTAAAGCGCACAGAGATCCTAACTACCTTGATTTTCAAGATTGCTGGCACATGCTCTAAAACAGTGTCTATCAGTCTGTGAACGCTGGACCACCATCCCTCCGTAAGATATTTGAGTAGTCAGTGGAATGCTTGCTGACTTCCACCTACTGAAAGCCAGTTTGCATTATCAGTACTCCGGTTAAAGCATCTACAACTACAACATGTAAATTTTTTTTCTAAAATAATAGCATTTTATTAAATAGATGTCAAACACATTATTTATTAATCTCCTGATTGCTAAATACCAGCAGCATAGAAAATGTTACAGAGATTTCCTGTCCCCCCCTTGTTATATTTTTCCAGAAAATTAGTTGGGCTGTTAATTACAAAAGGTTGAGAACTGCTTTTCTTATGGTCCAGGCTTGGGCTCCGGTATTGATTCTGAGTTAGAAACTTCCTGTCCCAACTCTCTCTGTTCTCGTGGCCAGCTTACATAAAGCCATAGTTTGAAAAATGGATGCCTTAGATTTTCAGATGTCCAAGAGAAGCTTCATTTTCAGAACCAGACAGATTTCTAATCCAAATAGGTATGCCTCAAATACTGTGCAGTTCAAAACCCAAGCATCTTGGGACTCAAATTCTAAAATTCTTCTTCCCTTGGAGTCATGAGATTCCCCATGTTTGTAAAACCATTCCTATTTCTCAAGATAAAGGAGCAGGAGAGGATTTTTGAATTTTTTAGGTCTGGTACATGTCTTGACTAAAGAAGCAGTCAGGTTTATGGGGGCTTGAGGAAAAGATGAACCTCTCCCAAATGCTAAGGCCAACTCTCCTCTCAACTAGTGCAGGAACATTTCTTCCAGAATACTTTCTTGGTTGCATTCAGCAGCATGCATTCATCTGTTGCAAATACAATCTACATGATTAGCTGGAACTGAGTCACCCCCAGACTAGGGCACAGGATACAGGAGGATTTTATTACAAGTTAGGTTTCCTGGAGGGAAGTCCAGTTAAAGAGGAGGCTCACATTCTCCCCAGTCTATTGTTCAGTCAGACTCGGACCCTGGCCTTTTCTGTTTATTTATCCAAACAGCCCACCGCCTTGCATGGCGTTCTGTATGTGTACAGTAAACACTGGAAGCTCACTGTAGTGGTAATAACATGTTGCAACTATAAGCATCCACATCTTCCTAGGGTCAGCTGCTAATCTGGGCTCCTTCTGCCCTCTCTTCCCTGTTGCCAGGCTCACGCAAGAAGGTACGTGCATACAGCCTGTATCCTGTGCGCACAGGCTTTCTTTCCCCTGAGCACTGCTGCCTACTGGAACTTTCATCAGATGAAAAAAATACCTTTCTGTCAGCAAAATGTCTCTTACAGCGGTAAGGGAGGTGACAGAAGAATTCATTGCTCAAGCTTCTGTATTTATTGCAGAATTTTTGGGGTTAATTTTATGATTTGTATGTATAAAGAAGGGGACAATATGGAATTGGATTATGGTCAGTTAGAATCAACTTCACCGTCTTTGCAGTTCAGGCTGTGACTACATATTTGGCGACAACATTTCTTATCTCATCTTAACCCAGTTATTTCCTTTTGCCTCCTCCCAGAATCAGGTGCCATCATTGTGCCATGGAATTTTCCTCAGCAAGACATCTGCCCTTCACAGACTTGGACAATACGGATGTGGAAATAAATTCAAATATGTCTGCAATGGTAAAGAAGGAGTGAATGAAGAGCAAAGAACATCCCTTGCTAGCTTTAATTTGGCTAACACAGGTAAAAATAGTGATGGAGATCCTTTCTGGTCATTAATATGCTACATTGCCAAGTAACTAAACACAAGGTACCTGGGGTCCCGGATAGCCTGCCTGAGCTGAGATTTGTGCAGTCAGATAGGTTGCCAATTTTCAGTTGCTTGTAATGACAGCAAAATTAGACTAACCAAGAATCTCTGTCATTGATAGAACTACTCATTTATAAACAGGCTGATCATTCGTGGTGAAAGTCGATCTGTCTGATGACATGTAACTGCATACCTTTGACTTTTGCCTTTCACTTCAAAAATCCTGTGTAGGCCGGAACATCACCTCTTTCTCACAGAGCAACCCCATGCACTAGATAAAGCCTGACACAGTATCTCTTCACTAGGCATGTTCCCAGGTGCAGGTGAACATCAGTCTGTTGCCCTTTACATATGTGCCCTACTTGATAGACGTAGTGACCTGTGATGTAGCGCTAGCCCAGGCATTGCATTACTGAAGTCTCATTAAAGGTATTTTTTCCACAGTTCAGGACTGTGCCTTTCCTTAGCTGTGACCTCAGCAGATGCACTTTGTGTTGCAGAAAGAGGATGTGAGAGAGGACACGTGCTCAGGGCACAGTACACTTGGCACTGGTGAGTGATAATCCAGAGTAAATTACTGTCTAATTGAACTGGTTTTGCCTTTTGTATTTCACACATTTCAGCAAGGTGTGCAAATGGTGGGGAAGGGAGGCCGTTTTATTTGTTGTATTTTTTTGGTTGCAAAGCCTGATTGTTGGCCTTATGTCTGTTCTAGTGAATTGCCACTGCACATACACACACACACACACAAACTTGGATTTCCTTTATGAATAGCTGAAATTCCAGTCTTGCCTGGCACAAGGGTAAGTTTCACATAAAGAACAGCCTCTGTGGAGAGTTTTTGAAAATAAATCAAAAACCTGAGAGACTGAGAAAAATTCTGAGAATTGGAGATGTGACAAACCGCATTGCCCAGCTTCTTATTGGCACGGTTAGGATACGACTCTCATCTACACAAATGTACAGTCCTAGACAAATTCCACAGCTGGTACTCAAACACCCAAGTAAGCTCTCTGCAGGAGAGCATGTCTGTACACACAGCCATTTGGCCACCGTACAGTACTGCTCATATGCAGTACGAATACGTGCATATGGGCTTCTCTAGTTCAATACATTCATCCTTGCAATCACAAGCTGTGTTCCACAAGCACACAGGCCCTGCTAGCTTACAGAGTTCTCATACGCAGAAGATTGATGCACATTCTGCACCTTCATTTAAGTGAAGTAACTCTTTTTTCATGTTATATCCTTTCTCCCCTACACATACTACCCATCTCAGCTACACTGGTATAGCTTATAGCTTTTTGCTGCGAAAGAGCTATCTCATACCAATAGATAATTTGGGATCAGAGGTGTCTGATAACATGGAGGAATATTCCTTGGAGCTGTCCTTCACTTGACCATCCCTGTAGTTATCACAAGCCGTGTATATTCTGGGTATTTGCATCTTATTCCGTGTATTCAAATGCAGTCCGTCATTCAAATCCCTCCGTTTGTGCACCAAGCCTTCTCAGCCTCTCTGCTTTAAACTTAAAATATAGCTTCACTCATCACTTCTACGCCACTCTAGAGTATCTATATACATAGAGTTTAACTGGTCAAGAAAAGGGGGTATAGTTGCAGAGTTACAACACACTAACTCTGATAGTCCCTTTCTCTTTGAGTTGCTAAGGGTTTTCTTCTTCCCTTTTGTGCCCCACCACAGCATTCTCCCCCACAGCATGACCCCCTTCCTGGACAGACAAACTAAGATCCTTTAGTTACTAAAGGCATTGTCCAGTTTAGCTCGAGTAGTACTGCTAAGTCTGGAAGAAAGAACATGGCATTTGCAGTGGGAGTCAAGAGTAGAAGAGTAAATAAGCACTGAACTGAAAACCAGTAAATTCAGACTGTGGCACCTGGCTGGGTTTTGTAGTTCCTCCCATTATCAAGCAAGTTCCAGTCATCCCTGGGAGGTGGGGATGATTTGTCAGTGACTGTGCTAGTTCAGCAGCACATGCCACGTGACAACAGATGAGAAACCTGCTCAGAGTGGAAAAGGCATGTCTGCCCATCATCCCACCGGTTGTGGGAAGGCTAAAATACAAACATCAGAGCCACTCTGATCACTTCTGGTGCAACACATGATTTCTTCTTGGCCTCTGACTAAACTGCTCCTTGTGCCAGTCAGCTCAGGAGGTGGATGTGTCCTTCTGCTGTGTTCACACAGAATCATTGACTTCAGCTGGCTTTGAGAGCTACATAAAAGCACAGCGATGGTGCTGAATGCATTTAGACATTTTAAGGAAGAAAATCTGTATTTCTGACTGAGCGATCTACCCACAGTAAGTGGCTTTCACCACATCGGAATGCTTCTGTCTCAGCCATTTTATACCCACAGAGCGTAGCATGGTCAGCAAGCAAGATGTGGCAAGTAAAAAAAAGACAAACCAAAAACCAACAGATGAATCACAGCAAAGCAGGGATGAATACAGGAAGGCATCTTAGAAGCCTCTTGTTACTAGAACTGTGTGATTTGGCATTTGTTCACCAGTAAGAGTCATATAACACCTAGTGATTCACTTGTTTTGCCATAAGAAAGATGCCTTATACCACATGCCTTACACCATGTGCATACTCTTGGGTGTGCAGCTCTGAAAGAGAATATAACCTCAAGCTGCTGCCAGCAGACAGCTGATACATGAAATGTCAGAACCCTTCACAGCTGGTACCCGAGCCATTGGCCACCTTGCCAAAATTACTTGCTGCAGTGACCTCTATACTGTCACAACTGGCAGGTCCTGAATGACCTGAAAGTGGCCCCGTAAAGCAGGCTCACAAGCAGGTAGTGCTAGCAGCAGAGAAACTTGTGTTGCTGCTTTCTGGGGTCTTCCTTGCTCTAAGGGCACACGCTGAGGATCTCAACTCACTTGGGCTCTTAGGCTGGTATCACTCACCAGCTCTGACTAATTTTACAGGAAAATAGTTGATTTGGACTGGGTAAAAGTGAGGTATGAGACCTCCACAAAGAGTTCTCAGTGAGGCAGGCAGAGACACTGTTACAGGCTTGGTTCCTCTTTGCCAGCTTTGTCAGAAGGCAGAGGAAGGAGAGAGTGTGCAGAACAGCGGTGACTTTCTTCGGCAGGGGCTGAGAGCTGTGGTGATAAGTAGAGAACTATCCAAGAGAGGGATGGAAAGTAAAAGGTATCACTCTTGAAGTGAGAGGCTAGGGCAATGATGTTTGTAGCAGTACTCTGTGTGGGTATGAGTGAAGACCCATATCATTTTTGAAAGCTGAAGGAGGAGGTGTCACAGTAATTTTGATATGAAGTGACAAGTCAGGCCAAGATGCATTGCTCTGTGAATAAATAAGGACATTATTTGAAAGAAACCACACAAAGTATCAGGAAAATGTAGGCATTGCTCGAATATGAGAATCTAGAGAGGAAAGGTCTGAAATAAAGGGGCAGAAGGGTCATATCTTATATATATATATATATTATTATAGACTAGAAAAAGTAGAGAGTACAGCCATGCACTGGAAATTAATTTTTTTGGTGTGTGAAATTACTTGGAGACAAGATGAAGGAAGAGTGACCAAAACAAAAGACCCTCCTTCAGGAAGATAAAATGATGAAGCAATTAAGGAGACAGAACATGCAGGACAAAAGGATTTTACAAGAGGACAGCAGTGTGTTTCAAAAATGGCTGATGCTTCAGAGGTGATGGAAGCTGGACTGAGGATTGACTGAAACATGGCATTTTGAAAATTTTACATACCACTCAGGTCTAGGGTATAGAAACTAGATTTTTGAGAGGATTTAGGGTGGATGTGTAGGATTCTAAGTACTTAATTTAAACATTTAGTTTACTAATTTTGGGGATGAAAGCCAAGAGGGAGATGGAGGTGCTGAAGAGACAAAATCGGGAGTGGGGTGGGAAAAATTAAAGCAGGAAGATGGAAAGAAGGGTTTGTTCTGCTTGCTTGTCCTCTTTGGAAATTTATATTATGATTTCTAACAGAGGTCAGTATGAAAAAGGCTTGTTGCCACTCTTTTTGCCTGACTATGATTCATGGTATGACTGTAAAGCATCACACACAAACATGCTTTAGTTCTTTTCTTCATTTAGATCTTCTCTCCCCGAGGGCTGGTTTGTTTGTCTTCTCTGTCGGAGGTTTGCCACTGACGTGACAAACAGCACTCTACAGAAGAGTAAGCTTTAGAAACACAGAAATTGGAGATGGAAAATTCCTCTGTAAAAGATCAACTAGCCCACTGTGCTTGGTAAGCCAAGGCATAAACACTAGCATTGTGCTTATTTAAAATACCACAAGAAGAAGTGTTCCTGAACAACTACTCTACCAGGTAGTGGATCTTATAGCCAAGTCATTGTAACAGTACTTATCCTAATCTTTGGTGTCTCATTTCATCCTCTTTTCTTCTTCTTCACAATAACAGTGCTCTTACTTCTGCAAACTCCCACAGTGCCTTATCCCACTTCTGATTTTTGTAGCATTGTGTCCTATAGCTCGTGCACAGCACAATCAGATGTGTTTAGCTCTTATGGCTCATATGACAATGTCTGTAAATCAGTCCTTATCACTTCTACTTTCTAAAAATGTGTTCCTTTATATTTGTAAATGTCCTTCTGATGAGATGTTCAGAACTGAATGCAATATTCCAGGGGATTATACTATAATACCACTAACACAGGCCTTTGTTACAGTTTTTGTTTATGAAGCATACTGCCCATTGTGTTCTTTTGTTATTTCTGTTCACCCCCAATCCACCCATCATCTCATATTACAGGCATGCCTAATTTACTGTCTGCTGTCCTGCTATTCTAGGTCACTTTCGGTGTTACAGCTTCTGAGAATCCTCCTTCCCAATGAATAGTTGTGATTTGAACTATTTCTCTCCAGATGTAATAGAGATGCATTTTTTTTTCTTCTGTGGAATTACATATTGTTTGCTGAATCTCATTTGTGCCAGAGCTTTGAATTGTAAAATTAGTAGAATAATGTACTCTCAACCCTGCGCCTTGGAGATGTTTCCCTCCCTTTTCCTCTCCAAGTTTGAAACCATAAAAATTAATATTAAGAAAGAACTAAAGAAAAAAAAATGATCTTTTTGCATGAGTTCTTTGAGCTTCATAGCATCTCTGGTACATGGAATTTCCTCTCTGCTGCTCAAAGAGAAAGGTGAAACAATTTTTAAAACTATTTCCACAATGTCACTGCAAGCACTGCTAAACTCATTGTCCTCACAGTGACTGAGCTGGGATAGGAGGTTGCTGTTCCCAGAGTATCCCCAGCCATCTGCCCCACACTCCTTGCTAGAATCTGCAAGTTAACCACAAGTGTAGCTAGCTACTCCCTAACCCTCTTCTATCAAAACTACCCACTTCAGTGGAAGTCAATTTTTTATTGCTTGCTTACGTGCTCTCTGTCTCACTTGCTCATTTGACAGCTAGAGCAAATGCGTGCTGTCCAAGCAGATGGAAAGGGAAAGAGATCTTTGGTGGCTAGAATAAGAGCAAACTGAATGATGGCAACCACTTAACCTGGTTCAGATGCTGCCCTCAGACCCTTGAAAATTAGTGCCAGAATTAGGAATGTTCTTCAGACATTATGACTCTCCTCATTGCCCTGCTAGACCACCCTGTGTTTTTTTCCCCAGAACTCACTTCTGGGAAGCATATCATCCTGAAGACCTGTCAGATCACACACACAAAGTGATGGCTATATGCCGTGGATTCTTCCCATCATCAAGTGCATTATAAAGCAAGCCAATTAAAGGTCACATCTGTTAGTCACAACTTTTGTGGTTTGGCTCTTATTGAACACCAAACTGTGTGAGAGCAGGAGGTGTGTGTGCTCGAGGCTGTCTTGCTATCAAGTGTGCTGCAGAGAGGATGTGTGGTGTCAAGGCAGAGTGTCAAAAAAAACAAAATTAAGGCTGTAGCTATTTTTCATATATCCGTTCAATCTGAATGTTAGTAGCAACATCTTTGATGTTGTCAGTTCGCTTGCTTTTCAGTTCTTTAGGATGATGCTGTAGACTTGAGCAAGGCCAAAGAAGAGAAAATTCCTTGCACACAAAGCAAACAGCAGTTCATTCACACCTCTTCGTGGCTCCAATGCTAAGAACAGACATTTGTAAATTATCACTTATCTGTGGGAAGCGAGGACCTTTCTTCAGAAACCATATTGTTTTCTTTTTGGTCTCACCAAAGCTAAAAGAGAGAATTGAGGTACTGAAGGTCATTTTCCTCACCTGTCAGTCTAGCAGATAGCTCTTTTCTCATCAGATCCCTTCCATTGCAACTCTGTCTCACTCAGGTAAGCTTTAGGGCAGGAGTTACTTAACTTTAGAAGTTAGGTGTGTTGTTTTGGGCAGCAGCTTTCATAACCAGCTGAGGCAGAGAGACGTTTCCAGAGGGCAGTTCTTCTTAACCTAACATAGCTGTCTGACCTACGTGAGGTGAACTACCTCTGGACATGCCTCTTTCCTCACTAAAGGAGCCCAGACAAGTAGATTACAAGAGGTTTTGTATTCTCTTAGATAGATAAAGTTGGGTAAGATGAATCCCAGTGTAAGTCTTTTATCTTTCTCTTCTGTGCTAACATTTCTAATTATCTTTCTTGTCTGCCCTTGCTGTGTATTAAAGTCTACCCAGTACATATGCTCCTGCGTAAGTGACGATGGCTGTCTCCTTTACACAGAGGCCTCGCTGCTTCCTAAAGAGTAAACTAAAGTGGCTCCCACCTTCTTCCTGTTGTGGTGGCAGGGATCGTTTCAGCTCTTTTCTCCGTCTTCTCCCACAAGCGGGAGTCCAGCCATGCAACAGGATAGTCACAGCAAGTCTGTGTTGCGGCAATGATGTCTCCTGGTGGTAGTCTTGAAGCTAGAGCCCCAGGGGTCTGGTGAAGAGCTTTCCCCTCCTAAACTTGGGGTCTCAGACCTCTGCACATTCAGGTGTTCATCCCACACCTGAAATGTATTTTCAAGTTTTGATTCATAACCATGTGAGTTTAAACCTGGGGAAAGATGCTGGATTGTATGCTTTTTTGCCCTTTTTTTTTTCTTCTTTTTTTGTCCCCTAAAAAAAACAACCAACCAACCAAAAAAAAAAAAAACCACAGAGATTTTGCTATGCTCACATAATGTCAGAATCTGAGATCTGTCCCAGGGTCTGTACTGGTTTTACCTGAATGTTTATTTCTCACACAACTTGCCTGTTTTTTCTTGCAGTGTTTCTCTCAGATGGAGCACACCACTGACCAGGTATGTGAGGTTACCGTTTGCTTCATGTGTAAATTCTTTAGGATCTTTGCTGGCCCATGGAGAAGAGTTCAGCTGTGACAAACCACACCCTTGCTTCTCCAGTCTCAGAGCAGCCGTCACTTCCCAGCCCTGTCACGAGCCACAGATAGGAGACCACCACTCAAACTCCACTTATGCAACGCTGTCTCTGAAAAATTAGTGATTGTTGGCTTGAAAAGCAGATACAGAATGAACGACAATGTGTGCTTTTAGTTGCTGGTAGATTATCAGATGCACTAAATCTTTAAGTGCTGGATAGATACCAGCTGTCATCATATGCCTCATCGCTCTGGGGCTGGAAGCATGTTTTTGTATGTGCTCATATAGCTTGTCATAAGGCAAATTCCAAGTTTTCATGTTCATAAGAATACATCCTATTTGTGCAACTCTGGCAGTACTAGTGGGCGGTACGTAAGGTTCGCAGTGCCTCAGTGACTCTGTTTTACACATCTGGAGATGGAAAAGGAGGAACAGCCTCATGAGAACACCACTCCTACAAGGACGTGTGGTGAGTGGTGTCATCTGAGCTCCCTACTTCTACTTCCAGAACGACTCAGAGCATCAGAGGATCCCAGCATGGGCTCGTGGGTTAACCCGGTGCTTCCAGAGTAGCACCAGCTTTTCTGATGTTCAGACCAGACCCAGCCCTGTTGTAAAATCATGATTTGAAGACATAAAACTGTCTGCAAAAATGGTGCATTGGGTTGCCAGGCATCAGCAACACTGTGCGCTAATTCACATAATCCTTTTAAGCACTCGGAGCAAATGACACCGTCTTACAGATTCGGTCTGCCCCCTTCAAGCACTCCAAATCCCAGCACCTTAACCCAAGGAGCAGCTCTCCAAAAGTCGCCGTGACTGCCCGAGTTATGCATTCGATGCAACTGCTTGCTGCTTGCACCTACTCGTGCCTTTTCTTTAATCTCGTGAACTTTTCAGCAGTTTCCTGAGCGATACCTGCTGCAGACGGCGACGGCTGAGCAGCACGCACCGCACGGGGCTGCAGGAGGAACCCCAAAAGGTAAGGCGAACCCCCAGCAAGCTCCAGACAGCACAACCACTTCGCCCTCGCCGCGAACGTTTCAGCCCGCAGGGAGCAGATGCAGCTCGCTGCGGGGCCAAGCTCCCGGCCGGCGGCTGCGGCATCCCCCGGCCCCTCGGTGCGCCCCGCCGGGCCCGGCACGGGCCCCCAGCTCCCCCGGCCCTTCCCTCCCCGATTTCTTTCCCTCGAGGGCTGAGGAATCCAAACTCCGGGGTCGGAGCCCGGGGAGGGGGGGGGGGGGGGGAGCCGCTGCCGCAGCCCCCCTTGGGGGTGCCCGACCCTGCTCGGCCCGGCCCGGCCGCCTTTTGTCTGGGCGGGGAGGAGCCAGCAGAAGGCAGATCGTAAAAAAAAAAAAAAAAAAAAAAAAAAAAAAAGGGCTGGCCGGGAGCCAGGAAGTGTAAAAATCCTGGCCGGTTGGTGGCAAATTTCGCCAGATCGCGGCGAAGATCGCAGCGCGTCCTTCAGCCCGCGGCGGGCGCGGAGCGGGGCGGAGAGGTGCGGAGCGGCAGCGGCACGGAGCAGCGGGGAGCAGCACGGAGCAGCACGGAGCAGCACGGAGCAGCACGGAGCAGCGCCCTTCGCTGCCGCCCGCCCCGCAGAGCGGCGGGGTGAGTGCGGGGGACGCCCCCGGGGTCCCTGCGGAGCGGGGAGCGGGGGCAGCGCGGCCACGGGGAGGGGGGGGGGGTTCGTGCCGGGGGGACCCGCGGGAGGCGGCCGGGCCGAGCCCAGCCGTGCCGCCGGGGCAAGTTCTCCATTTAAAAATATTAAAAATAGCCCCTCCGGCTCCATGGAGCTGCCGAGTGAGTCATTTCCAAACCGAATGTCTCAGTCGCAGCCTTCCCCGCGGGAGACACAATAATTCTGAAACCGGGGGTGAAGGGAAAGAGAGTTTTTCCCTCCCCTCTTTTGCTAAATAGATTGAATTAACACGTAGCCGCTGCAGGAGAAGACAAAAGCCGTGAGCAGCGGGCTGCCTGTTAGAAAAAAGTGAAGCATAGC
Organism: Anser cygnoides; assembly: GCF_040182565.1. Lineage (NCBI taxonomy): Eukaryota > Metazoa > Chordata > Aves > Anseriformes > Anatidae > Anser > Anser cygnoides. The sequence continues at coordinate 16,831,164 of NC_089877.1, read as the reverse complement.
TCCATCCTTTTCTCCCTTCCCTCGGGCCTCTCCCTGGTGGTGATGCCACCCGCATTTCCCTGAGAAGCACAGGGAGCCTCTGTGCCCAGGGCTGTCCGTTTTCGTGGACGAAATCTACTTTCCGTTTCTTCGGCTGTCAAACCCGTCCCCGTCCCCTTTGCTGCGGGATGTCAGCTGCAGCCAAGGGTCCTGCCAGCAGTGACCCCAGCCGACGCCGCTCCTGGCTGTCCGTGCTGAAAGAATAGTCCAAAGCAGGGCTATTTTTTTCTGCCTTTTCCAGTCATATGATGATTTGTTCATGTAAGCAGGCTGTCTCGAGCAGAGGGACTTTTTGTTTGTCAGCAACAAGTGCTGAACGTATTTATAGGCGATGCTGCAATTCTGTGGTATGAGAGGTTTCAGTTATGCAGAACTCGAAGGTACCTGGATCAGAGTGCAAGAGCTGTTTACATCTTTCATACAGCGCTGTGTGCATGCATATTTGAAGTATACACCCATAGCTCTTATTTCACGGTGAGGCAGCATGTCCTAGATACAGAAGCTGATGTGTAGGCTATGTAGTATTGTCTTGTTTTGTTTTTCTAAAACAGAAGCTACAGTCCAACTGTGCAGTAGTCCCTAATGGTACAGACAGACCATGGGAGACAAGACGCTGTGCTGTCCTGATAAACCGGCTTTCCTTAAACTCGGAAGCCACCTAGCTAGGGGTAAAGTCCTGTCCTCTGACCCCTGTGAAGAACTTTGTGAGTGCTTTGGCAACAAAAAATGACCTAGAGCTGAAAATATGTACAGTAAGATATGCCAGCTATTTTGCAGCCATGTGAAAGATGTTAGGTTCGAGAATACGATCTGTGGCAGTAACCCAAATCTAATGCCATTGCTGTGTTGGTGAGTAGAGAACTGTGATGCAAAAGCACTTTGCTTTCTTTTTTTGCTCATTAGATTCAATTTCTTTTATTAATGCTATTTGTATGTCTCACAGCCAGGAGAGACCACTATGATTGACTGACTTGTCACACAGGGTGCAGAGCGCTCAAGGATTCCCGCAGCAGGTCTGCGACTTTTTGTTCAGCTGTAACGTGCAGGAGAATCATCACCTTAAAAGTGCAACCAAATCACTAAACTGAAGGATGTAAATACAATTATTTTGTGTTCCAAAACACAAGAAAAAGCAGACTTAACAGCCCACGTAAATGAAAATTTCACAGTAATCCAAGACAAGGTATGCTCATGATACGCAGTTCATAGTCAACATATGGCATTGTTGCTAAGATTTTAGTGCCATGCACTTTGATAACGTAGTGGAGGGAGGAAAACGCTTGGGCTTGAGTCAAAAATCAGCTGCTTTTTATGAAGCAGCAGGTAAAGCTTGGGAGAAACCTTTCTAGAGGTGGATTATTCTGTATTTGTCTATAATGGGGCTGTTCTGAATCTCTGATTGAAATAGCTGTCCGGTCAGGTATGGCACGTTGCACTGATGGGACTGCAGTGCCGAAGGTGGGCAGGGGAGTTCAAGCACACAAGCCCGTATTGAAATCTTTTTTTTCTATGTCAGTTTAGTAGTGTTTCCTTCTCGTAGTTTTACAGCAGACTTCAGGTGACAGTTTAGCTGTGTATCACATTTGTCTTCAGCCTTCAAGATAAAATTCTCTGTAATTATTTTCATGCAGTATGTTTATGGACTGTTTGATGTCAGCTCAGACTCTGATAAGACTTCCAAGGTTCACTTTTAAAGCTCAGCTGGAGCACAGGTAGCATCTACCGACTCCTCAGTTCCTTCTGGAAGAATTTCCAGCAATGAAAGACACAGAATAGGTGAGACAGATGGCATTTTATTTGAGAAATAAATAGATGTAGCTTCCATTCTTCTGGAAAGAATGGAGGGATGGGACTTGAATAGATCATCAAAGGCTTAGATATAGCAGGCAAATACGCTCTGGAAGGGTATCTTTTAAAACTCATTTTCTAGGCATCTGTAGTTTTTGTGTTCTTTATTTCCCCCCATTTCTCTCTCTCTCTCTCTCTCTCTCTTTCTGTAATGTATGGCCTTTTGTATCCACTGTTTCTGCTGATGTGAATTCAAGCATAAATATACATTGACTAGCTATGTTCTGGGTTCCAGGGCTTATTCAGTAGGGCGTAACAACCCATTCTTACTCCGTGAGATAGGGCTAAGTGTAACTCAGAGGAAGGAAGATTGTGCTGAAGATTTTTGCAAAAGCCGTGTGATACAAGACGTGGCTGAGGGTGGGCTATAATGTGAAATCAGGCTACTTGACTGCCGTGTTTTGTAGTCCTAGGGTTAAAAATATGGGGTGTACTTCTGTTTCTAATAACAACAGTAGGAACTCTGGAAAAAAAAAAAAGAAAAAAAAAGGAAAAAGCATGAAGTGCAAGAAAGCACGGGGAAGATAGATTGTCATTCTACTAGCAGCATAGACAGTTCCTAAAGTAATTGCAGTTGCTGATGTTTTGTTTGGTCTTAAAGAGGTGTATCTTGCCAGCTTCCTGATTAACATTCCTAGAAAATTAAACATGCCATTACATTTAGACTGATACAACTTTTTGCTTCCCCTGAGAACCTGTGTTCTCCCCTCCGCCTCATCTTTTCAAAATGAGTGACCTTCTGCTTGGTGTCTTTAGGAAAGCATTGCTGTGGCTCTCCTTTGTCTGTTCTCCTCTAGTAACTTTATGAATTACTGAATTTTGCTGCGTTTGACCAAAGAAGGAAAAGTCTAAAAGGATAATGTTCCTCTGAGCTTTGTGAAAGTGTTTTTAGAGCCTGTGCTGAAGGAAGGGCTCCGGGGAGGGTTATCCCCTCCTGCACATGTGAAACCCAGGAGGGAGCGTGATGTGGGAGATCAGGCCTGTTTTAGTTCTGCTGCTCATGTAACTGGTGAATATGAACAGTTTATTTGTTGAACAGCTACATTTTTCATTCCCACAACAGCCCAAAGCTTCTCCATATGGTGAGCAAAACTGCTATAGTCTCTACAGACTGCCAATGTACTTTGTAGTTTGTTTTGAAATAGTTAATACAAGTATTTCCTGATTTTTGCAGCAGATGCTACTGAGGAGTTATTGGAAACAGGTTGAAGCTGCTAAAAGTTAATTTCTAGGTTTGAAAACACATTTGTCAATTCAATCTTAAAGCCTTTTCTACAGCAAAAAGCCTGATAGCTTGCTCATACTGTTGTCATTCAAGTGATACATTCCTGGCCTGCTGTGCTCCAGGAGGGATGCACTTACTAGTGCATCCACCAAATGCTATTCCCGACAGTGGAAGGAAATAACTATTTATGTGTGTGTCATCCTTTTTTCCTGGTATAAATGTTTTCATGCTGTTGCTTGTTCCAGTGTAGCTGTGCTCATTAAAAGTCATTCTGGTAATCAGCAGAGTTTAAGGCTTCTAGGCCTAGCAATAAAACAGGCCATTGAACTTGCAGGCAGCTTTGGGGACTGAGCAACTTGGAGTACTATTTTCCTATTAAATCGGTTATGTTTTTTAGAGTGTAATAGCATGAGTAATATATATAGTATAGAACTGGAGAAAAAACAATGGTGAATTTAACTCTTCTGTTGGAAGCTGGCTACATCGTTATGGGTGAAGCTCTGCAGAGGGATGCAGATAACCTTTCCGTTGATCAGGAAATGGTGATACATCTCCATTTGTTCCCTCTTATCCCTTCCTCCTCTCTTGTGGATGTGGTTCTTATTTAACGAAACACGAGTGGATTTTTTCAGTCCCAATTCAGTCCATCAGTTTTATCATTCTGAAACTGCTACATTTCTGCTTCTTGCTTTCCCTAGCTAGGTCTTTGGCGTGGTTGTTACTTCCACGGGGAGTACAATAGTTTTCAACCAGATTAAGTCACTTGTTCATGCATCTAATTCAAATTTGTATCTAACTTCACACTGATCAGCTAAGTGATTCTTATGAGGTGTTCTTTTCTATTTTCCACCCAAGCATTTCAAAGCGTTTTATGAATATGTGGAGCCTTTTAACAGCCTTAACAATTTTCTCCATTTCCAAATGTGAGTTCAAAGAATTAACTAAGGTTTCTAAGATAATACAGAAAACCTGTGATAGAGAACTAAGTACCTTTGTTGTCCTAAATGCTACTCCTATGTTATAAGATGCTTCTTTTTCTGTAGGTTCTTTCCTATGACTTGATCTCTTTAGTTCACGTTATACTGGCTTGTTCTGTGCCAGTCCTGTTTTCATATATATTTTTGTAAGAAATTGTACTATCGTTTGTATAGATTTGAATTTGTTTTATTTCTAACAGTCCATCAACTCTAAAGGGGCTGCAATGGTCTCTGAATTACAGAGGAGCTTCTCAGACTGTGGTGGGCTCTAAGCAAAGGTTTTTCCCCCTCCTCTTCTCATATATTTCCTTCACTCTAACCAGAGTTTCACTTTGAGTTTCAGGTTTGCTTTAACCTCAAGAACTCAAAGCACAACTAAGTGGAAACCACGGAGTTTCTTTTCAAATGCTACATGGCTCTGGTACCAAAGCCAAGTTAGAGAGGTCTTTCTGTTAGGGAATTTGTTTGGGATATGTAATGAAAAACGGCATGATGTGGCTCCAGTTGGAGGAAGGAAATACGCAGAAGGAGGCAGGGACCCTGGGCTCATTTGTGAGAGGTGGGTGTGTAATAGGAGGATAGGGAAAGGGAGATCTTGTTTTGGGCGGTTAAAGAGTAGCAACAAAATTGCGGCTATATGGGTACATACCAGAGGTCAACAAACTATTGGGAGGGGTGTATTCCCATATTCTGCAGTTGCCACTTTTATTTTTTTTTTTTTTAACATACTTTATCTCCATACTTAAAATCTATCAGGGTTAATTAAGGATAGGTGAGCACAGTAGAACACCTCCAGACTCTTTATAGGGCACCATGTTGCTGCCTTCATGGTGGGTGGCCCAGCAGAAAAAAAAAATAAATTAAAAATTGACACCTTTTGGTATAGAGCCAGCTGCAGAAAGAAGAGGTAGATCAGGTGATTCCTCGTTCTTTACAACAGTGTGGAATCCTTTGAAAAGTTTCATTAAAGGAGCTTAGAGGTATATGTTTTTTTGGTGAATAGGATCCTGGCTTGGGAGGTGGAAGACCTGGGTGAGTCATTTCACTGGCTTTGCAGCTTCATTTCCTCAGCCAGAAAATGGAGATAATGATTTTTACTCTCCTTATTAATAATCCTCCTAGAGCTCTCGATGAAAGGAGCGTTTTGCAGGGCTGAGTGGCCCATCCACCCGGGGCTGAGCCTGCCTGGGCCGCCTCGGGGCTTTCCCATGGCGCGGCGTGGGGCGGGCAGGCATCCCCGCGGCGCTTGGCACTGCGCGCACTGGGGCCAGCCGGGGCTGCGAGGCCGTGCGCTGGGGCTGCAGGTAGTGCGCTTTGGCTGGCTGAGGTCCTGCCTTTGCCAGCTGGCGTGGAGTGTGCTCCGAGAGCTTGAGGAACCGACCGGTGCTCCCTGCGGGACAGCAGCTCGGGCACAGCCCGGTGAGATGCTGGTGGAGCACTTGGCTTCTTCCCGCCCTGAGTGTGCCTGCGGTCTGCGATCCTCGATCGCAGCTTAACGACAGAGTTTCTGCTTGGTGAAGTTCTGAGCTGGGTTTGGCACTGGGATCTCAGAAACAGGTAGCATTAACATATGGGTGGAAAAAAGCTGTCTTCTAAAGGCTGTAACTGGAGTCAGTCCTGCTGACGAGATTGCCATACCTGAAGGCTGACCTTGCACCCTTCCATTTACCTCTCTGAACTGGGAATGTCTCTTAGCAGGGGCTGTGCTCCCACTGCTGGCATGAGCACATCTGACGATACGTTGCTGCGTATGTGAGGGGCTGCTAATATGACAAATTATCCACACTTTGCCTTGTTGTTTTGGAATTGATCCAAAACACGAACGCCAACATTTAGATTCTTATTGCTTTTGATGGGCTGTGGGTTAAGCACTAACATTTTCATGAATCAGATTTCCAAAGGCGTAAAGGCATGCTGAGGATGTAGGAAAGACTGTGCCTTGAGACTGGGACCCAGCCTGCCTTCAAACAAATTTTTAGACTCTTAGTAACCTCTGACACATATAAGATATATCTTCTGATCAGTGCTGTCCAGAAGGAAATTTGTTAGTTATGGAGTAAATCTTGATTTGATCATCTCTCTTTCTGAAAAGCAAGACTTTTTTTTTTTTTTTTAAATTAAGAATCTGAGCAACTGGGGGCTCTAAGAGGAACCAAATGTGTTGCAGATTTAACGGTAGCAAATGCTGTCTGTTTTCTTAGTTCTTAGTTTCTAAGTTCATGCATGTGTGTGTGTAGTTGTGACGAATTAAAAGCCTTGAAGTTACAGGTTGTGCCCTGCTTTTCCACTTCTCACCATGGCTGTGTAACAAATAAATGAGGGATTTTTGTCAGAAGTAATGTTGTCCTGAGATGTTGTCAGTTGAACTGAAAAAAGGATTTTGCCAATCACATAGTTTGTTAAGGATTTGTGGGGCTGGAGGGAGAAGCAGCTAATAAGAATCTAGATACTCTTCTGTGTATTTTTGTGTCTGAGGTGGGGTGAAACTGCTCATAATGGATCTGTAGGTCTAATATGGGCGGATTTTTCTTAAGATTATGCTTCTTCCATGCCCAAAGTCATTACAAAAAATTCTGGCACATGTTGCAGTATCCAGACTCATAGGCCATCAATGTCACAATTGCACAAAGCGTATAAAGGAGAAGAAAATGGGCGAACCTCTATCTTTCTTCATGAAGGGGGCGAGTTTTCTACCATTAAAAAAATTCAAATGGCACGACATCACTTATACCCGGATAACCCCTCATCCTTTGTTGCGGTATTTCAGGAGATCTGGGAAATGCTTCTTTGCATGAATAGAGCCTCCTGTAATTCCCCCCTCTCCCCTTCCCTCCCTTGCCATCTGGTTTCGACCTGCGGCTTTTTGGTGTGAATGTGAAGTAGCATTGGTGCAAGTTACCCTCTAAGAAGAAAAAGAGTTGTAGTTCTTGCTGTCCCATCACTTCCATTAGCGGCTGTTGCTCTAAGAACTGCAGAGAAGGCATCAAAGGAAATTTAAAATGGCCTGTTCCTTTGTTAAGTCCTGGTTACCAGGGGCTTTTGGTTCTTTGGCCCAGGATTACCAAGAAGATTCATAATTTGGAGGAAGCGCTGCCAACCTATTCTTTGGGTTATACTTTTTTTTGGTTAGAGAGAGAACTAGGTGTATTGCCTGATCTTGCTTTTCCTCCAGACAGACACTGGTGTTTTGGTCTGTTGGAAGGAAAAAGTCTTTTCATTAAACTTTTTAAAAATGATTTCTCTGTTTGTTTTCATGGCTAGCAGGAAACAAATTACAAAAATTCCTAGTTTGATGACTAATGTTTTTATATATGTCTATATCTATCTGTGTGAGTGTGTGTGTTGGAAAAAGATTTGTCTCCTTGTTTGATTCCTCTATTGAAAGATTCAAATTAATTCTCAAAGTGTTTACTCAGATGTGATGAATTAAAAGTGGATAAAATTACATTGTTGTCAGATTGCCTCATAGTCCTGCTCTCTCCCTCAGTTTTGAACACTGACATCCAGCTCTGAGTTATTTGCTCACTCCAAGACCTGGGTTTTACACAGTTGACATCTGCCTTGTTAGAGATCTAGCGGGTTTTGATAGCTGAGTTTTGAGCTGACAATCACAGATAAGTGAAAAAGAGACCAGGGGTAGGACAGCTGGAAGAGAAGGAAGAGCAATACATCTTTCTCTGATTTACGACAAACTCCTTGCCAAAAAAGACTTTCAGGATCATTGAGTGAGAGGAGGAGAGTGGGGAATCCCTTATCAGCTGGCAAGCAGTCTGAAATGCCCTGATGCCACCTGAAGTGCTGCCCCAGCAGCTGGGGCATGTGGCAGTGAGAGGTTATCTTGGTACGTTTGTGTCTCTTACACAGTCGCTGCACTTTTGTCTCCAGGTTTTTGTGTCTTTTATAATCAGTGGTGAGAGGTAGTGCTGCTTGGTGGCTACAACAACTGGCATCCTGGTGTCTCCTTTCTCACAGTGGAAGTGATCCTGGTGTCTCCCTTCTCTCTTCTTCTTCTTTAATAATTGCATCTCTAAAGCTTTTTCTAGTTCTGTGGTAGATAAATAGTAGGACCGTGATTATTAGATGCAGGTTTTATTTTATAATCTTCTAAACCACTTTAATCTTGGGAAGAGGAGATGTGAGGGAGTTTGGACTGAAGGCCTCTAGGAGAACAATAACCTTTTCTGAATATTTTTGCATAATTCTTTGAGAGTTTTCAGGGCAAACTGGAGAGGACAATTTTTCCTTGATGTACTTAGCACTTTGCCCAATAATGTTCATTCCCACTAGATGAAATAGCCCAAATACCACAAGAGCTTATTGCTAACCTGCATTAATGCTTCACTTGCCACAAGGCAAGTTTTCTCTCAGCAAAAAGGAAGAAAAAACCCAACAAACTATTGAATGCACAACACGGACGTTACCAACAAACTGCTAATGGAACTTCCCTGCAAAAATGAAGCAGCATTTACAAGGGTGCCTTGTTCTTGGGAAAACTTTGAGTGGAAACTAGTTGCTGAGAAAGGAAAATCTGGTCTGATGGAAGCGTGGGCGGGCGATGGAGTACTTCTGCAGCGATTGCAGAGAAGCTACTTGAGGCTGGGGTCTGGTTCGGGGCTTTGTTGTATGTTCAGATGCCTGCAAAATGCAAACATGTTGTGCCAAAAGTCTGTTTTCTAGTAAGCACTCTCTTACCTCTGGCTTTAGGAAGTTCTGAAAATAGTTCAGGCAGGCTCTGGGCATGGGGAGAGGACAGTTCTTCTCACAGACCTTGGCATTTCAGTTCTGGTAACAGGACTGTCAGTTATATTTGGATACCATTTGGCTAGCTGGCATCCAGAGGAACAGTTTACTATGCCTGCTATCTAACAGTTGCCATTTTAGGTAAGATAGATTTGTATCTTTGAATCCTGAAGAAATTAAATTCAGACTTTGGATCTGGCCTAATGCTGAAGATTTTTTCTTACATTCCTGATGAGAAACTGAAATAAAGCTGACTTGACAGTAACACGGGATTGCAAACTGCGAGGCTGGGAGAAAAATGGGGAAGAGGGACGTCTTATCTGCTCCTCACAGACAAGAGCTTGTTATTATCTGTCCGGGTGACTTTAGCAGAGGTTAAGGAAAACAACGTGTATGTTTCCGTGAGCAGAGGCAAGCACGTTCCCTTGGTAAGAAGTGTTCAGGAAATTTGTCGGGGGGCCCCGTGTTTTGCTGTTGTGGAGTCAGTCTCGTAAATCCATAGACCAAGCTCAGGAGGGACCTTCGTGATGGCATTGTTTCACCTCTGCACAGATGTGCCAAAGAATTTCCTGTGCAGAAGTTAAATATCTGTATGTTTAGGCACGAGGTCTGTTCTCCTGATTTACACTTCTGAATTTAAACTTGCAACCTTGCAACTTAGTCTAACTGAAATTAATAGAAAGGCAGCTTTATAAAATGCTTTCATTGCTGGGGATAAGGGTGCTTGTATGCAGTTACAGCCTCTGGAGTAGTGAGAGGAGGATTGAGGGCTAACACAGGCATCTTAACCACTGCTTTCTAGCCCTGCTAAATGTCTATGCCTGGTCTAAAGTAACAAATATCTTACTATACAGCTCTGAAAATATATATGCTGTTTTCCCTGTATAAAAAATGATTGAAATAGAAATTTTACTGCACTGCTGGGAGAAGTCAGCTGCCACTCTTTCAGCTCTTCACGCTGTCAGCTTTGGGACTTCAAGATGACAAATACTGGCACGATTACTTGTTTTGCAACAGAAGCATCCCTTACAGTGACTCTTTGCCTCCCAGTCACCTCTTGGTGAGTTATGAGAGAAGTCTGCCCTCGGCTCTCCAAGGTGCTGTAGCTTTTTTCCTCTGACAATTTCTGATGTGGTTAGAATTGCCAATAGAGACATTGCTAGCAGATTGAAAATGTGTAGGCAATGTGAAATGAACTGAATATTATTTCAAAATGCACACAGAAGGCGGTGCTGATTTAGATGTATTATTTTATATTTGTTCTTAGTCTGTAGACATTATGGTGGGTTTGTGGTTGTTGTTGTTTGTTTTTCTAATTGGAAGAGAGCATCCACCAAGTCTGCAGCTTGCTGCCCTTTCAAGCAACACCTGTCAGGGCTCTGTTTTCTTCATGAAAGTCTGTCTGGGCTTTGTCATCTTGTGAGACAGCAAAGAGTTGTCTAAACTTCTACCCAAACCGTAGTCAGCTTGTGGGGGATAACAAGTGTATTTATTTCTTGAATAATACCAAGAACAACAGTACCTCACGTTCCAGTGCCTAACAAGTGAGGTGTTTGCTCTCTGTTTTCTCCTGTAACATCCCCAGCGGCGGGGCCTGTGGTGGCCGTGGCCAGGCTGAGGGCTTGCTCGGGCTTCACAGCGGGTGATCAGAACCAACGAGGCGATGTGGAGGCAGGGGTGGTGAGGTGAGCTCAGCACAGCATGGGGCTGGCCTGGCCACGTGGGAAGAAAGCTGTTCTTTTACATGTAAAACGGTTGATTACAGTTTGTGGAGTGCAAAAAAAATTTCTGAAGCTGAGCACTAGCTAAATTAGAAGCACTATGCAGATACACAACATGCCTTTAGCTGATCGTATCTCTTTTCCCCCCTGTGCTGAAGATGTAGTGGAAAAGAGAAGATTTTGCTTTACATCTTCCATGTGCAGTTCAGTTACACAACTCTTTTTCTGTCTCTCTCTTTTCTCCCACATCTTCATTCTTCAAACTGCCAGCTGCATCTACTGCTTGTATTCGTCTGAAGTGGGAAGATTTTGAAGTGCAGAAGCTTTGCCAGAGTTTTTGTGTGGTTTTTATCCAAGTTCATTCTAACTTATTCTGTTTCTGTGGTTTACTTGGGGCTACGTATTCATCTATATGGAGATGATGATCAGAGGGGAAAGTACGGGTATTTCGTATTTGGCCAGCAACTACTTCTCGTTTTATAGAGAACTAAACAAACAAAACAGTCCTGCTTATCCTCAAAATATCTGGTTGTCAGACCTCTTTCACAGAAGCTCCTTGCGGTATCTTTTGGTAAAGGACTGATAATGAGTGGGTTTTATTGCCTTGCACAACCCTTCTCAAAAACCATAGTGTTTGTCTTTTCATCTTTTCTTCTGTCGTTCATCTTTTGTCCCTTTCTTCTTTCTGATGACATAGATTTCTTTCTCTCCAGTTTCTCTAGTTTTATACTGGCCAAATGGCTGATTGTATTTAAAGGTATTTGTAAAGTGCCTCTGGCTGAAGAGTTTAGGCATCTCTGCTAATAGAAGTGGGAAGAGATCACACTTGTTTTTCTGGCTGGCTGTGTTGGGTTGTTCTTTAAGGGGCAAGATAGGAAAGGGAGCTGCTGTTGAAGTGCTCCTGAAGATTTGCCCAAGTCTGCTGTTAGGATATTTTCACTCCTCCCTTTTCTGTCTTGCTCTTTTCCTTTCTCTTCACTTCGCAGGACTGCTTCAATTCTTGCAGTGCAAGTCCATGTCACAACCTGACGTGGTGGTGAACTGCTAGTCTGAGGCTGATTCTTTGTGTTAGTTGCAGGCTGAGTCCTTGGATTTGACGACTTGTTGATGCCAGTGAGATTCACACTTGGACCTTCAAGAGGAGAGACTTTCTAACAGCCCTGCTCCACTCCACCTGACCCTATGACTGGGGGGTTCACCATAGCTCCATCCTTTGCTCTCCAGTTCCACAAGATGGGTTCGTTCAGAAGGCCACGACCTCGCTTCATGAGCTCCCCTGTCCTCAGTGACCTGCCACGTTTCCAGGCAGCCCGGCAGGCTCTGCAGCTCAGCTCCAACTCGGCGTGGAACAGGTGAGCAGCACCCGCTCAGGACAAGCCCTCTCTGTGCAGCAGCCCCTCCGTAGTGACTGTGCGTGGCTGGTCTTTGTACTTCAGAACATTTATGGCCAAGCTTATTTGTTTATAAGCATGCATGAGTTTCTGACATGCCCAAGCTTTGACAGCATTTAAAACCTCTGTGGAGGTGACAAGTTAGACCTAGTAGCTTTTAGCCAGCCTTGGTTTTGGCCAGTGTTTTTCGGAGGTATTGTCTTGAAGTAAAACAGAATTGCTCTGTGTTAACAGTTCCTTTTTTTTCGTTACCTTTTAGGCGAGCACATTGTTATTAATGTAACAGAGGTCAGTTTCTTAATGCAAAGCAGGAATTTACTTGCATATTATGAAGCTTTTATTACAGTCCAGTTCTTCCGGGCAGGTACTAAGCTTGTGGCTTCTACTTCTGCCAGCATTTCATACCGACAGTCCAATCCTGTCTGCAGTGCATGTCATGCAGCAATGGCCACTGGAGAAATGATGTGTAGGGTGAAGTGTGAGATGTCCTGAGCTGATCTAATGGCCTGCTGTTACCAAAGGTGGATGTTCTCACCTTTCCCTCTGCTACTTTGCAGCAGCTCTGTGCTCCGCAGAGCCCTTTCTCTTGCCGACCTAACTCAGCTTAATAATGTTGCACAGAAGAAGCCCAGCAAAAGCACCACATAGTTGGTGACCTGAGGTCAGTGAAGCATACAAGTGCCATAATTTGCTCACAAAAGGAAAGGCCTATCAAGAGAATGACACCTCCTCTTGTTGGGTGTGGCAAGTTTTGAGACCTGGCAAGCCGTCCTGTATACTGTCACTTCATCACTTCCTTTGCACCGATCAGAGAAGTATTAGTTAGAAGATCCTCCAACAGCTGTTGCCACACCTTACAAGCATTAGCAGGGCTTAAAATTGTGTCTGACTGAAGTGATGCTGGCTGCAGAATGTGCTCCAGCACAGCCAGGATCCTGCCAAATGCTGCAGGCCGGGTGGCTGTGGCTCAGCTAGTCCTGCCAGCGTTGCTGGATAATGCAGTGTGATGTGCTTGGCAAATATTGACAAAAATCTATGTCTTCTCGTAGCCACTAGCCTGCAGCACCTAGCAGAGATCTCCTAAATGTTCATTTTGAAGATATATTTTGTGTGAACATGTTCTTTGTGAACGGTGTCCCTATAATGACTTTCCCTTGCTTACCGTAGGCACAGTTTAAGGTTGGTTCTGCTCTGTCTCCTGTGAGAGATGGAGGTAAATAAGAGTGATGATTTCCAGGGGAGAAAAAGTGGAAGTATTTAAGTGCAATTAACCTCTCCACCTCGTTATAACCACTCAGCTTTTGGCGGCTAGCTCACGTTGCTCTCTGTGTTAAATCATACTGGCAGCTATTATTTATGGATATTGTACTGTCTCATTTCTTTTTTGGCAGCGTTCAAACAGCAGTGATAAATGTGTTCAAAGGGGGAGGCTTGCAGAACAACGAACTTTACACCCTCAATGAAAATATCAGGTAGGTTGCTGAGATGTATGGAAAATGGATTTTTGTTGCTGCTTGTTCAGTATTTGCTTGGTTTTGTTTCCTACAGAACTGTAGTTAGAGGACATTGCTGGGAGGAATAGGGGTGGGAGCAAAGTTAGGCACAGCTTGAGAGTTTTGAGCTATCTTCCCTCTTTTTTGCCATTGGGTGGTGTGAACAGCATGGGGCTTTTGGGTGATGTTTCTCTGGCTTATGTGGATGCGTAGCTTTGACAAGTAGAGGGTATGTATTGACTTGGATTGTAAGGGTCTTGTCCCTTCCTAGGGAGTTTTCCTGTTCCGTCTTTTTTTCCCCCACATTTTTATCAGGACATTCATAATGGTAGTAGCAAGTGGTTTTTTTTTTTTTTTTTTTTTTCTCTAAAGCCAGATTTCTCAGAACCACGGAGCATTTAAAAAGAAAGTAAAACACAGCATTTCATATAAAATCTTAATCTTCATATGATGATTGCCGAGCAAGACCTGAAAATACGAACCCTAAAGATTAAAAAACTAGAATTCTAACAAACAGTTTCTAACACTGACGATAAAAGTATCATTTTTTATTTTAGGCAGCTCTCATGGTTATCTGTGGTTTCATTCTGATTGTTTGGAAACTTTACTTAGCAATAGACAGGATTGTAGAGCAGATAAAGAGCAATCTATTCTTGTGCTGGTTCCAAGTGGTGCTCAGAGGAATATTGACAGAGGTCGTGAGTGTAGTCCGTCCTTCCTGTCTCTTTCCCACTACATCCATACTCATCCATCATGAATGTTGTCATCTAGGTCTCAACTTCCACGTTTGTATGCTTGCCCTATCCCTATTGCATTTTAGCTGTGTGCCAAGTTAAAGTTTAAGTGTCTGTTAGGGCCAAGCACTTACTCAGCAGCAAACTACCCCTTTCCCTACTTTCAACATAAATGCAGCTTGCAGGGCATGAGACTCTGTCCTACTTGACCTGGTCCCAAAGGTGAAAGCTTTCTAAAATTCCTTTTGACAGCTGAGTAAGGGCAGTGTCTTGTGCCCTTACTTAGCAGTATTTAAGTGTGTTCAAAGCAGAAGTCCTCAAGTTAGATTTAAGTACTTGCAGCAGTCTAAATTCTCCATGGGATGAAGATTTCTGTATGTGAAAGGAAAAACAAATGTCGTAAGGCTTTGGAAACACCCTAACCCACAGCCCACTGGCAGACATGGGGACTAGCTTTGGGTTTTGTGGCTCGTCTCCCAGGCTGCTGCCCGCTGCGGTGGCTGCAGCCTGCTTTCCCACCCTGGTGCAAGCAGGTGCTCCTTCCCAGCCTCGTGGGAAGGAGGTATGCCGGAGAGAAATAGCTCGTTGGCTGGGCTTGGTTCCTGTGGTTGGACCTTGCTGTGTCTGTGTTGGTCGCTGAAGTCAGTCTGCACTGTCAAGAGCTGGGTGATGAGCAGGAAGTTCTTTGTGAAATGTGTGTGCTTTGCGAGCACTTCTGGTGGTGGGATGGGAAATTGGGTTTTCCACACGCAGGCACTCACAGGCTGCACTTGGAAGCACTCACCTTGAAATACATGATTGATGTTCCTACAGGTGCTCTGAGCACTGCTTACGTCTCAAAATGTCATTCTCTAAATAGGCTGCATACACATCCAAGTAGCTTATTAGTCCCACACTAAGGAGCAACGGACGTGCATCTGCATGCATGTTTGTGCGCACAGCTGCAGCTTCGCACCTGCGGTTCTTGATATAGCTCCCAACAAAATGTCGGTGCTGGGCGTGCAAGGTGAGCTGCTAGCCTGACGCTGGGCAAGGAGCCAAACCTGTCAGCCTGCTCTTTTGTGCCATTAGATTGAGCTGCTGCGTCTTCCTCCTTTGTATTCCTCTACTCGGATCATTAGTGGAAGTTAGCAAATGCAGTACTTTAGTAGTCACAGACTCTGCACAGTGCTTAATTGCTTGACAGTGGAACACAGGAGGGTTTTCAAGTCATAATGACAGGCCCAGAGACGAGCAGGTGGTAACATTTTGCTTTGGATCGCTGCCACAAAGTTTTTATCTTGCTGTGATTTGATATCATCTCACTGGATACTTTTTTTTTTTTTTTTCTCCACTGCTCTGAAAGCTGGTTGTGACAGCAAGAGGAAATGTCAGAAATGCCATCAGGACATGGGATTTCAGGAACGAAGGGGTGACCTTGCCATGGTTAGGGGGAGACTCCCCCAGGTTCTCTCTGGAGCACAAGCCTGTGGTTGCAGGTGCAGATGATCTTCCTGAGGGAGCCAAAGTCCTGCCAGGGTCTGCGAATTAGCTGATCAAAAGCCCTCAGGAGTCTGCTGAAGCCAGTAGAAGAGAGTCTCACAAACAGGCCCTCAAAGATTTATCTGGTTTATCCATCTCATAGAGATAGAAATGTGCTTTAGGATGGGTGGGGTGAATATAACTGATCTGAGAGAGAAAGGGTAGAGGTATGTTTACATCTGAATAATAAAGAAGTTTTGCAAAATGTTTGAGGAGGAAGGTCAGTGTCAGGAGCTACTTTCACAAAAGGCTAGAAAAAAGAGCTGTAGTTTGTTAGTAAGACCCCAGCCCGAGAACTGGATGGTCCCTGACTCAAATACTATTTTTGAGCACTCTTGGTAATACTTCACTTTGGTGAAAAGTGAAACTCCTAAACCAGCAGAAAACGCAATGTTTTGCAGAGGGAAATGTTGAGCACCTTTTAAATTTTAGGCAGAATTTACTGCTGCAAAATTTACCATCACAGTTACTGAAAGCTGAAAGTTGATATGCTCTGAACTTTGTGAGTTTTTTTTTTAATGCTTCTTCTGATTTAAAACAAACCTGTTTTTCATAGCAGATTTTTGAGCTATAAATATATATAGGAATTAAAAACCTTTATCATAGACTGATTTAAAATCCAACAGTTTTTAATCAGAAATACTTGTTAGGAGTGCCTTCTGCTTGCATGTACATAAAACAGATTTTGTTAAATTTCTAGAACTCTTTTCTTGAAAATTGTGCCTTTCTTAAAAAGTATTTTTTAACGCAGTAGTCATGGGGAAGCCACAGCTTCTGCTTGCATTGTTTACTTTGTTGCTCCTCTCCTTATCTGCCCACCTTCTACTTCCAAGAGAAAAGGAAGTATTACACTGGGGAGATATGCTATTTTCAATAAAACGAAAGGTTGCTTTGTTTAAAGGAAAAACCAGAAGAAATGATGAATTTCAAACTAAATGAGAACTTGAAGTTATCATCCTAGCCTTTTGTGGATTTGGAGGTGTCAGTGGGTTTTTTTGCTTGTTCTAAATGCATGGCTTATAAATAGAAGACTTCAGGGACACGATTTCATTTCTTCATAATTTTACAACAGCTTTTGTAAGCATTAGCAGAATATATACTTAGATGTAAAAGAAATCTAAATGTGGCCAAAATGACACATTCATGTATATTCATGTATCTTTGGTATGGCTGGTAGTAAAGCGGGGATATACCTGTTAGAAACGACCAGCAATGGCTGTTACTTCATGGATGTGTTCCTTCTGTCTACAGACGGCTGCTGAAGAGTGAACTGGGATCCTTCATCACTGATTACTTTCAGGTAGTATTACACGATTTACTTGCTTACTTTAAGATTTGGTCTCTTCAGCTTTTTAGCATACAGAACTCCTTGTTACAAGCATGTAGCCTACAAGTTTCATTTCTGTTTTTCCGCAGAAGGTCCTGGAGGTCCTGAATTTTTTTAACATGGACCATATAGCCCTGAGGGTAACTGTATTTACGGGTGCATATGCTAAATTAGGAATAATCTTCCTTTACACTAAAGAAAGGTTGCTAACAGCCTGCCATGGTCAAGAAGGAATTCGCTTATTTTTTTTTTTTAAGGATGGGATGCCTATTCCTAGTTTCTTTCACTCTATTTCTATAGTGTAGAGAATTTTGGAGTAGGTTTTCTGAAACAGGGGCCAGGAAAGGGGAAGAGAACAGATAAACGGCTTTCTGTTTTGGGGGGGGGGGGGGGACGGAAGGAAGTCCCTATCAGCAGGAAATCAACCTGGTTACTGTTTGCCTTTTAGTCCTATAAATATAGACGCAATCTATGAAAAAGCAAAAGATGAAGGATGAGGGAAGACCTAATCGATCACAAATCTGTTATTGCCTTTTCCTGATACTGTCCGGATAGACAGAAGTTCACGTGCAACCACATGAAAGCGTGTGTAAGATGATTTTGAGAGAATGCTGATGGCTTTCAGTATTGCAAGTTGTTCAGTTGATTAAAAAAAAGAAGAAGGAGGCTTCTGAAAACAAGAGGGATTTTTGTGTCAGTTTTATTCCCTTTGAGTAAGAGAGAGAGAATTTCAGTACTTTCTGAAGTGGCTGACACCGCTGTGTAGCGTGCCAATAGTTTAGAAAGGGGAAAAAAAAAGACTTGTGTTGTTTCCTATCAGTATTAGATTACTTGATTTAAAAAAATCCCCCCACACTGTGCTGTCAAGTGAGAAAAAAACTCCTGCCCTGAGGGTAGTTACGTTTCGCTTCTTTAGGCCCTATCTGCACAAGTCATTTACTGGAAAGAGGCAGCTTCTGGTGGGACATTTCCTAGAATGGGAGCGCAGCAGAAAGGTGGTGAGCCCGTGGTACAAGCCTATAGTACAGCAGGCTGAAGTGGAAAGCTGCTGTTGCTCCAGCAAGCTTGAATACGTTTGAAATTTTGCACCTAAATATACGTGGCAATTTGAAATCTG
Source organism: Anser cygnoides (assembly GCF_040182565.1). Lineage (NCBI taxonomy): Eukaryota > Metazoa > Chordata > Aves > Anseriformes > Anatidae > Anser > Anser cygnoides. The sequence goes on along the minus strand of NC_089877.1, from coordinate 16,813,031 downwards.
AAAATGCTTCATCAGGCACTGAGGTACTGTGGTGTTAGGCAAGGCGTGGAGGTCTGGAATAAGCAGAAAATTTCCAGAGACAGCTTTGTGCGTCTTTAAGACTGAGCAGAGCACAGGGCCGTGCATGTTCCTGAGGGACGCAAGGTGCTGACGCACGACTGTTATCTGGTTTTGAAGATTCAGTGCATACTGGAGAAGGCCTGGGTGGCTTCCAGCACTGACCAGATGCAGCTGCATTGTGTTGCTGTGCAAGACGGGCCCAGGATGCCTGGGGACTGGACGGCTCTGAGCGCTGGGGTTTGGATGAGTTGTTCTCTTCCTTCAGCTTACAGATCTCCAGCCTGTTCTGATCATGCCAGAGCCAGTGGCGTTAACTGATGCTCCTTAGATCTCTTAGTTGTAGAGCTAAGGACTGAAGAGACTGCTTGCTGCTGGGGGCCACGCTGCTGGACCTGCTTTGTGTTGCTGTTAGCAAGCAGAAGGCACCTGAGCTTGTCCTGGGAGAAGGAGCTTATCACCAGCACTGTTTCCTGCAAAAGCAGGAGTAAAAAAAGTGCTCTTTCGCCCCAATGGCAGGGCTGTATTACTTCATTGGAAGGCCACAATCACAATGTATGTACTCAGCACTACGCTGTTGCAGTGGCCTTTGCCTTAGAGAGCTTGCAGTGCAAGGGTTTGGCTGCAGTCTGTTCTGAATTTGTTTTTCTGTCAGTCTGTCTGCTCACACTTGTGGAAATACCTCAGCCTATATGTAGTAGTTCAGCTGCAGCTGCTGTTCTCCCACTGAAGTCACTGGGACTAAAATTTATTTTTGGGGGGATTTTTTTAACTCAACTTTAAAAGAAGTAACTTGGCAGCCATCTGACTTAGCCTGAAGTAAAACTCTCAGTACTGGCAAGACATGAGACAAACAATGTAAGATAAAGGCTATTGTAGGAAATGAGCTTTTTTCCCCGCTCTGAGCTAAGATGCAGGCATATTTCTGATTTTAGATTGACAGCATGTGCCAGTGGTAAAAGTTACCATTCCCTCCTGAATGTCTTTACTAAAAATCCTAGGGCTGTGGAATGAAGAAAGACTATTCATGTGCTAAAGAAGAGCTGACAAAACCATTTCATTTGTCTGTGGATTCTGTTTCACTGTTGATGCCAGCTGATTTAAAGATATATTGCTCCACCAAATGAGCAGAGTTGAATCAGCCTGTTTATTTGGCTGAAAACGAAGGAAAAGGGGGAAAAAAAGGAAATATATATTTTTTTTCTGTTGGGTCAGCTACCTCATTTTGGCTCCTTCTGACATGAGGGAGGTGATGGGAGCAGGTGACCAGGGTGGGGAGAGGAGTGAAGTGCATCTTTTGGCAGGAACTTCCTCCTACATCTCTTAAAGCCTGTCGAGAAACTGTCCTGAGATCCAAATTTACTCTTCTCTTAGGTTGAAATGAACCCTGAAAGATCTGCTCTCATGTGTAACCAGGCAGTTTTAAATATTCTAGCAGCAATTCGAACATCTAATTGGATCATGTAATATTTGGATACAACAAAACGACTTAAATATTTTCCATTTCTTATGCCACAGCACTTGTAATGGAAGCCACTAAGCTCATTTTTGTACAACGCATTTTCCATTGTTTTAGAGTCCTGGCTCTTACATAAGGTATATTTTATACCCATATGAACACTTTTTTTTTTTTTTTTCTTTTCCTAACCATTGATATTTAAGACTGAAATGGAGCAAAGGTTTTTTTTTAGTGAGACAAACTGCTTTGGGGATCAATTTGAACTGATTGCTCACAAGCCATTTTCTCCAGTGCCCGTGGAAATTACCAATTTTTAGCTCCTGAAGTTGCTAAAGGAATGTTTAGGAATCTGCTGGGGTTTAAGAAGTCGTTCTCTGTGACCAAACCTTCATCGTACCAGAGTCTGGTTTGTATTTGAAAGAGAAATGTAATTCCTACAAGGGTTCTGGTGGAAACTCAGATGTTTCCTTCTCAAGGAGATTTGTGTTTATAAATCTGCTGCTTTAGCAACCCTGTTAGATATACAAGCCATATCCTTGGATCAGAGTCTGAGTGTAAATGCCAGATAGCTGGGGCTCAGCACACTCGGTATTTGTTGCAGATCTGCCTTAACACAGTGCTCCCACGCTCCAGGCTTTCCAGTACTGCATTCGCCCGTGTCCTGATGCAATGGTTTCCTGCTGCTGCCAAGGGGCACTTCGCACCCTCTCCTCTCTCTGCCCTGCTCAGTAACGCAGCGGGGCACCATCTGCTCCCGCGGCTGGCTTAGCTGGCTGGCGGGTCAGTAAGCTGAGCCGCAGCAGGGAGGAGTCCCGTGGTAAGTGGCTGGGATTTGGAGGAACGTGGTGTACCGGGGACTGGGGCTTCTCTGGGGCAGCTGTAAGATTTTTCAGGTAGGCTCCCTTCGTTTTCTTCCTGTCTGACCCTCGTGGCTGTGAAGAAGATTTCTGACATACAAAATTTGCGAGCATTGGTAAATTGATGCGTTATCTTCCTGATTCTGCACACAGCCTGAACCGGCACCTTTGGAGAGGATCAACTGTTTCTTTTCACTCTCTGGGGCTTGTTAATCTTGAAACTCGCAGAGGAAAATGGAAATGTTAGCCATTTCACAGCTAACTGCTTTAGCAGAACTGCCTGGTTTGTGCACGTTAACTCCAAGCTGTCTCCCCCCGAAGCAGAGGGACCCCATCCCTGCCAGGGGCTGCACGTGTGGGCCAGGAGCCTGACAATCCATTGCCAGAGCGGGCAGCTGAAGGAGGCAAGTTGGATGTGTTTGCTCATTTGCTTCAATGAGAGCTTTGGCATCTCAGAAACAGAAGTGAAGCTATTACATAATTTCCAGCCTGTTGCAGTGGAGGGCCCCAGGAGGCAAGAAGTCTTGACTCAGAGTTAGGCCTGGCTTTCTGTTTACATGCAAAACCATATTAACCACAGTGTACAAGACTCATGTCACTGGGGTGTCAAAGTCAGAATAACAAGACCAGAGCGGATAACTGCAAAAGCAAGTGGCAACAGCCACGGCACAAGCCCTGACCCGAGCCAAAATCGATTTTCTATCCCCTGCCTTAGCGCCATTAGAAGTGCGGCTGGCAGGGCTTCCCGGGCAGTCAGCAAGGAGCTCCTCTGGCTCCTGTGCTAGGTGGCCCCTTCTTAACCCCCTGCTGCATCCCTTCCCAGGACTCTAGCCCAGCCAATGTCTCTTGATGCTTTTTCTCCCTTGAAAGCCTGCTTTTTAAAGTCGTGCTAGCAGCAGCAAACATCGTGAGTCCCTCTTTCTCGCCCAGTCAAACAGAAAGCTGGCATGCGTGACATTTCTCTTCCTGGCGCCAGGCTCCTATTTCTGCCCGTTTCACGGTAAGGTGAGGGAAGTTGTGCGGGTGTTGAAGTGACTGTGGCTGCTCGGTGTTTGTCCGGCGAGCGCCGGCGGCTGGAGCCCCTGCGCGAGGGAAGGAGGGACCTTCAGCCTGGCGCGGTTTGCGGAGCTCAGCCGTGCGCCTGCCAGGGGCTGTTGGGTCAGGCTGCTCTTTGCTATTGTCTCTCTCTGCTCGCTGGCTGGGAACCCCTGTTCAGGCACGTCTGCTAATTGCTTCTGCTTTGCCTGGCGCTTTCGAGGACGGAACTCGCATGGAGCAGCTCCAGAGGCTCCGTAGCGACTGTCCAGCTTTCTTAGCAGCTTGTCCCCTTACGGTGAGCCCAGCAGAAGACCTGATCCTGGGTGGCACTGGCAGGAGATGCACCTGCCTTCAGGCTTCGTGCACCTCTGCTCCGTGGACGTGCATGATTCATTGGGTGTTTCGTACGAAACTTCCTGCGGGGCTGCACACAGGGCTGTCCCACAGCGGGGCTCTGTGCAGAGCCATGCTTGCGGCGCCCCAGCTGCGTGGGCACGGGCATGGGATTTTCCTGTAGCCACTGCCAGAGCGGAGACGTTGTGGTCTAGGTTGCAGCAGTGCTGCCCACTCGTCTGCCTGGTCTGCTCTCCTTCTTACTCCCTCTGCTTCACTTTCTCTTTTTACGTGGGGTTTCTCTTTCAATCTGTATTTTGAGCACGGCTATCTCTAGAGTCTTTTTTAGGACACTATATCATTTTTCTCTTACAATTTATTCTCTATGTAGGATCAAAATGACCTCCCTGTTTCTATCATCATCTTCACCTCTTTTTAGAAAGAACAAATGGGGGCATGCTTCAGGTATGAAATTCTGCGGCTCACAGAGGTTTGCTTTTCTTAAACACTGTAAAAAAACTAGGTATGTGCTTGTGTGCTACTGGCAATAACTGGTTAGAAAATACCAGGCAAATATGTTTGGATTATGCTTTTTTCTCAAATTAATGCCAGAGCATCCAAGAAAGAGTGGCAGTGTGCCTGTAGAGCCTCTAGAAGTGTAGTTTAATGGTAGATTACATAGCCCCAGTTGGTTCAAAGCAGGAGTTTGCATTTCAGAAATGGTGAAATGTTTAGATTATAAACCTTTTTTTTTTTTTTTTTTTCCAACCAGCAAAATTAGGTCAATTATTTTGAGTTTGCTCTGGACCAGCGTACTTGTGTTCTAAGCTTTTGTTTCTGATTAATGAATTAGTATTAATGTGTTAATATTAATGTGGCTTTTAAAAGTCATACTGGCCATCTTCAGCTTGGAGAGCTGAAAGGAAAATAAAATTTGTCTGTAATTAAACGGGCGTCCAAGTAAACCTTTCTCCCCCCAGGCATGGTGGCTTATTGGGGGATAGTAATATTTTGTTGATTTGGGAGAACTCTGTTTTGCCTCGCTAAGGCTGCTAGTCACGGTGCTCAGACAAGACGTGACATCTCCTGTGACAGGTTAAGCTTCCTTGATGTTTTCTGTGGAGCTCTTGTCGAAACCTACTCGGCTGCTGTTGACCACCTTCTGCTCGAGTACGCCGCCCGCAGCAGAGCAAGGCACACTAGCGGCAGGACCGCTGCCCAGAACAGATCCTGCTGGCTCTGCAAAAAGGCTTTGTTTTAGCCACATTTACGAGCGGTGGACCTGAAACAGCTATTGTGGTTTTCTGCACTTCGTGAAAACAGGCGGCTTTCAACCTGTACGATTTCACCAGTTCACTTTTACCGGCTGCAGAACGCCTCTCTCCAAATGCATCAGCAGCTGCGCTTCCTTGCGGGGGTCAGCTCGGGGCTTTGCTTTGCAGGGCAGGCGCTGCAGCAAGAGCAGCGGCGGGTCTGCGGCACCCAGAAAGAGCACACAGCAGGGCCGGGGCTTCGTGGTGGGGAGCCAGGGAAAGCTGATTTGGGAAGGGAGGGAATAACTGCTTAGTTAGCCCGTAATTGCGTAGAGACGGGAGGTGGCAGCTGAACTTTTTCAGATAAATGCATCCTTCAAGCTTGCATGGTGCACCTCTTAACCTGGTCCTGCTTGTCAATGTAACATTTATTTTTCCTCTGAGCTCTGTGCCCCTATATTGCCTCTGGCAACTGGGGATAAAGCAGTAATGAGACACGTACCTAGACAAAGTCTGGTGCAGGCCTCCACTGTGGCTGCATTTATTGAATTGTATTGATTAGTCAGCAAACCGTGTAGGATTTCTTCTTGAAAAAACCTGTCTTGCTTGATTCAAGGGGGTAGTATTTGGACTGAATCCATTATTAAGCCTGTGACTTCAGTAGAAAAGACAAAGAAATAACATTTCCAGAAAATTTTCAGATGGGGAGAAGGGAAATGATTTTTTTTGTAGTTGATTTTTTTTTTTTAAAGTTTCCCTCTTCCATAGGAAAAGGGAAAATGTGAGAGGATGATTGAAACATCTGCAGTAACTGTATGCTGTGGAACTCAACTTTTTCTTAGAAACCCTAAGAATGAGATTATGCAACCCATTTAGCACATGGAAAAAATGAGAGAGATTTTATTAAAACCACTATAAATTTTTTGCATTGGGATAATGATTAATATATCTTTTTTTTAATTGATAAAACCGTGCTGCCCCTGAAGGTATACAGATGTTTTACAGCTCTGCCAGCAGATACACAAAAATGACTCTGAAAGTAGAAAGCATCAGTAACACAAACTTATGACCAAAGTAGCTGGAAAATTGTGTCTACAGTGCTCAGAAAGAGTATGTAAATTGAAACCTAATGTTCTAGTGCAAATAGAGAAGGCATTCATATTTCTCGAGACGCACACAGGAAAATAAGCGTGACATCCTCATATATATTTATATATACTGTTTTATCATGTAATAGTTTAAAATGCCACATTATTAAAGACTAACTGTAAATTTTCCCTGCAGTATATAAGATCTGTAATTACCTAGAGCTATAGGTTGGAAAATAAAGGCTTGAAATATTTTATTAATAAACAGAAAGCATTTGGAAGAATTAAAATGCAATATCACTCCAAGCATTACCTTATCGTTCAGGCAGAAAAACGTTTACAGTGTAAGTGGCTCTCATTTTTTCTTTTTTCCCCATAATTTTTTTCATTCCAGATTTCTTCCTCCCTCCTTTTTCACATTTTTTCTTTTTTTCCTGGAAAGTCTTCTAAGGCCATTTTGTGTGTGTGTGTCCAGAGCCCGACACAAGTAGTTGACACGTAGTCAATTATTTCTGCCAAAGCAATCTAAAATTTGAATGGAGAGCCCGACAATTTTCGCCTCTCTCTCCAAAGCCCTTATTTCTGCTAGAGAAAATTTGCAAAATAGTTACCTTCCTTTAGCTGGTGCAACGTTTGGAAGTGCTGCAATTGTTTTCACTGCGTGAACATCTTTATCCCCCTGCTGCTGGTGTCACCGCCCAGGAGGCAAGCTTTTCCCAGCCGCCTTCTCTCTGCAGCTTGCCCTATCCTTTGCCAGCCCCTTGCTCCCCGCTCTGGTGGGAACTCGGGCTTTCCATTTCTCTCAACCCTAACGCTCACCCCAGCCCAAGAGTGAGCCTTAGTCAAGGTTCCCAGCCACTGCCCAGATGAAACGTTTCTCACCGACAAGTTCCCCTTGCTCCCCGCAGTTTCCTTTGGCAGCCCGTTGTCACCTCGGTGATGATGGCTAAATCAGAAAATAGGCATCTGCAGGGAAAAAAAAACAAAAAGAGTTTCAATCTGCGGATATCGAAAGTCCAGAAAAGTAGGCTTTTATTTATTTATTTTCAGAAGTTTCCACTGGGCAGGTGGGCACCTCTGCGTGGACGTGGCACCAGAGACCAGACGTGGCACCAGAGACCAGAGCCTGCCCTCCTCAACTGGAAGCCACGCATGGTCTGAGACTTGGAAGCAGCTGCTTTGCTGTCTGTAGCACTACCAGAGTGCTGTGTTGGCAGCCACTGAATTTTAACCGCGGTTAATGAGAGTCATTTGTACGCTATTTGTGAGCAGGTTCAGAAGGTTGGATGCAAAAGTCCTTTGGGCTCCTGTCTCCATGTAGTCGCCTGTGTGCAGAATGGCAATTTTAGCGTGTTCCCGTGCCAGACAGGACTGCTCAGGTCAGCTTTGATTCCTGTGCTGGAATCACTGGTGTTGGTGGATAGGAGACTATGGAAATTTTTAGTAGTTTGACTGTACTGCACGGATAGGATTGCTTTTGCACTTGTGCCAGCATTAGGGAAGGTCAAAGTCTTGTGACTTGGATGGGCAATTCAAATACAGCTTCATCCTGTGTGATGACCCTAAAGTGCTCTGGTTTTGTTGTGTAACTAATTTAAAAGAAACCTAAATTCTACGTTACTTTGGGAATAAGAATGTTCTAAATATTTTTGGTTTCGAATTCCAAAAAAAAGAGGACTCCTGCTAGCAGGGCTAAATTAGCTTAAAACAAGCACGACCATTAACTGCTTCCCTCTTGGATGCACTGTATGGTATTTAACCATCACTGCTACTAACAGAGTTTACCACTGGTAGAATGGGTGGTCATTCCTCCCTGTGTCGTGTCTCAACTCTGGATTCACATAAGGGGATTCCCAACCAACACAGTGCATCTGGAGATGTTTCCTTACTGGTAGGATGTATGGGGGTGTCTCTTCAGTCCATTAGCCTCAATCTACTTGCAAAAGACTTTTGATTAGACAAATTACTTAAAGAAGAGCCCTTCCTTTTCTACACATTTCAATGATACCTGATGCTAACAAGTAGGACTTGTAAGTGGAAAGTTTTTTGCTTGTTCTGGAAGCACAAGCAGAGAATATCACAGAGCAATGTTTCTTTTTTTTAATTATTTTTTCCCCCTTCAGCAGTATCCCAGTTTCGTGTAGTTTCTTGTTGTAGGGAGGATGCAGAGGCGTGCTGCTCTCTGCTTGGGCTGACTGGTGCTGCGACCTGCTTGCGTATATCATGACTGAACCAGGCTGGTACGTGGTTGCAATGGGAAGCAGCTCTAACGCCCAGAGCAGCAGCACAAGGGCAGGTTTGTGATATTGCAGCTGTCAGGAGGCTGCAGCACTATGGCAGAATATTGTAAAGGCAACGTCCATGGGGATTGAAAACAGATGTGCCTTGCTTCTAGGCTGATAAGGGGGTTGAGAGGTGCAACTTTGACCAGGTTAGCCATTAAGAATAAAAGCCGGAGGATGAACATGAGGGAGCAAGAGACCTCTGAATATTGTGTGTTACCCTGATATTGAATCCTTTCAAAGGCTTTATTTTCTATCAGTATGATCTCTGTGGTGGGACTGAACCTTCTGGGATGCAGTAATAGCATGTTACCCTTCTGCAGCTCCTTTCTCTAGGATTCTCAAAGCATTTCAGAATAACTGATTTTCCTCATGCTTTTGGGAGAACAAAAAGGTGGGTATCGGTTTTTTTTTTGCACCAATTTTATGTTTGGGGAAATGGGACCTGAATGCCTATTGGACATTTAGAATTACAGATATTAATTAATTAATATCTTGTTCTGTCTGATCCATGATAGTTAAGACTATTTAGAAAGACTGTAGCTCCTGCCTCTTTCTTCTGCAGCTTGACACTGCACCCTGAGATGATGCAACTGCTCAATATAGGAAAAAAAAAGAAAAAGGAAAAAAAAAAGAAAAAAGAAAAAAGCCTCAGAAAGGGAATAAGTAGGGAAAGACAGAAAGATATGGGAGCTGAATTGGCTTACTGTGCGGGCAAGCAGTGAGCTAGTGGAAAGGAAGAAGAAAGTGGGACTTTATGGTAGCATTTGGCCTTTTGATCACCTCTGTCGTATGGCTGAGATGTAGCTAATGTGGCTGCACTCTTAGGTTAAGAACCATTTTATTTTTTTCACTCCCTCTCCATGACCCAGGACAGGGTCTTTCCTCCCACTTTTGGCAAACAGTGTGCAAAACACACAGTGAGACCAGGTCTGGTGGCGGTGCTGGGAGCAAGAACCGTGGCATGACTAATCGTTGGATAACTGCATGTAAAGTGATAACATCTGAAGAAAACACATATTCCTCCATGTTTATTTTAAATCTTGGAAAAGGCAAATGCATGTCTCTCTCTTCTCTCTTGGCAGAACCAGCTCCTTGCGAAAGGCTTGCTGTTTATAGAGGAGAAGGTTAAGCTGTGTGAAGGCAAGTATAGAAAGAAACCCATTTTGGAGTGGGCTCTTGGAACACCCTTTTGAGTCACGCTTTGATGTTTGGCCAGAGATGATTTGCATGGCTGAAATGCCTGCAGCCCTTTCTGGTACTGCCTGAGAGGGTCACACAACCTCTTGGGGGCCAGGTTGCACTGCAGTCTGTGCTGCTTATGGGTGGTGGGCTGTTAGAATAACCATGTGGCTGAAGCCACATCAGCCATGGCTTCACCACAAGAGCAGGAGTGTGGGTCCTGAGTGGCATCTGAACCTGAGCTCAAAGCAGTTCTAGGCTGGACATGTATCCTGTTGCAAAACTGTGCTGAGAGCCTTCTGCCTGTTATTTCTCATCGTGATTCGCAGCTCTGCAGTCCGGCTGTTTGCACTCTTGGAAGCATGATTTTGGTTACGGCAATACTGTGTCATTATGCTTTTGAGAGCTGAACCAACAGGCCTTGTGTAAATGTAAAGAAAAAAACGGTCACTTGGATGGGAATGAAATCCTTCAGTAAAGAAGCCAACCAGAGATGAAGTTCTGTTCAAACCACTGGGGCACAGACGCTTGCTACCACAGAGCCTGTGGACCAAGGCCAGCTTGGAGCAGCGACTCTCGGGGGTGGCTGTGGGGGGAGTTAGTCATGTTATGAATGGCTTGCTCAAGCACAGAGTGCTGCTCAGAGCACGGCTTTATTCAAAACCAGGCTGCCGTCTGATTTGACCCAGTTTTGTAGCCTGTAGGGAAGATCCCTTGCTAATTGTCAACCTGCCGTATCTGGGTCATTAAATGCCAATAGACGCTTATAATCTCGTGTCATTATTGGTGCTGGATTCCTCCACCCTGTTCTTCATCGAGTGAGTTCTCCATTTGGCCAGCACACTGTGGGACTGGACCTTGATGGAGCTGTGCGGTTGCCAGCCTCCTGCTTAGTGTGTGCTTCTTGGCACAGACTCTGTAATGAAGGGAAGAAAGGCAGATTTGTACATTTTCATGAACATGGGTGCTTGTCCTGCTGCTGCCAGCTCCTCGGAAAAGACACCATGCAGCATATCATAGGTTTTGTTTTATGTGTATTCATATATAATTATTCCAATTTCTGCTTTAGCATGGAGAACATTGAGGTCCAGCCTGCAATAAGCTGAGAGCAGCCCAGAAGTAGTTTGCAGCTGCTCAGGTAGATTGGGTAGGATAAGATTTCCCAGGCAGACAGCAAAACCCCCTTCCTATGCCTCGTTTTTTCCCCCAGTTTGAAGTGACACTGGAGCCACTTTACCTGTGCAAGCTGGCATCTCTGCAGGAGATGACTCTTGTCACCTTTCTTTCACAGCACGTAGGCTTGTTCCAGGTCTTGCGGTCTCAGCAACAAGAACTTGTACGTGCCTCTCAGCTTGTGCTCTCTTCCTGGAAAATTTCTCCCGTCCCAGTACTCAATGATGGAATCGTGTTCCTGCTGCAGGGCATGGCAATGTTTCACTGTGTCTGTTTTTCAAATCTCATCCTCTTATTTTAATACAATTTTTCTTGATACAGTCTGTCAGAATCTCTTTCAATGCCTGTAGGATTATGATTTCTTGAAGAAACAAACCATTCTCTGTTTCCCTTCAGAAGGAAAAGGAATCTGTGCCATTTCATTTCTAGCTCCACGTACCAAAGCATTACAGTCGTGGGGAAGAGACAGAAGAGGGAGAAGTTTAAGAATTCAATTCATCTGTTTCCTGTTGTCTTTTTCGTTTACGGTTGGCAGTTTCTGGCAGTGGGTAGCTGTTACGGGGGTGTTGGGTAGGTGCTTGTGTGCCTGGAGCTCCAGTTTTGAAGCTGGTGTCGTATCTGAGAGATGCTTCCCTCTCAGCCCTCCTGCAGTCAGTGAGGTCTCTGCTTGAAAGGAAACATCTGCAGAACCTGGTCCTGCTGCCTCTGCCCTCTGGCTGTGTTGTACACAACATGACCCATTGTCAACCACACTGAAAGCCCACGTGGAAGTCTCCAGATGGGGAAAACACCAGCGTATAGCGATAAGGCTCCCTTGAGTTGCAGTTTTATGTGTTCCAGTTCCTCATGTAAGCTTGAGGCTGAGACTCCAAAGCTGCCTTGAGCAGCTGCTTCCCTTGCTGCTCCTTGAGTCCTGCCTACTTGTGAGCCCCATCTGAGGCTCTGTGAAAGGTATCCTGGAAAATGATTTTGTCAGAAAACTTAGGTTGTTAAACGTGGGTCTGTATTTGCACCTGAAATTTCTGGGGGTTTTATATAAAACTTGAAAAAACATTGCAAAACTTTGTCCTTTGGGGTTGGAAAAATCCCCTAAAAAGCTCAGAGTTTTTTTGGGCCTAAATGCTGAGAAACATAGAGCTCTGTAAGTCAAGCCTAGGAGAATAATTTAAAACGTCTATTCAAACTATTATGTTCAGTAAAGCATTTTTTGTTAATAATAGGCTTTTGACCACAGTTGTATTCTTATTATGGGAGTCACGAGTTGCATAACTTAGTCTGCCTTCATTTTAAATATCCACTTATGTTTGGGGATGTTTGTTGGAGTCGGATTCACATGAGGGGTGACCACAAGTGGATTTCACTTGGGAGCCTTCCAAATCGCCACGTTTGAGAGGAGAAGCCCTGAGAGGAGCACGGTGGCTTTGTGGCTTGTCAGAGCTGTGGGTGAACAGCCTGCAGGAGTTCATGACTTCTGTGTCTGTGCTTGAGGCTGCTGAGATGGTGGAGAGGGGTCAGCTCTTATGAATGGTCTGACTCAGTTGCTGCAGGACAGCTAATGCTGGCTTTCATACGCAGCTCTTAGCATGCAGCCGTGCTCCCCTGCTAGTTTAGTAATTAGCTAATTTGGTAATTTAGAACAGTGAGACTACCCAGTCCTTTGCTGAGGAGGTAAAGCCCCCTCCCGAAGTCATTCTTCACACTTTTGTTGGAGCTGGTCTCATGTTTTGCTCAGAGCTGTCCTCTTTGCAGTAAGTGACAGAGCAATCCATGGTTGCAGCCTGGTGTCTCTGCCAGTTAAGGCAAAGCTTTGCCGGGTTACGTCCACTTTCTGGGAAGAAACTGGGAACATGAAGGGTGGGTTTGTATCTCTTACCCGGGGACACATGGAGTAGTGGGAAAATTCAACTTGATTGTAGTGTCCCTTTTGCTAAAGCTCTTTCTTGCTCTCAATCTCTGTTTGTGTAGGTGAGGATCGCATTGATATCCTGTCTGAAATTTGGGATCACTACTTTACAGAGACTCTTCCAACACTCCAGGCAATATTCTACCCTGTCCAGGTAATCTCAATTAAAATTCAGTCTTCAGGTGAAGCAATATAACTACAGTGTCTCCTAACAGCGCATCAAAACTTCTGTTTCAGCAGTACTGTTTGTCTGGTGGCTATACGGGCCTCAAAACCTTTAAACTACATCTGGGAGGAAGCAGAGTTTGCACAAGTCAACATTGGTTATCTGAGAAGGACTGCTAAAACCAGCCAGGCCTTCTGAGCTGAGTTTATTCCCATTTGTCTGTTCACTCTCTGTTCTTAGCTAAGGTTGTATACCGAAATTATTGGACTGTACTTTGTCTAGACTGAAGCTCTGGACCATTTGCAATTGTAAGTTCTTCCATTTTTAAATCTCTGGAGCTCTTTTCGTGCACCTGACAACACTGACAACTTGTATTCAGATTTCTTCCTCTGAATACTAGAACAGAAACCAATGTGTCTGACTTGTCCAAACTACTTTTGGAGGGCTTATATCCAAGTTGTGCCTTTTGAAAAGCCTCTTTTTTTTTTTTTTTTTTAAATCTTTAATATAGGGGCAAGTAAGCTTCTGGGTAGAGGACAAATGAACACTTTATGTAAGACCCATTTACACTGGATGTTTTACAGCTGATTATTCCATTGGAATTGTTGAGCTGTGTCAGTTTTTCCTGTAGTTTTGATCAGGGTTTCCATACAAGCAGTCTGAATACCTCCCCAGTCTATTTTGATCTTCTGTCCCATCAGAGGAGAAGCAAAAACGTACTTCATGAGTAGACTGACATTCTGAGAAATGCTAGCTGCCTCATCCTGACTTCTGCCTGTTCCATGAGATGTGCTTTCTGGAGTCTTTTTTTATTTGTTTATAATATTATTTTCCCCTTGTATTGTTTGAAAGGCAGCATGTAAAGCTCAGAGGTTGCCCTTTTTCTCTAATCCTATTAAAGCTGGCATTTCCTAAAAGAGCAAAGGACTTCTGTAAAGACAGACACTAACCTTTTTACTGTGTTTATTTTTATTCTTTCCTTGCTGCAGATGCTTAAAGGTAGGTGTTTGGCAGCTCAGACTGCACAATTATAATATCCTCCATTTTTTTCTCCTTTTGCAACTAACTCTCAGTCATAGAGTGACCTAATCTATTTATGTAGGGGTTTGTCTGCACTGCAGCTATCCGTGCACTGTAGAAACAGCTGAGCTAACTGTGCGTAATGTCTACAGATGCTATTAATTCTTCCACTTATCAGAAAAATCTCCTCCGGTGCTATTAAATGTCTCTAATGAGAATCTGAACAAAAACTACTGCACGGTTGGTGCAGCTTTTGGAAGTAGCTTGGTGGTGGTGGTGATGAAACCGTGACTATGGGATGCTGAGATTCTCTGAAATCTTAACTTTCTTACTGCATCTATGTTGTCACAAAATCTGAGTCCAAACTATTTTATAGAAGCTGTGAAGTTAAGGACGTATTGTTATTTTATAAATGAGGAACTGAAAGGTTACAGACCACATATTTAAAGCTTTGCAAGCATCTAAGTCCTACACAAATGTATGGATTTAAACACCCTAAATAAATACATCTAAGAATCTGACTCAAAGTAAGCTGCCTTAGGCTACAACAAAGGGAATTGCCGGTGCCATGAGAAACTGAATCATGATTGCTCTTATTCCAGAGCAGTGCCCTGATAACAAGGTTGGCCTTTTCCTACAAATAAGAAACTGTATGTGCCTATTTATCTGGTGCATCAGGAAATGTTAAAAAGAGGTCATCTAGCAAATCCCTTTCACCAAGCTGCAGTTCTCCATGAGCTACTCTGGTAGCTGAGGAAGCCTTTGCGTTGTTGGTTCCCCATCACCTGTGACTCCTTTGTTGTAAATGCCAATGCCAATGTAAGCATTTTGTTGTGTCTTCTGTGATCCCAGCAACTCTCCATTCAGAATGAAAGTAAGTCAGCCAAACTTGTGAGTCTGTTACCAATGGTAGTAACTAGAAGTAACTTCCTATCTCAGCTAAGTTTAAACCTGAGGCTCAGAGCTGTTGCAGAAATATGACCTTTAAGCAGCCAAGTTGGTTAAATTGCTGTACAGAGGGAAACTATGTAAACAGGTCACTGACTTTTATATAGTTTCAGCTGTTGATGTAACTACCTGGTGTGGAAAAAGAATAGCAAGTCTTGTTTTGTTTGGCACAGCGAGATGTTTGCATTTTGAAATGGGATACGAACTTAATGGGACTAAACTGCCTGATATAAATAAAGTGTGCAGCTGCTGAAATACAGTTCAGAGAGATGAACCAGTCCTTTCTACACCTTGATGATTTTAAACATGCAGCGATGGTTTAAACAGCAAAGTGCTTTTACTGTGGCCAAGCTGCCTGCCAGACCACTTGCTTTAGGTCATATTTACATATTGATGATGCTGTTAATTATGACATTAAACCCATTATGAATTAATGATTAACTGGTGTTAATTCCTTCCAGCTAAATATTTGCCTCGATAGTTGTGTTATGGAGACTATAAAATGGCTCCAAAAAGGAGTGCAGGGCACAGATTAACAGGCTGGAGAGAACTAGGAAAACTCTTCAGGCTGGAAAGTGCTGGGCAGGGCTGGGAGGAAAATTTCTGTGTTAAGTGGGACAAGAGGAAATCATATGTACGTTAAGCCTTACAGAAGGAAAGACAAACACCAGAATGACCAATGGAGTCCAACAATGTCTAAGTGCGCTAAGAAAAACTACAACGTCTTCATCTGTTAACCCTGCTCACTTGTGTTGTTGATGCTAAAGGCCACAGAACATCTTGTGGTGGAAATTAAATCTGTTGCTTTCATTATCTGTCCATTTTTTATTTTATTTTTTTTAAATTTTGTTGGTACAAGCAGTCCAATTAGCTTTGTTCTAGCCTAAATCCTAACATCTGCAGTGGACTGCATTCTGGATTTTTGTCTTATCAACAAGGTCTAAAGTGCAGATGTTGAACAGAAAGAGGATCCAATACAGACCAGAGGTAGGCTTGGTTAAGGAATATTCTGTACCAACCTTTCTTTGCCAAATCTTTTGTGGTTTCTCAGCTCCAGTTGTCCAATGTACCAGCTGCATCTGTCTTCAGATGTTTGTGACCAGATCTGCTGTCAGTTGGGTTTCATGAATATGCAGCATTTTGCTGAAATACAAGTCCCTGTTTGGCTTCACTCCAAACCTAGTGGTTGGAGTTCCAACTCCAAACCTCAGATGAGGTGTTACCCCTTTCAGAATTTATGTGGGACAGAGACTGAGTGGGAAGCTACCAAAGAGTGCCAAAAGTCCTCACACCGAGCAGCTGAGGTGCTTCACCACAGCAGCGATGGGCAGGATAGGCCCTTTCTGTCTGTGTGCATGTATGTATTGGTGTGGTGCTCCCATGGCCCTTTACTAACTCTTGGGTTTTTGCGTACTGTGTTTTTCAGGGTCAGGAGTTGACTATCCGTCAGATTGCTCTTCTTGGCTTCAGAGACTTGGTGTTGCTAAAAGTGAAGTTGGAAGAAATTCTTCCTCTGGTCCAGTCAAAGCTCCCAGCTTCCATTGTCCAGATGCTGTTAATTCTGCAGGTGAGGAGCCTCTTGATTTCTTCATCTGACTCCACTAGCGATTCTTGTCCTCACCTTGCTGAAACAAATCTTGGAATGGAGAATGGGGAAGGCAGAGGGTGTAATGAATGGGAAATTGTGTGCTTATTTCGGAATCGTAAACGTAGAAATGAGAGCTAAATTTGAGTAGTTAATGCCCTGAACTTTCCTGGAAATGGGTAAGGATATTTCTGAGAGGGACAGGTTCTGCTCTTTTGTGTTTGCATTTTCCTTGGTACCTTGTCTCCCCAGCTAGGAACAGTCCCACAACTCTTATTTCCACATCGCCATCTACCAGCTTCTCTGAATGCCTCTTTGTGCCCCAGTTCTCTTGGTTTGTCAGCTTTGTAATGACCCGGTGAGTCTTACTCAAAGTCATGTAAGGGTAACATTGGCTTTTCGTGTTTGAATTTCAGAGTGTCCATGAGCCCACTGGCCCTAGTGAGGGCTACCTACAGCTGGAAGAACTGGTCAAGCAGGTGGTGTCACCGTACTTGGGTTTGTGTGAGGATCACAGCTTCTCTGGTGGCACCTGCTTGCTTGGTAAGATGTGTGTACTATACACAAGCTCTTTCAAACACTCTTACTGGGGTACATATGTCAGCTAATGTGAGGCAGTGCACATCTGCTAGAAAAGGAGACAGTGCATGACTACATGAGAGAGAAAGCAAAGGTTAAAGCACTTCCAAGAAGGTCCTGATTAATATGTTTCTGAATGGTGTGGTTTTTATTTTCCATCACTGAGTGAACTATAAAGGTCCCACCACTGCCCACACATGCAAAATCTCGCCTCTTTCTGAAGGCAGTTGGGATTTGAAAGCTGCTCTCTCTGGTCTATGCCTGATGTGCTGCCCTCACCCTCTCTTGCTGGTGAGAAATTGCACCCATTCCTTGTCTGCCTGCTCGCTGTTGCTCGCTAACCTGCATTGACTGCCTCAACTCCTGCACTCACTGCTGCATCCACCACCCTTCACAGCCAGCTAAATTCTTGTTTACTCATCCTGAGAGATTACTCTTGTATTTTTTTTTTTCATGGAGTCTTTCTTCAATCTGAGGACTCTTTAAAAAGAAAATCTGTATTTAAATGGTGGATAGATGGGGCTAGGAGAGAGAACTGGCACTGCACTTCAGAAAGGGGGTGCTTACTGTGGAAAACTTTAGACCTGATCCAGGAGCTCTGCTCACAATTATGGTGAGCAAGAAAAGATTGACCAGCTAAGAAATAGTTATGGCAATACTGTTTTGGTAACTGTGAAGATTTAAATGGAGCAAGTGAAGAAAACTTCGGTCCCCCTACTACTTTTCGGCACTTTATAAGCTGTAGCCTCTACCTGGATACACTCATGACAGCCCTAAGTTAGCTGAAGACATGCAGCCTGTCTTGTACTGTGCCTCAGTAGCACAGGGTAAAGGATGGTGTTATGGTAGAAAGACTTTTCAGGACTCGGATGATCTGTGTCAGCTCTTGTAGTTGTTGGGCAAATAAATACAATATCTTTTATACAAGTTAACATGGTTAGATTCTTCAGTATTGAGCTGCAGACCTGATCTGAGGCTAGATCTAGACCACAAACCTCCATAAACACTGAGCAAATTTGTTTGGCTGTTTATGGATGCCTGCATGCTGCTGGGATAGTGTGAAGTGTAGCTGCCTGATTTGTGCTGATGTTCCTAGCCATCCTGGATTTCTGCCAGCTGAACAAAGCACTAGTGTCATGAAACAAAATTTCACATGAACTGGCCTTGTAAAGTTTATGTGCCTCAAAATCATTGTGCTTGCTTTGATTTTAGCTCTGATTTATTTGTGTATATTTCCAGGGTGGCCTTTTGCCCCTGCTCCACCCTGTGCTGAGCAGAAGGAAAGAAAAAACTTGCGTTTGTGTTACACAGCACTGACAAAAGAGCAGCACGTTTCTGCAGATAATCTTGTCGTTTTCAAAGTGCTCCTGTGGTGGTGATTTCTTTTAATAACTGCCATTTCTCATCAAATTTCTTTCTCTTCCTCTTTCTCTCTTTCTGTCACCTTTGTGCTTTCTCAGAACCAGTTTATTCTCCCACTGGGCACTCAGTAATGATGAGGATCCCAGTAGGTTCCTTGCCATACAGTGGCTCTGTAGCAGCTCTTGTGAAACACGCAGTTGGGCGTCAGGTGTGCTTGTGTTCTCTTTGGATGCTGTGGAATCCAAACTGCCATCTGGACCACAGCCTTCGAGATGCACAGGTGTTGGGAAATGTGACTGAAGAAGGTATCTTGTCATGGCTGCAAATAAACACGAGGCTTCAGCCTTCAAGGCTGCAGTATGTTAAACTTGATTTAAATCGAGAGAGGAGTGCGGCAGGAATAGTTGTGAAAGGGAGCAGAGAAGCTCACAGAAGGGAATCGAAGAAGGCGGCCTCCCTAATCAAAGCAACAAATTATGAAGTCAAGATGGAGCATGGGGAAGAATGTTGTATCCCCAAACCCATCCCAGATACCAAAGACAGGTTGAACTGTGCCCACTTTAACCTCTGAGCTCTGTTGTTACCACTGCACTGGCGGAAGCATCGCGATGTAGTTGCTTCAGTTGGTTTATGTTCCTTTTGCTGTGCTGTGGTACTCTCCTGTTATCCATCCTTCTTGCTTCTTCCATGTAAATAAGCCACAGCCTGCATTGTAAGGATGGAGTATGCTGAATGGATCCAGTTGTCTAAGAAACAATGTTTAAAGTACGAATGGGGAAGAAGATAGATAAAACATTCACCCTACTTCCCCCATGTATTAAACCTAATATTATTGCTGATTTGAGTTTGCCTGCAAAAAATCCCTGAAAAACTGCATGACAGTTCCCTTAGGAGAGCATCTTTTGTGGCCATCGGCAAGGTGCACAACAGTCCCTGAGAGGTGAGATGACTTCCTTTCCTCTAGAAGCCCATGGGAACCCAAGAATTAATGTTTGCATTCTCTGCCAGCATCTTTGCCTTCTACACCACAATGTGGTTGTGGTTGAACTTCAGTCACGGAGCATGCTGGAGCATAGCTCTGGGCAGCGGGGTTTGGGAGCATTAACCTGAGAAGCTTTTCTCTCCAGAGGACTACTCTGAGGAAGATTTTGAATGAGAAAGCTCCTAGGACAAGACCAGCGTGCTTTATGTCAGCACTCAGCTGATTTGTGCTTCTTTTCCTTTTAGACTTTGTCTACCTGGATGGAGTTCTGTGCATTACAGCTCTTATGGTGACTTGGTACGATGCATACATAGCATTACAGAGGCGAGGCAGTGCCCCACAGCATAATGAGATGAGAGAGATAAAGGACAGGTGGCTTGCAGAAAACAAAGCTGGAAGGTATCACACAGTCTGATGCTTCTTGGCCATCGGTTCATAGCTGGACGTTGTGCAAGAGTTGCAGGCTGTTTTAAATTTTACAGGGAACTGTGATTGCTCTATCAAGCAATTAAAGGGGGAAAAGTAAAACAATAAATGTATATTCAGAGGTTAGCTTAATTTTTATCTGACTCTCATCATAAAGGATTTTACCTTTGTTGCACAAAAATCATCTGTGGATATTTTTTTCCTCAAGAGTCTTTTGATTGCAGACCTTATATTTGGCACTGGAAGGCATTGCTTAATGTCTTTGCTGCTGTGGGGAGAAAATACCACACGTGGATGCACGTTCTTCCTGATTCATGGGTGCTTTTGCAAGCTCAGCTGCAGTGTGCCTTCTGTGCCCTGGCAGTGTATCTGGGTTATGGCGGTTACTTCAGTGTCACGGAGCTCAGGAGCTTTGCTTTATTTGTGCATGCAGCAGGCAGCACACTACGCCTGTTCCCATGCTGGTATAGGTCTGGGGAGAAGAGTGTCACCTTCTGCTTTACTGTCCATGTTCCCTTCAATACCAGCAGGTTTTTGCAATCTGCCCGTCCAGATGCTGGTTAGATTTCAAGAGCTGAATGATGTCAGATTTTGAGGCACCGACTCACGCATCAGCTCTGTACAGTCTGCTCCGCAGTGAGTGCGTGTGTGTGCACAGATGCTCACGTGTGCACGAGTACACACGTGGTGCACAAGGCTCTGCAATGATGAATACAGAGCGGCTGGCTGGAGTGCAAACTGCTGCAGGAGTTGATGGAACAAGGGACACTTGTTGGCCATTTTGCCACAGAAGCCAGGGATGTACCAGAAGAGGATGTCAGGACCAATTTTCCAGCGTACGTGCTGGCAGGGTAGCCAGGCTGGGCAGGAGTAATTAAACGTTATTGCTTCCTTCTCTGTGCTTGCTCTCAGTGGACTTTAATCTCTCAGGTCATCGGGCTTGGCTGTTTCAGCAGCACTAAAAGTTTACACGCAAACTGGCATTTTTTGCTCACGGGAATATTTTTGTTTATTAGGTGAACATCAGGCCATGGCCATGATTTTTCTTTTTCCTGTGTATCCCAGCTTTTTGGGAAGTGCTGCAAGCCGTCTCTGTTTAAATGAAGCATATTTTCATTTTTAAATTTGCTGTTTAGGAACAGAGAAGAGCAAAGATTTTGCCTTTGCCTCCAAAATCTTCAGCGATGGAGTCTGGAGAATTGGCAGCTTTGTGCGTGGCTCAGTTCAGCTTAATCTCCTCAGGCCTCTCTCGCTAGCCAAGAGACCTCTGCATAGCTGAAGCCAAGGCAGGACAGACGTAATGTAAATGTTCATTTGTGGAATGGGGCATTGTGATGAACACAACCTCAAGAAGCTACTGGCCTCCCTTTATCCTCTCAGCCACAGAGCTGAGCAGGTCTTAAAGGTGGCTGAGTTCCGAACTGAGACATGAGATGGGCACCTGAGTGCATTTAGGAATCTCAGCCTGGATCAATCCCGTTACAAGTAAATCACTGCCCCTACTGCTGCCTGCTCTCTTCTGGCATCAGTACCTGACTTAACTCACAGCAGTTAGAAATGAAACAGCCCTAAAAACTACTGGGGAAGCTGGAGAACCAGACAATGACTCCTGTGTTACCTGAGTCTTGCCTATGTCAGAGCAACTTTTTGTGACCCAGGCGCGGGCAGCAGCAGAACACAAGCGCTGTGCCGGGGTTTGGCAGTGCCGGTGCTCAAAACCTTGTTTGTGCACACTCTTAAGGGCAGAATGAACCATCTTAATGAACTCATTACTGAGAGCAGCGGGGTGAAGTGTTGTCATTGCCTGGCTGCTGCCAGTGGTGGGGTTTTGGCTGCTCAGCCATTCCTCTTTGTAACAATATCAAGCTTGTTTTCTGCCTTTCTTACTGATGCAAGCTTCCAAAACTGTTTCATAACCTTCAGTGATGAGCGCTCTGCTTTGAATTTTGTTACTGTCTCTTACGCTTTGCGGTCTTGGGGGAAGTATTGTACGTAGCCTGGAAGGCTTCTGACTTCAGGAAATGAGACCCTGTGCTTCAAGGAAGTTGGTGAGATACACAGACAGGCTGGGAATAGCTTTGTCAGCTGCCCTGGGGACAGATCACATGAGGTGTTTACCACCACACAGCGATGCTGCGTGGCGGTGGAAGACGGGAGGTGAGAAGTGATGCTGTCTGATTAAACCTGCCAGGGGACCCAAGGCAAAAACCCAGATGCCAGCTTTTCTTAAAATTTTCAGTGTCAGAACTGAAATGGCGCCCGTGAAGCGGGGCTGGGGACCGTGCCTGGGGCTCAAGTTTTAAACCAAGACTCATTTGTCCCCCTGAACGGTCTGTCCCCGAAGACTGTTGTGCTGTGCACTATGTTAGGTGTTTTCAGTGTCTAGCCCCAAATGCAGGCGTGTTTCAGAAGTGGATGAAATGTTTTTTCCTTGCATGATCTTTAAAAAAACATACAGTGGGATGGTGCTACCAGCATAGCCTTTCCAAGCAGCCAGAGAGGCAGTGCAGTGTTGGCGTTGGGAACGTCATGTTGACACCAGCTGATGGCATCTCCTGAGAGAAATTTTCCAGATAAAAGGATGGCGAGTCAGGTCTTCACCAAATGTTTCTCTGGGAACTTGTGGCACTTAAATGCCACTGATTTTAGAGAACTTGCACATGAGAGCTTCTGCTCTGTCCTCACCCGCTCTGTACGTAAGAGGACAATCAGGAAGCTGAAGAAGGTTCCTTTGCTGCACCCATTGCTTTTTGGCTTGCTCCTCTTGCAGGCAGCAGCTCTGCTGCCTGGCAGTGGAGTGGGAGGTGTTTCCTTACTGCAGGAGAGGCAGATCTCCTTTCCAAACCCCTGGCAGGATGAACTGCAGGGCATCCGAACAGTGGCACCAGGATGGGAAACTCAGCGTGGCTGCAAGCTGAGCCCTCTCTGTTCCCTGTGGCCAGCCTAGCAGTTCAGACAAGGCTTTGCCTGTGCCCTGCTGATCGTTCCTGCTTCCTTCTTCTCTTCCAGAGAGACGGTACTCCAGATCCCGTCCTAAGGCTGGTGCACTGAATTATTCGTCTCACCTGGTGACGAGTCGGCAGCCCAGCGAGATGGCCCTGACGCCGCTGACAGAGCAAGAGGGGGAGGCTTATCTGGAGAAATGTGGCAGCATCCGGCGCCACACCGTTGCCAACGCTCACTCGGATATTCAGCTCCTGGCGATGGCCTCCATGATGCACACAGGGATGGTGATTGAGGAGTCAGACAGTAACGACAAATGCCTCCTCCTGCAGCCCAGCTTCAGCCACAGGCAGTGCTCCAGCGAGCCCAGTATTGCTGACGGGCCAGAGGGAGTCATGGCCGCAGGTAGGCAGGACTCTGCAGAGCTGAACTGCACGTCGGTCAGCTAGAAGCCTTGCCGAGGAGAGGAGAACTGTATGCACTAAGCTGGACAAACTGTCTTGTCGTCCCCGCTGGGAAAAGAGGAAAACTCATGTTTTGCCCCAGTCATTGAAATGGCGTTGTGGGACCTAATGTCTCTTTGGGAATGCTAGATTTGTTTTTCTTTCCTGTTTGTGATCATTGTTGATAGAGGTACCAGCCTGCTCCCGAACGAGCACTGAGGGCTGCAAAGTTGAACATTGCAGTCTACTTCATATAAGCTTTCGTTCTGTACCAGCCCAAACCTTCTGGTCTCAGGTTTCCTTCTGTTTCCTTGGTATGATATAAATTAGCCTCTTTCTGCTTTTCTCTGTCTTTCCCGGTTTCATGCTACTCGTTTGCTCTTTGCTCCTGCAGTAGAAAGCCCTGTGCTGAATGTTCTGGCTGCTTCTGGCACTGGAGTGGGAATGGCTGAGGACTGCATTTTTTTCTTTTTAAGTTGAACTCAGGGTTGAAAACACTTGTGTCTTGCAGAAAGGTCTGCTCAGGTGGCTTGCGAGAGATCCTTTGGATCCTTTTCTTGCCTCCCATGGGTGTGGGTTTCAAGCCCAAATCTGAAGAAACCAGATTTTTTCCCGCCGTACCTGAACAGAAGTGAATATACGTGGCATCTCAGACAAGCACTTCAAATGTACTTTATTTAGTTCCAGTAATGGTGGTGTAAATTGGGTGCAGAGGAGGGAGGTGTAAATTAGGGACAAAATGCAGTCCTGAGCATCCTGGCGCTTGGCATTAATTTTCTCTCAAAATTTTGGCGGTGGTAGGGCTGCAATGAAAGGAGAAACCTAAGTGGATCCCTTCAGAAAGGCAATGCTCAGCAGTGTCTGCACCTCTGTTGTGAGAGAGAACTGAAGGTTCTCCAGGCTGGGCCATCCCCATTCCAGCCCAGGAGGTGACATACGGGATTTCATCCTCGGGCTGCGCTGGTACTCCCTGCACGTGCAGATTTCCTGAGACCAAAGACAAGCAGCTGGGTGCAGGAAGGAGCCTGTCTCTGTAGTACATTTGTGAAGTGCTTCTGACCTCCAGTGGTATCTGGTTCAGTGCAGCGTTTCTCTTAAGGTAAAGCGAGGGCTGTTTGCAGCCTTTGTTTCTGTTTTTATTCTGAAGATCAGGAGTGGGTCCAGCTTGCCAGTGTCTGTGTGTGCCAGGCGCTGCAGCCCGCAGCGCTTGCTTTGTAGCCCCACTCGGCACTCAAACGCTGCTTCTATGGGAACAGACCCGATCTGTTCGAGCAGTCCCCTGGGATGCTCTGCTGATGTCTTGCTAAGCAGATTTGCAAGTGTAATTACAGGCTTAGAGGTGAACTGAAATGCTGCCTTAAATGTCAAATCCCATTAAAAAATATGGGTATAACACCACTGCCACTAGAATCCAGTCCCTGTGGTATTGACTGCAAATAAATCTATCCTGACAAGGAAACAGAAGGTTAGGATGAGAGCCTCCAGGATGTTTCTTTTTCGCACGCTATGACATCAGTTACAGAGTTTGCCCTGCTGCTGTTGGGCATTAAGCACCCTTTGCTGCACCGAGAGTACAGCTCAGACCTGTCAGGAACTGGCCTTAGGAGCACGTGCAGCAAAACACAAGCAGATGATTATTTTGTAACAAAGCATCTGAAATAGCAAAGCATCGCTGAGCATCAGCTCACGCTGATAAATAAGGGTGTTGCTTTGCTTCCTGTGGTTTGCAAGCCCTGAAATACCTGAAAAGGCCTCCATTTTCTTGCAGTCACCTACGGCACCCTCGCTACTGGCCTTTGTGGAAATGCAGCGCTCTGATCGCCAGCTGTGCCCACGTGCTGAAGGACAGAGATTTAGCCGAGCTGCCTGCCTCCTAGGAGGAGCGCACGCAGTCTGGGGGGCAGGAAGACATGGCTGTAAGCAGCCTTTCCTTTAGGGGGATTCTAGGTGAAATTGCCTTCCTATTCCTAAATTGGACTGATCAGGCCAACTTACTTGATGCTGTCTGCCCCAGGATGGCCGTGGGTTGTGGTGGAGCTGCAGAATGCCCGTGGTGGCAGCCAAGCCCAGCAGACCATGCCGGTCTCACCCTGCATGGTCCTTCCAGCGCGGGGCAGGTGGTGGCATCCTGCTCAAAAGGAATTTGTTTGGCTACTTGCAGCCTTCTCTGAGCTCTGGTGGGGCGCGTGGGGCAGTGGTATCCTCGCAGCATTTCAGTTCATTCTTACAAATGCTTGTCTTCTCTTTTCTTCTCCTCTCACTCCCCTTCTGTAAATACCCAAACCATTTGGATAAGTGAGCAGCGCCCTCTTTTATGATGAAAATAAGAATGATTTATTTATTTCCTGACATACTCTTGGATCATCTCTAGGGCTAATAGGAATCCAGTCCTGGTTTTAACTTGAATTTCTTTTATTTTACATGTATGTATAATTTGAGTTATTTTGATTTTGTACCTGTTATTTTGCAAAAATTTGCACCGAGCCACTCTGAATCATGCACTTCCCCAGTTGTTTTGATTTTTAGGGAAAATTAAAGCTGGTGGCTTTCCTTTGTAAATTGAAGTAAACAAAACTTGTTCTGTAAACAACACTGAGGGTCTGAGCACTGCTTCTACAGGCATGTGGGAGGCACAAGCCTCTGCCAGCACCTACCTGTTACCAGCAGACTGGGTGCCCCTGGAAGCCTTTGGAAAGGCTGCTGTGATGGTGGCAGGAGGCTGGCACCGAAGGACCACTGGGGAAGACTGGGGGGCAGCTCGCCATCCTGCGCTCCGCTGAGGATGTTCGCAGCCTGCTGAGGCCAAGCCCCTGGAAGGAAAGAGCAGAGACTGCCCCTGGGTGAGTGAAAAAACTTGAGAAAACCATGAGAAAAACTTTCATTTTGCATATGGGTATCTGGTCTGGCGTTGCACCTCCTCTCAGCTCACTGTGTTGCACAGCCACGGCAAGGGTGCAGGGCAGATCTTTGCTGTCCTGTGTTCGTCCACTTTAGAAAACCTCCTGAATAAGCTGTCAGGATGGGAAGAAGGGATTTCTCTTACCACTTCCAAAAGCCTGTGTGTTACTTTCTAATTAGATATGTATCTAGATTAAGTTACTTCCCACCTCACTGAATCTTCCTTTTGTCAGTGTTAGACCCTGCTGCCTTCTCTTTCTAAGGTGATTCACTCTCTAAGTCCATGAGACTCCGTCATACACGTACTGAGAGGACCTCAGCAGAAGGCTGTTCCCAATATAACCAGCCTCTCCCCCTGCATGCCTGACATGCAAGCAGCATGGTTTATTGCCATCAAGCAGAGCTCCTTCAGCCCCCAGCTGTTTGGGCAGCAACGTCTGAGCCCCAGGCTGCCATTTCCTTTACAAACAAGCCCCAGTGCCCACCTAGGGCTGTGAACAGCAGAGCAGGTGAGCCACGAGCCGGCCCCTTCCCCACAGACTCATGAATCCTCCATGTGTTTTGGTGAGCAGCTTGTTTCAACAATGTTTGGGGGAAGATGGGAACGTACACGTTCCCATGAGCCTGCCCTTTGTGGCAAACCACCCTGTTGTGGGAGAGATGTGCGCCTTGTACCAAGGCTGGGGGCTCAGCCCACAGCCAGCTGCCTTCTCTCTCACAAACACCAACCTCCATAGGAATGTCGTTGTGAATTGTGCTCTTTATTGAAAGTGGCCGCCGCTCCTTCGTTGCCTATAGAATATACCCAAAGATACCTTGAGCACCTGTGTGAGCTACATCCAGTCGCTGTTCCCAGCTAAGAAAGTGCGCTGTGTAATTGTTGTGTCAGGTTACTTCTCCCCGGTATGTAAGTTAAACCCCTCCAGGGGATGCAGCCTGCCCCCAGGCACTTCTCCAGGTCTGGTGAGAGCTGTCCCAAGCACAGGAGTAGTATCTCAGGATGAATGACTAGTTTGGGCTGTGTTTGTCAAGTCCAAATGATAAAAAGAAATGGCAATTACAGTGAGGAAATAAGTGAATTGAAAATTGTTGTCAGTCGATAGTTTTTAGATGCATATAGCCAACACCCTCTCTGGGTCACAAATAGGGGTGTGTGTGTGCAGGAGTCACCTCCATGTATGGGAGGATGTACTGGGAGAGGGCAAGGAAGAAGAAGAAACACATTCAGGCAAAGGAAATAGAGGGCTGGATTAATTTTTCACAGAGAACTGACATAACACAAGGTGACGTAGAAGCCTAATTACTGTTTGGTCATCAGACTTTTTAATCAGCAAAAGGAAAGCAAACCTCTTAAAAAGACGAAAACAAAACAATATCTTAAGGGTCTCATCTACCCTGAACTCATACCACAATACAGAGCAGCTTTGCAGTAGCTGTAAATTGTAGCAATATTCAGGGAGCTGCTCTTTAAAGTGTCTGTCATTAGGCTTCAGAGCTAACTCCCACTTAAGCCAAGAGCCAGTTCATAATTCTTGCGGAATAATTATTACGGACTGTATAGCAACAACCTCTGTTACATTGGCAAATTGACTGGAGTCACGGAATCATTCTTTCTGAGCTAAATATTTATGAAGACAGCTGCATTGGCTCACACCCAGAAGTTTGCTGCAGTTGCTATTATCATTGAAAAAAAATCCTTTTCTTCTTTAAACCTGAGAACATGAGTTCTGTGAGGATTGCGTGGGCTCCTCAAAGAGTAGACAGGCTGGTTATGAGATGCTCAGGGTTAAAGTCAGTGATGCAGCAGGACTAGCTGGAAAGTAATGGAGTTTATGTATATTAAATGTCAGTGAGAAACCACAAGATTGGTGCCATACGTCCTCTTCGCTGTACGACTCTTAGAATGATTTATAACCATCATTGGTAAGCAAGCCCTCTTTTCCACTGTGGATTTTTAATCCACTTCACACTAAACAGCTATTGACTAACATATATTGACGGTTCTTGGAGCAGAAACAAGAAGTCCTCCCTTCACTCTTGTGTGTTTCAAAGGGGCAGTTTCACTATTACAAGAGCCATCTGCTACGTTTTTTCAGGTTCATCTCAGCTCAGTGAATTATCGTTTATCTGCTGTGTGGTTGCAAATGAAAAGGTGGGAGAGGCTGTTCTGGAGGAGGGAACTGATGGCATGTGTACCTGGAAAGCTCCCACATAAGCAGATTTGGGTCTGAGTCCTCCTGGGTGTTACCAGGTTGAATGAGGAAGGTCCAGGTCATGAATGAAGATGGGGGTGGTGGGGAAGGACTGTGTGTGTGTGCAAAAAGTCCACCTTAATTGGTATATGCCATGTGTTTATGAGAAATACCCTGCTCTAATCCTGTTTTTTGCCTTGGTGGGGATGGGAGGATGGGAAGGGAGCTCAAATGAGGATCTGGGACTTTTAATCTTGGGGATTCAAGATGACTCTCCTTTACAAATTTGCGTTAGTGCTGGGCAGAAGAGAGAGGAGGGGGATTTCTTGTGATTTTCCCCTGTCCTCAGTTTCTTCTCAAAAGATAGCGGGGGGCAGCTATCACATGTTGAGCAACGCATTTTTTGATAGCTCTTAGGAGATGGAGCTCCTCCATGCTGTGCAGCCTGGTGCTGCCTATCAATATCTCCTGAGGCCCTTAAACGCGAGGTGTGTTTCTCCCTGAAACCTGGCAGCAGGCTGGAGGGGCAGAGATGGATGCCCAGGTCCTGAGCACAGACCGGCCGGAGCTGCTGGCCAGGGCTTCTGGGGCTGTGACACTGGGAGGTAAGGTCCCCAGCAGCTCTGCTTGTGGCAGGCTGCAGGGGTTGTGCAAACACAGACGTGAGGTTTTGAGGCTGTATTGCGATAAATAATTATGTTGTGGCTTGGTAAGCTTCCCCAGAGGCTATTGAGCTGGCAGCAATGCACTGGGATGACAGTAGGTCACACAGTGCTGCTGCTGCTGCCTGATTCCTTCCCACCCCAAACTTTGCTGTTACCCAAAATCCCATCCCCTGCAGCATGCAGCCTCTCACCTTCCCCTTTGTCCCCTCCTGGCTTATTGAACTGCACAAGCTGGCCTGAACAAGGCCCCCAGAGAAACAGAAAAGCCCATCTTCATAAGCTTATGCCTTTGTCTTTCCATGATGCTTAAGCTAATTCACTGGCTGCCCACATCATTATTGCCATCCTCCTTTGCTCCTGGTGTACAATGTGGAGTGGAAGTTGGTTAAGATCTGCCCCCTCTTGTCTCTCCTTTTTTTTTCCCCAACCAGTTGTCATCATCAGGCTCACCTGCAGAGAGCGATGCCTTCAGAGGGCAACAGCAGCCCTCTGCCCATACCTCTGGCTTGGTGGTGGTCGTGAAAACTCAGCTCCATGTTCAAGAGCTGCAAGGGTGTGTGCAGCAGCAGGCGCTCCTGTCTGCTATGGCTGTGGAGGTGGCTGTTTTGGGGGAGGAGAGCACCCACAGGCCAAGCCTCCCAGTGCTCAATGCCACAGGCAGTCTCTGAGGCAAAAGCGAGGTGATATGCAGGAGATCACGTTTTTGGGTTAGCCACAGCCGTGCCCGTAGTCAGTACGTCCTTGCAAATCACCTCCTGTACCCCACCTTCCTGGCCCTGCCACTAATGCTGGCGTCTCGGTTTCGCTTCAGACACGGGTAATTGATAGCAAAACCTGCAACACTGTTAGAAAGCTGCCAGTGAGAAATGTACCATGAAAGGCTTGGATGGGAGAGGCCTATTATTTAGGTCACTGGACAGCAGTGGGATGCTGTTGTGAGAGGAAATTATCCATTGGCCCTCTCAGGGATTCAGCGTGCAGGGTACACAAGGGTACCTCATGGCCTTGAAGGGTAGAAGCAAATGGAGGGGTAAACCAACTGTAACAGATCAGCTGAAGGGCAGTTGGTGGAGCTCAGCAGCAGGCACAGGTAGCTCTGCAGGCAGAAGGCCACACAACAGAGGGGAAACCCCTGTTCCTGCCTTGCTTTGTGTCAGAACTGCTCATCCAGAGCTGTCCCTTCCTGTGCCTCCCACCACAGCTCAGGGATGAGCTGTGGCCTTGGGGCCTGGTCTGAGAAACAGCATCTGGGAAACTAGGCAAGGAAATGGGTTAGGAAATTCATCAACTGAAAATCTGGGAGAACGAACACTCCCCCACAGCCCCAGGCTCCGGCCGTGCAGGAGATCCAGGGCTGGGGATGGGTTTTGCACGTTTGTGACAGCGGAGGTGTGCTGGTGCCTGCATCTCGCTGCTGCTGGATCAAATGGGACAGGAAAGGGGCCTGGCCTCCTGGCTGTTTTTTTTCCACAGCCCAAAGAGACGCTGCTTGTTGGAGGGGATGGGGGTTTAAAAAAAACACAACCATGTGATTTTGTCTGTGGAAAAACTCAGCTCAGTAAAGACATTCTGCCCAGGCAAAAATAAAAATCTCCCTGCTGGGCGCCAGTGTGTCCTGTCAGGAGATGGGGTGTGATGGCGGCTGGCGGGCCGAGGGGAGCCATGCGTGCCTGCGGGGCAGGCCGGCCGCGCTGTAGTGACACGCCGGGCATGCGGCCCTGTAGCGCCAGCTCAAGTCGATCAGCGCCGTGAGCTGAGGCAGGCCAAAAGGGCTGGCAGTTGTATCTTCAGTGCAAAATTATATTATCAGCTCTCAGCTGATGAGAAAGATTTGGCACGATGGGCCCCAGGCTGCGAAAAGCTGTTGCAACTGAGACCAAACTAAAATACTCCACATCTCAGACCTTGAGGCCTAAATGAGAGGGGAAATCTATCCATACCATCTTTCTGGGCTATTTCGAGAAATTGTGACAAATTAGACAATGACCAAGCCCTTTCTATTCTGGAAATGACTTCCAAGAAAATGATCTCTTGTCAAGGAAGTTTTAGGTGTTTAAATTAGGCCTGCTTAAGCAGTCTTCTGAAGAGACATATTCAGTGTGAATTATGGTGGTCAAGACGCACCGAGGGCAGGGTACTTCACTGGTAATGTGTGTTTTCTACTCAGCATCAGCTGGATCTATTGATGTTTTGGTGTGTTGGAAGACCCCCAGCTCTGAATTTGTTAGAAATTGTCTGTCATGCTGTCTGCAGGAACAGCAGGATGGGTGTAGGTTACGTGCTTATGGTTTTGCAGGCTACATCCTGTCAGATCCTGGAGAAAATTGTTCATGAGTTGGGATTCTCTGTCCTGTGACAAGTACTTGTGTTTTGGCAGTGAACTTTGCAGGTCAGCACACCTTCTTTCTGAAAAGGCTGCATTACTTTGACTCTTTGTTAGCATTCACAGACTTTCAGGAGTTGAATTTAACTTTGCAGTAGGAATCCTAGACCAAAATGGGTGCAAAGGTAGTAGTAAATAACAAAAACTTTTCAGGAGTAACTGAGAGAGAGGGTGAGGTCTGGGCACCCTGTACATTGCTCCATTCCTTGAGGTGGTCTCTGTAAATGGCATCATCCTCACTTCATGCAGCCTGGTGGTGCTTTATTCAGCTATCTTTTCAAGGAGCAACAAGCCTTGTCCAATGACGATGATTAAAATTAAGAGACAAAATTTAGGCACAGGATCTTTGAAATACATTTTGATACCCTCCAGCAGTCTGACTCCATAATTCCAGTGAAGCACTTCACTGCAGATGCTGGAAAAGAATCAAGAGGACTTAGCCCTGTTTTACCTTCTCTGATTCAGGTAGGGATGTGTGATGGCGTGGGACACACAGATCTGGCTCAGAGGGACAGACCTGGGGACGATCTGTGCCTACGGCTGGACTGAGAATATTGTTAGGATCAGAAACAGGCAGAAGTTACGGTATGGTTCCTTTGCATTCACATGCTTGCTTCTATTGCAGTCTGAAATGGTTCTGGTCTTTTTGCCCCAAATCAGCTCATCTGTGAGGAAAGGCAGAACCCAATTTGATTTTGAAAACCTATTTAAGAACAGCTAAATCTTTCCTGTCAAAGGCACCATTTTCTTGTACTGTCTCGAGTCAAATTTTAAATATTGATTCACTTTTTTTTTTTTTTTTTTAACTGGATGTATGAGGACAGGCATATGCCTATACAAAGAGTATTGGCATGAAGAATCCACAACTTTAGCCCAAGGAGCTGTTTCTAGGAGGTGAATCATACCAGAGGCACTTACTGAAGTAAGTCTGAACTTCACGTTATGTGAAGTTTATCGCACCTGGTGTAATACGGAAACTGGGAGAACTTGTGTTCGCCACTATTCCTTAGCAGTAGCTTGGTTCCTTGATGCAATGCTGGCAAAGTCACGATTCCTGTAGCTGGTACTACCCCTTTCTTAAAAGCATCAACAGAAACAAAGGTAAATCTTAGATGAAACAATACGATGCATGCATGACTGAATACCAACATGGAAATTAAAAGTCTAAGCTATAGCACACTGTTCTAGGGCTTGACAAGTCACACTCACTGACTTCATGTTTAAGAACAGAACAAATTGTAGGCACCCTGGTGCCCTCACACCCACTGCTACGGAGCTGGTGCTGGCAGTCACAGAGAGGGATGTTTTCTTCTGAAGGCAGAAAGGAAAACCAAGAAGGAACCAACATGAGTCTGCAGCAGAACTGACAGGACTCTGCAAAAACCACCCTTCTCTGCAAATCAACTGAGATGAGGTAAGGTTTCTCTTGTTGCCTTATTATTTTTTTAAGCACATTAAATAGCAAGTAAGTTGCATGGAAATTGGTTTCTGTACAGAGGGATAAGGAAACAAAAATTTTTTGGACAGTTTGTCAGAAGGTATTTAGTGAGCTAGCACTTCTACTTTTAATAAGGTGAGAGAATGCAGGATTTTTTTTCCAAAATTGTCACTACCCAACTGCTAAAACACTGCTCCAATTAAACATTGCCCTCCTGGAGCCTTTGACCTTTCATTTTTAAGTAAGACTCTCAAAAAAAGCCACCAGAAAATATATGTATGGCCTATTAATTCATTTAATTACAGGCCTGCATCTGCCAGCTCTGGCTGAGCTAGGTCAACCCAGCTGGTAGCTCAGAGAAAAACTCTCAACCAGTCTCAAGGATCTTTAGGAATTTGAGTAGACCAGGGCTTTCCTGTGCTGCAGCTCTTGAAGAATGGCTGAGGAGAGGGCCATGTGCCAACCTAAATAACTATCCATGGTCACATTAGCAAGCAGCTCACTCTCAGCTGCAGTTAAGATCTGGTCGTGACAAAAGAGGAAAGCAGCAGCTCCAGCTGTCCTCCTCCACTAAAACAAAATCACTGATCTCAGGAACCTTCATGGGCTGCATTGGCTTAGATGAGTCAGAGCACAAACTGAAAGGAAAAGGTAACTCATGCGTTGGAGTTTAGACTAAAGCTACCAGGGAAATGATTTTCCTCTTTCACTGCCTCCTCCTCTCAGTTTGAGAAATTTCCCCATTCCATCCAAGAGAGGGGAAAAAAACCACCTGACAACCTAAACCTTTTAGAGTTACAAATCCCAAGTGCTTCTCTGAATGGAACAAATGGGTTCAGTCACAATCCCCAAAAAACTAGACAGGGGAGCAGGGCTCCAGGTTTTCAGCAAAAAAAAAAAAAAAAAAAGCTTCACAATGCTGTATTATCTGCTGTCTTTATCTGTTCCTCCCACCCCCTCCATCACAAAGCAGGAAGGTAAATTCATTTAGGCAGTACTGTGTATTTTTCCCAAATGGAGAAAAAGTGCAGTCTTCTAGATGGTAATAATGGTTCTGCTTGGAATAAACATTAGTTAGGGTGGACTCAGGCAATGATTACTACATTAGAATCCCTTT
Source organism: Anser cygnoides (assembly GCF_040182565.1). Lineage (NCBI taxonomy): Eukaryota > Metazoa > Chordata > Aves > Anseriformes > Anatidae > Anser > Anser cygnoides. The sequence goes on along the minus strand of NC_089877.1, from coordinate 16,779,259 downwards.
CTGCTTCCTTGCAGGCAAGGGGAAAAGAAAAAAAAGGAGAGACAGTTTTTTTTTATTGTTATTTGTGAACTGGAAGATACAGCAATAAGCAAAAAATCTTCACACATTCTGAGACCTGACAAGCTTATAGGAACTGTTAAATAGTTACCTGTTTCACAGGGATGTATTTTTATCAGGTAAGTGAGGTTTAATACATGCATATATTTTTAATATTAAATCCAGCGAAGAAAAAAAGACATGAGGACCACAGATCCTGGAATTTTGTGTTCCAGGTCACAAAGACTCAAATTGTGACTGGGGGTGGTGGCACCAGAACCCACTCTGTCCAGGACAGACTGACTTTGTCCTTCCACGTAGAACTGACAAAGGCTCAGTGGTGGGAAAATTAAGAGGGTGAGACTGGGGTGGTGACGGCGAAGTGTTTCCTCTGGTCATGGTCATTCTTCCCACGAGCTATTTCCTCTTTCAGTGGTAGGAGTGTGGTTCTCTCCCTCTCCCCCTTTCTCTCTCTCGTTCTTTCTCTTTTGAGCCAAAAGGTGCAAGAGGCATAACTTACCAGCCATCATCCTTATTTCATCCAGACTGAAATATAAATCATACTTAACTGCGCTGTATTAGACATTATCTCTAGTAAATACCACCAAATTTCCTCAGAGGAATTTGAGTCTTGAAAATTATACACTCCGAAGGGCATGGAGCCTGAGATCAAGTTTCTCCTACCTGCAGCTGCTGTTAAAAAGACAAGTCCAGAAGAATGTTGCAGGTGAAATAAATTAGCAGATTGCCACAAAACAAGCATTTATTTCTCGTACTGACAGAGAACTCCCTTTGACTTCTGAGCATCTTGCAACAAAGCTTCAAATCATTGTCTTTGCTACTAATGTAACAAGCAAGCAGGATGTGGCCACAGGTGATAATGTTAATTATTTTTCAGAGCTGCATCTTAAATTACAGGATGATCACACAAACAGTTTACTATCAATTACACGATCTCTGTCTTCTAGTAATGACTTGCACTAGCTGTATCTTCTAGTAACGACTAAAGCTATCACTACCCTTTATAAATTACAGAAATCTTTTAATCTTGAAATACGCTCTTTTCGGTTTTAGTGTTTGACCGCTCTATGATACACGATCACCCTCAATTATAAGCCAGCCAACTCTGAAATCCACAAGACAGAGAGCAAATCCTTTATCCGTTCATCTTCTTAAGCAGCCCTCCGTCTGAATAAAGATGCAAGATACACTGCACAGTTTAATTACTTTATTTTTTTAAAATCCTGTCAGAAATATAGCTGTGCATTAATTACAAAATATATTAAACAATCTATTGATACTTCGAAAGGAACAGGAGTACTTTCATTCTGTTCAAATGCAAACCAATACAAACCTTTAACACTGACCCCAGAATAATCTTTTGCATCCATCATCATATAGTTGATAAGAAAGCGTCTCTAAATAAGAACAGAAAGGCCACCCTGATTTTATTTCATTAGCAAGTCTAATCCCTTGACAGCAAACATGACCAGGCATATCACAAGACCAGTTAAAAAACAAGTCTATATATCTCACATTATCTGAGCTCCCACATATACATTACATACCAACATTTTTAGTAAAATAATTTTCCCTGCCCTGCAGGGGAAGACATTCAAAGGCAAAAAGAAAACACATTTGCAATATATTATAATTGGAAAATATGTGCCATAGCAGCTGTGCAAATACATATACTAAGAGTATCTGACTTTTAACACATTCAAAACAACAGAAATTTGGAAGATAAGCTAAGCCACTTACTAAAACATCTTGAGATCTAACAATGCTGCAAAGCATCATGAGTGACAGACCTAGAGAACACCATTCCTGAAGAAATTATACATGAAACTGATTAAATCCTTGTATTTCTTCATGTTTGTTTTAGAGACAACTATCAAGGCTGCATACCATTCTGCTTCCAGTGAAGGAGTTCTCCTAATTATACCTCAATCCACCATGGTATAATGATTTCTCAAAAAAAAAAAAATCTGTAAGAAGGGGACAAGATGCTGTTTCACACAAACCTATTTTTACATAGAAACTGAATTGCTTAGAAAAGTTTGAATTAAAGATCATAGTCGTGAAGACTATACATTGAGATGGTACCAATCCAGACTCGTCAGTTCTTCCATTAGCTGAAGATGATATTCTTACTTGGAAGAGAGAGCTCTGCGAACTGCAGTTGAAGTGAACAGCAGTTTGGAAGATGGGTAAAGAATGAGGAAACTGGAACAAATATATGAATAAACACTTCATTGACATTTATGTGACAGAAATATTTAACTTTAAAAAAAGTAAATTCCTATTTAGCATGTTAGCTCTCAAAGTTTCTTATGTAAAACTCTGGCATTACAGTAATTTGGCATCACTCAGAGTTCTACTTGGTGATATTAAAATACAAAACCAGTAGAATAGCAGCAGTGACTAAAGCATTCGTATTACTGTGGTCGATACAGAATTATACATGCACTAGCTTTCTATTTGCTATTGGGTTGTGCTATCGTACAATACTAACCTGAATCATTTAAACTCCTGAACCTGCCACCAAGCTGAGTTTCTTCCCAAGGCAGAACTTTATCAGATGTAGCAGATAAGGCTCAAAGCAAAAATTCAGCGTGTTGTACTTGAGGGTTCATAATACAAAGCTTCAAAAGTACAGGAAGTATTAATGCACTTAGTGGGTCTTGGTTATAAACACTTAGAACACAGACTGAGGTCGTTTTTGTTAACAACACTAGGGCTGAGAAAGGACCTGTGCCAGGAAAAAGCTCTCAAATTGCAAGCCCTTCTTCTGCCTTTCTCCCCTAACACACCCAGAAAAAGGATAATGGCCATCTCTGAACATCTTGGAAAAAGGATGGATACCGAACATAGCCTGAAAGTGACTGGAGAACTGGCATACAGTGTTAGGAACTGTCATCTGTATGCAGCGGATCTGGGCACTGTTAGATGTATGAAAAGATCTTCGTTAAGAATGGTTTAACTACCAACGCTGCTCTGATTGGAGACACTCCAAAACAATTCAGCTAACAGGATGAGGCTATTCAGTATAAAAACTACTTAAGAGGTTTAAAAGTTTTAAAGCACGGATCTTTTCCTGTTTTCGAGTAATAAATGTTCACCTGTCCTCTGAACTCACAGAACACACCAAGTCAGTCCTGACCGTCACGTTTACCATGAGCCAGGACGTTCAGGTTTCAGTAGTGACAATGCTCAGCTGAATACAGTCCCTCTTCAATTAGTAGGCTCTACCTGAAAATTAAATTTTGTTCAGCTGGATATGACGAACAATCGGTAAGGTTGGGTCCTGGAAATTTTAAGCTCATGCTGGTAGGCAGAGAATTAACCCATACCAATATCCTACAGTATTATTTCATGGAGTTTTATGTATGGCTTAGTTCTTTCTTTTGTATCAGACTGTGTACTTAAGCTATGGGGTGAACAAAATTTTCTTCTTCCCCCTTTTGAAAGGAGAAGATTCAGAACCTTATCAGCACCATGGTAAATTACTAGCACCAGTGAACTTAACTACTCAGCTTTGACTGGTCAAAACTAACATTTATATGGCATACAAACAAGCAGTATAGAAAACTAATACGTGCAGCACGAGGAAGCTCATGAATCCTTGAAATATTGAATTTAGTGTTTGGTTAAAGAGATGCTAAGGAAGCCAGATTTTTTTTTTCCGGAGAGCAAATGGGATTGCAGTTTTTCCTCAAACTAATTAATAGACTTTTCTTCCTTTCTGAAGTGTTGAGGGTGGCCCAGTTCCTATTGTCTAATGGGACAGGAAATGGCCACAACAGCTGGATGTTGATATGGCCGGCTGTCCACTGAGAATTAAGAGGAAATGATGTAGGTCATACATCACCCAGAACATCAAGGCATCACTCAAACAGATGCAGATCAGAAGTTAAACTCGGTACAAATTCAGGTTTCAACAACAGTAAAACAAATTCTGCAAGACGCTGTTTAGTTACTATACACCTTCGCTCACATATCCACCCGCAACCTGAAAAACGTCCAGTGCTAGCAGGAGATCCTATCAGCACAAAGGTATCTCATTCTAATGCCACACTTTTACCGCTCTGCTGACAGTGATCCACGTTCTGGGCTTGGATCACACATTTATAAAAAAGATTGGTCAAAATAGAGAGAATTAGGGGGGGTACTTTCAGACATTTCTTCAGTGAGCTCGACTCATAGTCATTTAACCTTCTTCACAATGCTACCACACACCTTTCAGCAATTCTATTATCAACTTTATATTGACATGCAACTTCCCGAAGCTAACTTCAGGAAGTTTGAACTTCTCAGCAGACAAGGGTCAAAGCATCTCACTCTAGGTGATGTCAGCAAAGCCTTAACCTGACTTCAGATTTCAAGAGAAGCATAGCCAATTCAAAATTCAAGATAAGCCAATATAGAAACTGTCGGAACTCCAAAACAAAGCTTACCCAAGCTCTGTGTAAATAATAAAAAAAACAAACAGAACAATCAAACCCTCATCTTTATTAATTAGGCACTTTCCCTGCTACAGTGTCTATTCCAAGGCACTGTGGCTCAAAGATTTACATGTCTTTTCTGATATGACGTACGCTTGGCTGAACACAAATGTCTAGGTACTTCAGTAGGATTTTCTTGTAGGCAGTTAAGTGCTGATTAACCACACTTCATTTAGTTAGCTTGCTACAGAAGTTGCTTATTACTTTAATAGAGAACAATAAGTAGTATTTGAACACATTACCTCATAGGAAAAAAAAAGGAGCAACAACAGAGTTCGATTCAGGTGAAGATCAACTATGTTGGCAACTATGATCTTTTTTACACTTTCAGCCTATTGGACAATGAAGCATGCGTGTAATTTGTGGTGGAAGAGCATGACCAGGGGCTCCGTTCCTCTGGTTAAGACTTACAGGTTACACAGCACCATCAGTACTGCGAGCTTGAAATCCTTCTCTGCGAAGGCTGTTCAAATCTAGCCGTGTTAGAACTTCACAGCGTACCAGAAGGGTGTCATCTTTTACGAAGGTTCTTTGCTCCAAGTTCTGCAGGTGCATGAAAGTCACGTAACCAAAACCTTTTGGATTGCGGTGAATTGTTGGTCTCTGGAAGGCTAGCAACTCTGGCTTGGCTTCCATTACTTCTTCATGATTCTGCCGTTCAGGGCCTTCTGATTGATCCAAAATAGAAAGTCGTATAGTGCCTTGGAAGGGCCAAGGCAGATGGCTGTCGTATTCTCCTTGCATAGTGTGGACAAACAGAGATATAAAATTAGCACAACGCTGAGCATTTGGTAACTGGATATGCAAGCGCAAACACAGCTTGTAGCCAGGTTTTCCAGTATAGAAGCCAGGACTGTGCATCACAACAGGTCTCTCTTCTTTCTGTGCTTTCTGAAGTCCACTGAAGTTTTCAATCTTCCATATATAAATACCATTACATTGCTGTGCCTCCATTTCAGTAATTTTTCCCTCCAAATTTCGAATGGTACGTTTGAGTTCTGCCATGTGAATGTTCTGAGTCTCCATTTTAGCAATGAGTTCTCTGATTTGGTGATCTTGTCTTACCAGGCGACCTTCCAACTGCTGAATAGTTTCTTTGAAGTTTTCAACTTCCGGATTACAATTATATGGGGCATGTGACACATGGGAGAAGAGGGCAGGCTCAAATGGTAGTCCATTGATAAAGGGTACAGGATTTGTAGCAGTAACACTGATATTTTGAAAACTCTGAGCCATCATTCTCATGTGAACCTGAGTGAACTCCTGCATATGTCGTGCCAGTTCATTCCTCTGCATCTAGAATTTAAGAGACGTAGCATTAAAAATATATCACACATCTTCTCTAATCACATCCTAAATGTGGCTCTGAAGAAAATCAAACAAGTTGCTTCTGTTACGTGAGAAAAACCAGAATGTAAATCAAAGAAAGGTGATGTGACCAAGTAGCACTACCAATGGAGGGCTTCAAATTTAAGATCACTTATGTCAAATGAAAAAATATGTTCAAATGCCAGTGGGCAAATACTATTCAACTCAAAATTGACACAGTGTAAAAGTGTTAGTGATAAACAGGTACTTTTCTGTGTGCTAAATCAGCACTGTATTTCCTTCACTGATTTGTTGAAATGGCTCCACAGTACCAGATAATAAAGATGTATGAAAACCAGTGGGGAAAGGGTGAAAAGATAAATGTTTAGAGTTATTGCACAACTAAAAATGAGAGTATCTAGATTAAATAATTTTGGATTTAATCAAATTTAAAACATTCTCAAGTTTTCTTTACCAAACTCTAAAAGCCATAATTGCATTTGGTCACAACTTTTCAAGAAATGTTAGAAGAAGCTACTTTATTGGTATGAAAGCTGAGAATACTCTCATGGATTAATAAAAGTATGTCCATCAAGCAAATAATTCACTTTTCTAAATTTGAGAAGGACTTTTGAAAGGCACTGCATCAGCACATAGTGCTTTATAATTAAAATACTTCAGAACAAAAAAAACCACACACACTCCACAAAACAGTGAAGATTTGGACAGGTAGATGAGATGAGAACAGAAAAAGACATTAAAAAAAAGAAACATGCAGAAGGTCTGCAACTCTTGATTATGATAAAGGCTTACCTTTTCAGGGCACCCAAAGGCACTATAAAAACATGGTACTGGGGCAGTAGGACAATCATTATCGTAATGGTTAGGCATCTAAAACAAAGAAGATTTGCAATTAATTTTCCCATTACGAGTATTCTCTTATAACATCCTAAAAGAATAGGGCTGGATGGACTCTGATTATGTACCTGAAGCCAGATCAGTTTATTCCTGTATCAGTACTCAAAGAAATATGGAAGCTTTGAACACAAATGTTAGTTAATGATACAAGTTCTGTATCCTCCTTGCATGTACTTTAACACTTCATTGCCTTATAGTTTTTACATTATGCATCAGAAAGCATTCAGGTTTTTCCTCACATGAATGCAAGCCTTTCGTTTCTAACCTATGCTCCAGCTAGATCACAATCCATTTCTTTCCCTTCTGCAGGGCTATTTGCATATACTTATAAACAACTGTGGCACTCTTCATTATCTTCTTCTTCAGAAAGTCCACATTTATTTCAGTTTTTCTTATGGTCCATGTCTTCCAGACCCAATTATCTCACTGCTCTGAATCCTCCCTATCCATCCTCACCCCAAAAGCTGAACAGCTTCAGCTGATACCCTACCAGCCCTAATCAGAGCAAAAGATAGTTCTGTGTTTCTCAGGCAAAATACTAGCTTATGTAACCCAAAACGTCTTGTTTAAATATCATGATGCAGTAGAGCACAAGCTTAACACAGGTCATCCGTTAATTCTAAATCGATACCTGTTTTAGCATTCTCTGTTTCACAGTCTCACAACTCATTATTTGATCTAGTGACACATTTTTGCCGTTGTCATTACTGAACTCACTCCTGTTTTTCAGAGTACTTCTCTGATTTTTCAAGATCATTCTTTATTTTAATCTGAGTCATTAACATAGTTGCCATTCCATTCAAACAGATAGGCTGCAAATTAAGTAACATTTATCATTTTCCTGTCAATAAAGTAAGTTGTTACTGAATAGAAGAAATAGCAATGATTATTATGATAGTAATGGACATGCAGAATTCTACCCAGCATCTACAGTTCAGTAGTGAATTATTTAGAGCTACTTTCCAATAATGGCTTTCCAGTTACAAATATTCTCCCTCTTTGCCCAAATTAAAGCTTTATCTTCTAACATCAGCCATAATCACAAGCTGCTATTTGGTATTCTTTAACCCCCATTCAAGATCAGAAACACGCAGCATGGCAACTGTCAAGCAGCAGCATACCCAAACAATGTGATTTGCACCTAGAAATCCTACAGTGGCTTACCAGACTGCAACTGCAAGCAGATGCAGTGTTTAAATTAATATTACACCTGCAGTGGATGCAACTTTTTCAAAGAGAGGCAAGGAGAGATCTATTAGCCAGCAGACAAACTATTTCTTCATTTTAATTTCAGATTAAAGCAGCAATGTAAATAAAAAACATCTGATGCAGATTAAGCACAGAAAGCTACTCTCTTACCTGCTGTCTGATGAGCATTGTGTTGCAATATTCACAAAATACATTGGCAAGGGGACAGGTTTGGTCATGAAGCTGTTATCAAACAGAGAAAAGAGAGGAAAAAGAATTAATAATGTTATGTCATTTAAAAGGATGCTAATCACTTCTGATGAGATGTTTTTATCTACATTTCAAATTTTGCATTTAGGTGAATGCAACTGTAAAACAAAGTTTAAAAAAAGCATAGCAAGGAGAAAACTTTAGTAGTGACCTAGGTCTTGTCTTGTGTTTTAGCACGTATTCCCCAAAAGATGCATCTCCTGACATCCTTTCTGCCAGGAATAAAAGCTGTACATGTGTGATATTGCTTTGTATGTTACTTTGCCAGTAGATGCTACCCCTCTCTGGTGGTAAGGCCAAAAATCAATGGTTGTCACACAAGTCTTTTTGCAGCACAGGGTTTCCAAGAACGGTGTATCTAAGCACAGCCTCTGCCCAGCTTTTGCCTGTTCTAGGCTAATGCCCTGGAGTTTGTAGCTTCTCACCTCTGCAGCTAAAAGAGCTCTTCTAGACCATTTTTTTTTAAATTGATGTCACATTTAAAAGCAAACTCTTGCAAGTGGAGGCTGGAAGACTAAGTACCTCTTTATCTTCATAAGCCATAGATGTGGCACAGTTGGGACAACAGACTTGACGCCGCAGACACTCCTGTGTCATGTGCTCTTTCAGATGGTTCTTCTGAAAGGCTCCTTGGCACTGCGGGCATTCCACGGTGGAGAAATCACAATGCGACTGGTGGTCCTGAATGTGGACAAAAGAGGGATCTCATACTACAAATAGGTACAAACTGCTCACCTGTTTTTCAAATAAAGCACAGTACAAGAGAAACAAACAGCTATCTTTCCTTCTTTCCCTCCAAGAAAACCCTCAGATGCTTACCCTGACTTTACTGGCAGTGTCACATTAATAAGATCAGGACTTTATATATTCAGAGTGAACACGTTCACATATTAAAAGTACTCTCCGGTAAAATTCAGCTTTATGTTTTTTTCCTAATAACTGGGTACGTTATTTTCCAAAACAATTGCTTCAACTAATGTATCTAGCTGCTTTCAAGGAATATTAAACTGACCTTAGAGAACTTGTGTGAAGTACAGATAAAGCTGATCAAAAGATAAACATGAATGATCCTAAAGAGCTAGCTGCATTAGTACAATTTTCATGCACTGCCATATTCACTTGAGAATCACCTAATTACAACTAAACACTCGTTAAAAAAAAACAAACATGCAGCTATTGGGTTGAATGAACAACACACTGAATCAGCATGAAGAGGTATCAGGTATGCTCATCTATAGTAAGTTATTTTGAATTGTTTACGTGTTCATGAAAACAAGGTTCCATATTTTCAGAACTAATTCTCACCTCTAAATGCCTCAGCTCCATCTTCATGCAGCAGCCCTTGTTGGGACACTTAACCGTTAATGAAAGGATTTCCCGTTTAGCGAAGTTGTCAGGAAAAAGTTGATTTTCGAGCAGAATTTCGTTGTCTACTGGACATTTGTGACCTGCATCTCTACAATGCCAGAAAAAAGGGAAAAAGAGATTGAGTTTCCTTTGCCCTTAATTTAAAATATTTTTACACTAGCAAGACATTAGTGGGCAAATTAATAACACATTAAAATAGTCCTTGAAAACAATGGCATTTATGTGACAATTACCAGAAGTTATGTAAATCAGAAATGTAAATCACAAAAATAGTCAGTACACAGCTTCACTTGGGGTAGAACTATTGGGATCATAGAGCTGTTCTAGCTCAGTAGCTTTTAACTGACCAAATGGCATGATAGATACCTTGCAAATAAACTTGAGGAGGATGTTGAGAACCTAAGAACTTATGGTCTCGTTTCTGTAAGTACTTCACATAGCTCAAACACAAAAGTATTATTTCAATACTATTTCAAAACAGTTCTTTAAAGGTTCTTAGACATTCTCTCCCTTCTTCCTCACTTGGGATATTCTATGATTCTATTTTCTTCTCACTTGGAAACATCAGTAATATGGAAAAATACATGGGGTGGAAAAATGTGAGAAAGCACTTGTGCTGCAAAGATCAAGTGTCAGATCATTGTCGTCGCTTGCAAGCGGGAGGGGAAGTAGAACTTAGTGGGCTGTGGAGGACAGGAGGGAATTTGTGCTCTTTGTTGGAAAAGGAAATAATTGGTCAGCACCTCCTTCATTAGCAATGCTGCTAGAGGAAGTGGGGGTAATGTTTAGACTTTAGAAAGAGACAATGAACTTCCTTTCCGAGGTTTTGCTCGCAAGAGTTAGCTTGCCACAAGTCTGGTAGTCATACTTCTAAACAAATGGAAAAAAGAAAATAACCTCGTGTGCCATTTTGTGTCATAGCTCCCTGAGCAGCGTGCTGATCTTTGTCACAACTCAGAAGTGTTCCCCCAACGCGCACACAATCCACAGGCAGCCACTTTTTAACGCGTATAACTTGGTTACAAACACCCTGCTTGATGCAGTATAATGGTAGTTTGGTACACCTGCTGCTAAGACAGTAGCTTTACTTCTACACATGAAAGATAACCACCTATAATAATAGCCAACAATATATTCATTATAAATAATGACACTAGATCTCCAGCTTAAATAACCAGCAGTCTAAGGGTAAAATAAGAATGAATGGCAGTTTTATAAAGATTATAAAAATGAAAGAGCAAAGACACATTGTGTAGGATATTAAACAGACATTAAACAAGTATTGGAATTGTGTTTAAAAGGCTGCTTATATCCATCCACAGACAAAGATGTGCTATACATTTCCTATCACAGAACTGAGTTTATGCACCTCTGTTCTAAGGTACTTTACAGTGGTAAAGTAATTCCTGTGCTGGAAAAAAAAACTATTTACCAGGTTGAGTTGTGCCACCCACAACGGTAACTGTGAAACAGTAATCATCTACCATGAAGTACAATGAATATTCCTATGATTTCTGTTGCATTTTAAACATAGGTATGAAAAGCCAAGCCAGGATAATTTAGTTTAAAGAAAAAGACCGCTCCATGATTTTAACAACTGAGCAGTTTAGCCTAGAAGCAAAATAGTCGGCATATACTTTAATTGGAGCCATGTAGGTTGTCTAATGAACTGCCAGCACCCAAAGCTTTCCTTGCTGACCCTTGCCAGCTCACAATTCTGCTTATCAGATAAAAGAGGTTCTGCTGTTTGGTCTGCCCTACTACAAGCCCTGAGTTAGCTTCGACCTAAGACAGGAGAAGAAAGACGAGAGTGAAGTTTAATTAACTATTGCATCTGAACCTAGTTCTTCCAAATTTTCTAATCAACTATTTTGTAGGCAGCAATGTTTGTAAACTATTATTTGTAGTTACCACAGCAGATAAGCTTCTTCACTCCCATGACTCATAGCACTTTAAAGCACTTCAGGCTGCCTTACTTAAAATGATAACAGGACTTGCTGGGAAGCGAACACTTACTGCGATTGAAACCCATCATGTCCCTCCCATTACAAGATCTAAGGCTAGAGTGCTTAACCCCCCTCCCCCCCCCCTTTATTTTTGTTAATACAAATCTTTCTAGCTGCAGGCACAGCATCTTCAGCATGGGCAACTACAACTGCTGCCTAAGTCGCACGAAGCAATTACTCAACAACTATGTGTCCATCCTGTATCACTTAAAGTCCTCAATCAGTGTTCAACCAGACTAGACAGTGGGAAAATTAGTAAGAAAACAGAAGCACTTTTTTCCTGACCACGTAAAGGCTGTGACAATCACTTAATGAAAAAAATACCACTTAGACAATGTAAAAATCACTTTCAATTCTCGTTTTAGTTCTGTACAAACTTCTCAATGACATCCATCAATACTGTACTGTAGACACTACATACTCCAAATCAATACTGTACTGTGGAGACTACAGTGATAGTCCAAATCAATAGCTCACTCCACGTATCCCAATTAAGCATGCAATTCAGCCCTTCAGAAGGGCCTGGCAATCCAAGTTCTGCTCTGCTTTTACAAGCATTCACTGCACTCCAAAGGCAGATTCCAGTGGGGAATGGGGGAAAATATTTACTACTACTGAAACATTTGAAATATCACAGTGATGATCTATCGCCTCCAAGATCAAAAAAGCTTGCCATCTGTGCTCAGTATTCAGGTGAATTGTAAGCTTACCTCTGGAGGTTAAGTAAAAAGCGGAAGGTATACAAGAAGGAAAAACTTCTGGTTATGAGAACTGTTTATAGACCAAAGAGTGTGAGTAGAGCAAATAGTCTGTTAATTTAACAGAGAAGAGAAGAGACACCATTTCCTATGCCTGAGGTTTAAGAAGGAAGTTTCTCTACCTGCTCTGAGATGTTATGTTGTGAGCACAAGCTTGCTGCAGTTCCTCACTAAGTACCACGGAAAATTCTAACCAATGACCACAACTGTGCAGCTCTTCAGCAGAAGTGTTATAAAACAAGATCACCATGCAGGATCTAAAAGACTGGATCCAAGACATCCACTTTTGGTAATTTTAAGTTTAGTTATCATAGGAAGATGACTGTCTTTGAAATGCCTAATGAATAGAAATTGCTAATGCTCACAATACTTCAGTACTGACTAATTTACCTTCACGATTTGCAGGCATCATCCTCCTATGAGAAGGTTTAAAGATTTCTTACCTCTTCCTTCTTCCAGAAATTCCCAAATTAAAGAAAAGTATAAAAACCACTATTGCCAAAAAAAGCATAGCAACTCAGAGAGAGTAAGGAATTCCAAAATGGCTTTTGTAAGTACAGAAGTCTAATTTGATACTTACAAGGACACATGAATTTATGTATAGTAATCTATTGAAATAATTTAGGCTGGAATCTGCAAAGTGAAGGCCAGAAAGTGAAGCCAAGAGCTTGTGCCTGGGAAGTTGGATACATACAATCAAAGCCGACAAGTTTACTTTCATTTTTGCTTTCTTCCATGCTTTTGGCTGATGTGAATGTCACTGAACGATGCAGTTGGGTAAGATCTGACTTACCCTTTATTTTTTTAAGGGATGTAGTGAATGAGGCAAGACACTGTGGGATTGGGGTGATCTCATGGTGTGATTACTAGAGAACAGAGTATCTCTTAGCTTCCCTCAGCAGAATATACAGGAGAGTTACTTCTCATGGGTGAACGATTTTGGTATTCTGCATTTTCTGGATAACGAACTTGCATCCTGTTCTCAGAAATGCTGATGAAACTAAATGTTAAAAAGAACTGTGCTGCAAACACAAAGTTTTGTGCTCTCTAGAGGAAAATAACTTGAACTTTTGCAAGTAGGGAATAACAGTAATAAGCAGGGAATGCAAAATTAAGTTCATCCTCTTGTACTGAGCTCCTACACTTTCCTCCTTGATGTAAAAGGGATGTCATGAAGAAATACATTAGCATCAGACACAACAGTGCAGAAACTACAGAGAAGCCCACAAAACCCACAAACCCTCTGTGTTCAGAGAATACCACTGCTGGCATACCATATATTTGGTGAGCTACAAATGATGAACTATGGATAAAAAGAAATGGAACAGAACTATGAATAGATGGTATGGAAAACCAATCAAGAAAGCACTGCTCATTTTGCGCGCTAAAAATAAGTGCCCATGAAAAAAAAACAAAACATTTTGAAGTAATGCTGAAGATGATTTAATGATCTTATACACAAAGGTGTGCAAAGTAAGGTGGGAAATTAACCAACTCCACAGATGGGTCACACAGCGCTAAATAGATTCCTGCCAAACTCCTGGGACATTTGAGCTAAGGGAGCGATTTACAAGAAAACAATCTGGCTTATGCCGACTAGAAAAAAAAGCAGCATAATATCTAGCTTTCTATCAATGTGTTCCAATACTCACTGGCATGTGCGGGACAGCGACGACTGTACTCCAGGTCTGAGGGAAGTACGCTGTGCAGGTCTGCATGCTTTCTGGTTTTGTGTCCTCTTTCAACCGTTCAGTTTTATGAGTTCGGCTTATTCTTGCCCTCACAGCTCGTTCCTACCCTCCCCATATGCCATTTCCCTCTCTCAACTCTTTGTCCCAGACTATTCCCTCCTTACCATCTCCAGACCAACAAGGATGCAGATTGCAAGCAGAGAACTGAAAGCATGAATTGCCCATCTGTGCCAAGAAATCAAATTGTTGGCAGTTGCTGTAGTTATCAAGAGAAACAACCACAGGAGAAGGACAGGTATTTTAATCCCGGGCTGAAGATTGGATTTATTTGGAGGATTTGGCTACCAAGTTTTATTATTTTTATTTAACATTTACTCAATCAAGTGAATTTCTTCTTAAAAACACTTTCCCTAAGTTTTCCCTTACCTTATTGATTTGACAATGCAGCCTTTGCAGAAACGGTGTCCACATGGCGTCTGCACTGCTTCCCGAAGAGCCATGAGACAGATTGGACACTCATATTTACTTTCCAAGGGCGGATCAAACTCCACATCGTATCCTTGTGTTTCCTCTGTAAACGAACTTGGAGGGTTTCCAGTGCCGCTGCTGACGCTTACACTATCTTCTTTCGCTCCTACGCTGCAGGCGCTGGCCATGGCTGCACAGCAGCCACTTTCCAGGTCTCGGGCTCCACAACCGTTATTGCTTTGTAGCAAGCTCATAGTAGCTGATCAAGTACCACACGGAAACGCTCTGCAAGATGACAAAAAGATGTGTTAATTTAAAATATTCCAAGACCTTCCCTTCCAGACACGACCAGAGCTTATTTCTGGCCACAAGCACTGGAACAGCGCTGCACATTTGGTTCTGCTCACAATCACCAGTTTTGAATTGTCCCAGTTTCTCTGCTATATATCTTTTTTACTTATCTTGTGATATAAGGAAAGAGCACCGCATCCTGTCAGCCTGGTTCAAAAACACAAACACCTTTCTGTAATCTCTTTCATCTACCCATTTTTTGTAAATGGAGGAATATTCTCTCTCCTTGCTGCGCTTACTAAAAATCGCTCTACCCCTTCAGTATTATTTACTTCTAAAGCATTCCTAGTTTCATTGAAAAGTGCTGGAAAAATACAAGTTTTACTTGATAGCAGTAGCTCAACTCCATCTTTTCCTTTTCCTTCATCTCCTTTTCCTTCATCTCCTTTTCAACTCCATCTTTTCCTTTCAATGACTAAACATTACATTTTCTGTACAGAATTTCTGTATAAATATTGTTCTATATTTTCTGTACAAAATTTTCTGTACAAATCAGAGATTTGTAGTATAGGTTTCCAATCAGTTGAGGTGCATATCCACAAATAAAACGTAAGCCTGGGTACCCAAACCTAGCAGGTGACACACTGCAAATGAAATTCAAATGCACAGCACTGTTAGTAACATTTTAAAACCATCAATAGGAGTAAGAAGCTGCACATGAGATAAGGCTAGTATTTCTGCAGCTCAAAAAGCTATCTACAATCTAGTAGTACTCAACAGGTTTCTTGCTCTCCTCTCCCTCCTCCGGTATAGCAGGGAGGGAGGACAAGTGACATGACCGTAAGAACAGAAGATAAAAATCACACTTCCCTGAAGCAGAGTAGGGCCTATTTTTAAAATACACCTCACAAAGCAGGTTGAATTCATGGGCATGAAATTAAAAAATGCTGGTATCCCCAGCCTGTCGATATTTCTACACTGAATGAAGGAACTTTAAAGAAAGGTTTAAACAACAAATACCAATTGTGAAACTCCAAGAAACTTTCCTCTATCCCAGTTGTTTAATTGTTACAAACATTTCCCTAGAACCCTATTGCGGTTAATTGTCTTTAATTGACAACACCAAGTTGTCAATTAAATTATTCGGAGGTGCAAGGCAGCGTGAGCAGGCTGAGGGCTGCCGGGCCAGGCACACAAAGCCGGGTGCCCGCTAACAGGAGTGCAAAGGTCTTTGGAGATGCTCACCTAGTGCAGTCACTGCAATACCGTCGCGTCTTTTAAAGCCTACTGGAGGTAGAAGCCTAAGGATTAGTTCAGAGCTGGGCTGTGAGGACCATTGATCTGCATCACTTCTGCAGAATCTGGGGGCAGCGAGGATGCAGAATGAGTAGGGTCTGAAGTATCTGAAAAGTAGTGTTCCTGCCACTTCCAAATCACCGTTATGGTGCAGTCTCAAAGCACCGTTTGACAGCCTGGAGCTGTACCGCACCAGGCAGCAATGCCTGCTTCACGCAGAAATACTTCCATCGCATGGCCGTCTGGAACTGCACCCAAGGGATGAAGCTTACGTCTTCTCCAGCTCTCTGTCCCCACGTATTTATTATTCCTGTACGTCATCTACCTCAACAAGCTTTACAGTCAAGGCTCCTAAATACAGCAAATACAAACTAAACCACCAAACAACTTTCCAGCAGTTGCTTGAGGCATAGTCCCAGAATTACGAGTTTAATCCCATGGCACTGAACACAAGTACTTTGAACGGAAACAGAAGAATCAATGCTTAGAAAGATGCCCCGTGAAAGAAAGTTTTTTTAGGCTGTCACCAACAGGTCTCTTTTATTTAAGAG
The DNA here is from genome assembly GCF_040182565.1 of Anser cygnoides. Taxonomy (NCBI): domain Eukaryota; kingdom Metazoa; phylum Chordata; class Aves; order Anseriformes; family Anatidae; genus Anser; species Anser cygnoides. The sequence goes on along the minus strand of NC_089877.1, from coordinate 16,762,605 downwards.
CTGCTGCAGAGGATGATTAGTCCAGAGGCCACACTTCATGAAAAAAATTCCAGGAACTAAGTTGGGCCAACGGAGTGTGAATGTGGGTGTGCAGGATATTGCACGGAGCAATATTGCACTGGAGCCCACAGGCCAGTCTGGGTCTGAAGACCTCGCATTCTTCTATACCACAAGGGTATATTTAGTGAGGTTAAGAAAGGGAAGAGGAACATGCATCCCTCTAGCCGTGTCACAAAAGAATTCAGGAAGTCGCAAGGAGGAAAATATCACAGCTTTAGTTAAATTCAGCTGTCATATTCATTGCAAAGCGAGCTGCTTTTCCCTTGGGCTGTTTCTAGAAATAAAACCTACAATTTGAAATACTGTTCTTGTAAGGAAGGAAACAGGACCTGACTCTTGATAGTTGAACACTTTGTAGATTTAAGTGCTGTCCTCTTTGCCCATTTAAACTGTTTCTACAGACAGAGCAGATATGTATATTCAGTCTATGGAAACAAAAATCCTATACCAGAGTCATTTTAACAAATGAGTCAGTGCAACCAGTCAACATCCCAGTCTCACACAAAAATCCCCCTATTCAGTGATACTCTCCACTCCTACATGGAGCTTTTTGTCCGCATTATGACCAAAGGGTTCGCAAAAAAGAAGTGCAAGTATCATTATCTCCTTATGACTGAATTTCCCTATCTGTAAAGAGGTGAAAATTAAAAAAGGTGATTAAGAGTCAGATCTTGAATTCTGTTCATGTTTTACATAAGGCGTGTAATAGGATTCCTCCTTCTACTCAGCTCCACTTCATTTTATCTCTAAGGAAACTTCTTCCTCCATACGCATTTATAGGCATGGGACAAGGTTTCCAAATCAAAATCCACACACACTGCTGTTACTCAGACTAGTAACCAAAGCCCAATTACTTCATCACAGTTTAAAGCAATTCCTTCACAAGTTGTAAATGCTGTAATAGGAATTTTTCTGTTCCATTTTGCCCTCCAGGAGCAGAAGATAGACTCAATCTTCTTGAACAAAGCAGTGCGAGGGCAAAACCAATTAGAGAAGACTAAAATGTTAATGTTGATGGCAGGTCTTTCCCCTGACCAAGATGTAGAAGACAGTTTGTAAGCCTACTGTGGCAGTTATGCAAGTTTCTTCCCTGGGGAATTTAAAAAAAATTTCAGGTTAGAAAAGGATGGCCTTTAAAACCCAGTGTACATCCCAAAATTTACATCAAATTGCTTTCATTTTAATTATGAAATAGATTACCAGTGAAGTAAAACCTAGCAAACATCCCCTGAAACCACACCAGCTTTTTGTCCCGTTAACAGTAGTTACTCTTCTTGCTCTGTGCTGAACAAAGTTTCTCGAGTCAAACAGAAGTGTAACTACATGTACATATTAATTTGAATACCCTGTCTACACCAGAGCCTTTAGAATTCATCCAGCTTTTTGACATGGGTAGTGTAATGCAATAAACACTCTGGTAACCTATTCTGTGACTTTTGTTTGAACAACATCAACCTACCAGCCCTCGCTTCGAGGAACAACTGAAATTAAAAGGGAGCACTGCGTGGCAATTCTAACTCTTGCTAGGATCAAGTTTCTCTGGCAGAGGAAACCTGAACACTATGTTTGATAATGCACCTGAAACGCTGTTCCCTAGAGCTAGGAAGTCCCATCACACTCGCTGAGCAGTCAGATAGTGGTTTTGGCTTGCACATATGGGGTACCCAAAGTCCTTGGGCCACCAAAGGCTGTTTTTTGTTTTTATTTTTCTCTCCAAGGCAACAGCTTTATATCGTTTGGCCACAGAAAAGAAGGTGCTTTCCAGGCTAACTGGTAATGGTCAGAATGTTTGATCATTATTTATACTGCAGAAACCTTGAATGATCCATCTCTAAAGATCAAACCTTCATGTCCCCAAACCAGAGCAGACGCAGGAGTCCCAACCCCTTTTTTCCAAATTTAAGACTAAACCATAACGAAACCTTTCTTCAGTAGGTAACCTGCGCTATGTTGCTATTTACACTGCTGCATTACAAAATGATAAGGTTAATCTGTGATAGCACGGTCAGGCCAGAACAGCAAACTCCTGCGAGCATAATGTACCTTATGATTCACAATTAAATTAAAAACCTTCTACACTTTAAATTACCGTGTCCAATAAAGCTCTGTAGTCTGACTCGCGAAGCCCCAAAGTAAAATGGAATTTAGCTTGGATTTTTAGAGATGTTCAAGCTCCACCTAAGAGCCACAGGATTAATTTATAAACTTTTCTAAATCAAAAGCATTTAGTGGTACAGAAGATATCTTCCAATTGCCTGGAAAATTACACAACAATTTGAGTAATAGGGAGGGGATAAGACTAGGCATTGTACCCTATTTACACTGAAACATGAAATTGTATCTTTGTGCATTTGACAAACGTGAAGGAACACTGTACAGGGAGCGCAGCAGTTGTCATGAAGCAGGAAAATTTCAATATTAATCCATAAATATTGAATAGAATTAATTTCTATGGGACCTTTGCTAGAAAGTTCATACTGAGTAGCCACATAAAGAAGGAAATCAATACAGAGAACTATTCCAAATCCCTTTCCGTACTTGAGGTCCATAAACCTAACTAAACTGCTTTCAGCCTGGCCAACACATAGCCAGCAGAGGGCAATGCCTCCAGGCAAAACTCTGCTTTTTCTCCTTCTGCCTCGTTAAGAACAGTTCTGTACGTACAGATTTCTGGGTCATGAGACTGACACACCAGTGGAGTGACTTTGGGTGATTTGTTTATGAAGCAATACGTGCAATGCTTATTCTCAGGCATATCAATCAATGGTCTCCTGACAACTGATAAGCACTATGCTCGGCAGCATTCGTAATATCAGGTTTACAATTATCATCACCACGGCCCCATCCTGGCAAAAACATAAAATGATGTAAGTTCATTTTAATTAATACCTATAAAGCACTTTCATTTCAAAGCAATCAAATAGCTAGACAAGAAAAAGCAGCAGCAGACTCAGGCAGAACTCATAACTGCAAAAAACAGCTTCTGTTTCTTGTAAAAATCTGCAAGCACGTTACAAGCATTTTGTTATCAACCTTTTTTTCCCCCCTCTAATATCTATACCTATTAAGTCTTCCAAGTCCCTTGGAGAACCCATATGCTTACTATTCCTCCATGTGAAACTAAACACTAAATAAAATCTTCTGTTTGAGGTGCATACAGCCTACCAACAATATGAGAAGTTCATCAGGCACTGTCACTGCTCCAGTCACCGGCATGGAGTGACCTTTGGGGGCTTTCTGAACCTTTGTAGGTGGTTTCTCTTAGCTTGGAGAGAATGCTGTCAGACTTTAATCACGTGTATCATTTACATTAGGAGACTAGATGGAGGCATATTCCAAGTTACGAATGTATTTTATCCTACTTAACTATGTCAAAACAAATTTAATTTTGTTGAGCACTGGAAGTGCCATACGCTGTATTTAACACCAAAATATTCCATGGGTCTTTCCCTAACTAAAAAACAAAACAAAACCCCAAGCCCTTCAGCTGACTAAATTCTAGAGATATTTCACTGAGAATTGTTCAGATTAGCAAAAACAAGCATTATTAGTGAGAAAAACAATACGATTCAAATTCTTTACTTTGGCAGAGACTCTGCTCTCTTTGGCCTCTGCTTTCCTGTTGCACATTGTGATAAGTGTTGTGCCTTTCTGTATTCCTCAACAGATCTGCTGAGAAGTTAAGATGCTGTCACAATGCGGACAAGGTAAACATTAGGACAGAAAGTACTTCCAAAAGAGGTAGGGAAAAGTAGAGCTACGAACAAATGTCATTTCCGCAAGGCACAGGCTGCAGAGTGGATTTAATTATCATCCACCTCGACAAGCAGTCAGCCTGTATGCGGTATTAGTAAAATTATTTGAGACACTGGGAAAGTAAATAACGAGTTAGGCACACATCCTGAAACAGCTCAAGCATTTCCCCTTTTCACTCTGCCTTACGTTTACTTTTATTTTCTTTTTGAAGTGCTTTATACTCCGAAGCCTGTATCATTAGCTTTAACAGTGCGGATCTAAAACCTTTTTATATTCACTTAGCTAACGCGTGCCTTTTTTTCACTCTGAAGTTCTGGCAGCAAGCATCCATTGTGCGCGTTTCCTTTTTAAATACAGTAGGCCATCATCTAAATAGAAAGCAGGGCTGCAAAGTTACAGTGCTACAGACCTCAGCCAGCCACGTACATGCCTTAGCTTCTCATTCAACGGAGCCGGAGCGAGCTCCACAGATCACCTGCCAGCGCTGCCACCACCGGCGGCTCGCACTTTTCCAGTCCCTAGCAGCGTCCTAGCGGCGTGCAGAACTTGTCAGAAGCAAACAGGGCGAAATACTTTCGGTTAGCTCTAACTGCTGGGTGTAAGGGATATAATTAGCACATCTTCCTTTCACCTACAGCTGAGACTTCCGTTCACATCCGAACAGACTCGCCCTGACCTATCTAAACCAGACGAAAGCGATGCAGAGCACTACTGAAGTAGTAACTGGTGGCTGGCGTTAGGAAGGAAGCCTGTTATAAACGCATGGTGCTGCTGGGTACAAAACCCAGCTCTCCGTTTCAGCAGCAGTCCGGCCTCCTGCAAACGCCTCCCACCAGGCACCTCAGCACGCTACCGCGTCCCGGAGCGCTCGCTGAGGGGGGCTGAGCCCTTCCCAGGCCCCAGAGAGGCCGCCGGGCACCTGCCGGGCCCCGGCCGGGCGCAGCTCCCCGCGTGGAGCCCCGCGGCCCCGGGCCGAGCCCTGTTCCCGTGTGGGCGCCGCTCAGGCCGAGCCCCAGCCCCGGCAGCCGCCCGCTCCCCGCTAAGCCCCGGCCCGGGTCGAGGCCCCGCGCCCCGCTCCCTCCGCCCGGGCAGCGCCGCGACCCCCGGCCCCAGCCCCGGCCTCCGCTCACCGCCGGCCCCGCCGGCCGCTCCCCGCCAGCGCCGCTTCCGCCTTCTCCTCGGGAGGCACCGGGGCGGCGGCCGCCCGGCCCGAGCGAGGGCCCGGCCCCGCGGCAGCGCCGCCTGTCGGCGCGGGGTCCCGCAGCCGGCCCCGAGCCCCGAGCCCCGAGCCCCGAGCCGGCCGCTGCTGCCCGGACGGGCGCCCGCGGGCAGAGCTGGGCCGCGGCGAGGAGCAGGGGGTGCGGGTGCCCCCCGCTGCAGCGTGCGGGGCCGTGCTTAGGGACCTGTCCCGCCTGGGGACGCTGCGCTGCTGCCCCCGAGCCCGGGAGCGCCGCCGCTCTCCGGCAAGGCCTCGGTGGGACGCCTCCGCTCGGGCCGCGCGGCAGGGAAATGCCCGCTGCAGGGGAGCCCCGAGCAGCGCGGTCCCTGCGGCACCGGGCCGCGGGGTCCCAGCGGGCACGGCCGTGCCCCCGCACCAGGCCCGCCGGACAACGCGGTGCCGGCCCGGGGCGGTGGGGACGGTGGCTTCTAACGCAGCTCGCCACAGCGGGCGGCTCTACGGAAGTGAAAAAGCGGGCAGCGCGAACGCGAGCACAGCTGCATTTCCTTAAACACCAGGAGGGGGAATTTCGCTGTTTGCCTCGGTGACTTTCCTTGGCGAGCATCCCAGGCAAGCACGAATTTTCAACCCAGGCAGCTCTCCTGTTCCCTGGGTCAGAGGGGCAGGCACTGGGAGTCCCGGCTCTGTGGTGATGTGAGGGGTCCCTGGCAGAGCTGCGGGCTCCTGCCCTCACCAGAACTGCTCGTCTGCCCCGAGTGCTGAGCGGGCAGCGGGCAGGATGCTGCCTCTGGAGAAAAGGCTTACGGCAGCCCCTAAGACGCCCCTCTGAGAGCTGCTTTTGTCCTCAGGGTTGCTGAGGACATCTGCCAGGACCCACGAGGGAGTGAACAGTTAGAGGAGAGAGACAGAAATCGCAGCAGCTGGGGTCCTCGTATGGGGCTCCAAAGTGTGACAAGAAACAGTTATATTAAGTGTAATTCCACAAACTTTGTGCACCCTTTGCTGGGCAACTGGCTAAATTTCAGAGCCTTCTTTTTTTTTTTTTTCTTTTTCTTTTCCTTTTTTTTTTTCTTTTTCTTTTCCTTTTTTTTTTTCTTTTTCTTTTCTTTTTTTTTTTTTTTTTTCCCTGCTGAATGGACAAACTATTATGTTATTTTCATTATCTGTAAAATGAGGAAATTTATCATTCCATACCTCTGTAAAACAGATACCCTCAGATGGACAGTTTTCTATGGCCCAAATCTACAGTTTTTAGTAATCTGTTAGGCAGTCAGAGCACTGATGCCCCGTTTATTTGGGTTGGGATCTGGAGTTTCTGCTCCAAATGTAAATGAAATGCCTTTTTTCAGTGCAGTTGCCAAATCTGTATGGTTTATGGCAAGCTTAGGCCCACAGTCACGTATCAATGCCCATATTGCAACATAAAGCAGTGCAGAAATCCTGCTCTCCACGTGGTGGTGCCAGTTGCACAGGGAAAACATTTTCCATCACTGGATCTGTGCAGCTCGAGCTGTTGAGCAATTATGCCCGTACAGACATAAAACACACCTAAAGCTGTAGCAATTTGAGATCAATTAAAGCCTTGTTTGCCTGCAGTATTCCTACAAGACAATATTTTTTTCAAGACGATTTCCTGGGTACACTGGAAGTAAAGTGCTTGACTACGCTCACGCGTGCTCACCTGGCTGATTTGATGATCTGGGGCTGCTCGCACCAGACCTCGAGCTCACAGGGAATGGGGCCAGTAGCCAGCTACCAAGGTGAAGTTTTGAATAAGCACCCCAGAGGGACAGATTTGCTAAACTACTTCTCAAAGAGCCCCATATCCCTCAACGCTAACAATGCGTATTGTCAGTGAGCGGCATCTGCTGTTTCAAGATAAGGGAGGAAACCAGCATGTGCCTGCAGCGAGTGATGTTGATTGATATCTGGCGTCGCAGCCTGACCTGATATCTTTTTGAAAAGGTCTCTCCAAATGCCAGTGAGTGGATAGTGAATACAAGCAGGTTGTTAAGAAGTCCTGGCAAAACAGGGAGAGCAGAATTGCTGGGCTCAGGACCGAACCAAATGATCTTCTGCATGGTCAAGAAACACCTCAGTCAGGATATCCTTGTCCTAACCTGCCTTGGCCTGGGAACAACCTCTGGGATTTCTGTTCCACCTTGCCCTGACACATGCAGTTGTTTCTACTGCCACACTGGGACTTTGTGTGAGTCAGAATCTGAGCAAGGTTATCAGGGTTTGGCCCCAAACTTTGTTTTCTTTGCCCTTACATCACTTGTTTCGGCATGAATCATTGCACTTGGTTACAGGAGGCGTTGGCCTCTCATGTGGCACAGCACAAGTGACTGACTGAGGTCTAACTACACTTCTCTAAGACTTGTCATCTTACAAGTCTTACAACCATCTTACAACCAGGAGCAATTGATGTTCTACAAGATCAAAGGTGATAATTGGGAGGGAATCCTCCCACCTTTTTTACCTGTAGCAAGTGTTGCTATTGCAAGCTCCTACTTCCGGAGTGTATGTTCACTTTTGGAAGGGCCTGGTGGATCATTAAAATCTGTTGCACAACGTTATGTGTGGAGACCGGAATCTTTCAGGGTGTTGTTGTGTGGCAGAATTGGTTTTCTTCTCACATGGAGATAGTTTCTGAGACAGTAGCTGTGTGGAAACTAAGCTGGTCTGCACCTGGTGTAGTATGTACAAGTCACTCAGAATATATAACAATTTTTTACATTGGTGATTTGTTCCCCTGTCTGGGCTTTTCAAGATGTCGCCAGAGGGGTAATATCCCTGAAGGTGAGATAACTTGTATCAGCAGGAAGGACACCACTGTCTATTTACCCAAACCCCAGAAGCCTGGCTGACCTAGGAAGCAGGCTGCTAGCCTTCAGTGAGATAGCTTTGGTGTGTGACAGTAGTGTGACCAGACACCAGGGGCTCCTCTCTGATAGCTGACAGAGAAGAAACTAGCTCTGAAGCTAGAAAGAAGAAAGCTGAATGCAAAACTTTGTGTTAACAAACAGCGCAGGTGCTCCTCAGAGAGGCTCTGCATACTTATCTCAGAGCCCAGGAGCCTCACACAAGAAGACCTTGTTTTTATGAGTTTTGTGGTTAAGCCTCACAAATTGCCAGGTGCCACCTGGATTCGAGAGTTCTGTATTGTGTTTAGTTGAAGTAACCTGTGGTTAGCAGCAGGGTGGTACTGGGAGCTCGGAGGGACAGGGATAAGTGAGATAAACAGCGCTGCAGTGTCTTTAAAAAGCAGAGGGGCAAAGAAGGAGTGAGAGCACGCATGAGAGAGAGCACACAAGCTTGGCATTTGGAGCAAACTGAGCAGACATAGCCGCAGCTCTGCGCTCTGACAGTGAGCTAAAGGTAGGCTGGCAGTACTAATGACAGCAACCCAGGTGCTTGTAGGACATCCGAGTGTTGATTCATTTTTCCTGTTTTAATGTGCAGGTCAATGATTTTATTTTATATGTGCAGTGAGACTATTCATAAAGCAAGGTCTTCCTTGGCATGAGTAAAAGTATTATAATCTTGCTCTTCTTCAGAAGTGTATGAAATATTGTGAGCTGGGAAGGGATTTCTTTTCCCTTTTCAAGGTAAAAAGAGGTGATACTGAACACAGCTGTCAGAGTTGATTAAATAACCGTGGCTGGGGTTCATGGCTGGGCTTCACTCTGTAAGAATCTGAGTGGGATAAATAGCAAGGAGAAAGATTGTTTGCTGTGACCCTCAACTAGAATAACAGACCAAAGGCAAATCTTTCAGGAAATATTCCCAGCACTGGGAATATTTCTAGCTCTCCTGAGAGAGCTGCTGAAAACGCCACTGCCTGGGAGCCAGGCAATTCAAAGTGTTTGATGAGTAGCCTGTTGGCAGATATTATCTCCTGCAGAAGATGAAGGTCGGGTGACCTGAAAGGGCTTGTTGGTCATTCATTTATTGTGGGGCATGTTCAGTGAAGGCAAAACAAAAACAAAAAAACAAAAAACCAACAACCAACCAACCAAAAAAAAAAAAAAAACGAAAAAAAAACCCACACAACAAAACCCACAAGAAACTGTTTGAACTTTTCTTGAGCAGAAGTAAACCCTGTCAGATTCATTTGAGCTGGCGATTAATAGCATTGGCCATGGGTTTGGAGGTCAGTACGGTACCACGGTGGTACTTAGTCAAAAGGCTAGATGAGGAGAGATAGTATTAAATATTTTGCTCTAAATGTATTCGGTGCTGGTTATTTCTTTACAATGAATTAGATATCACCCTGAGGAGGCATTGCTTGTGGTTTGAGACACTCTGAAGTTGCTGTGGGAGATGGTGAAACTGCACAAATTTGCGTAGGTGTTATGTGGCAGAAAGGGATCTGTGGCCAGCACAGGGCACCTAGTTCTGCAGGTAACAGAGCATACGTACTACCTGTAGGAGTGCAGGACTATTCAGGGGCAAGCAGGTTATTGCTCAGTGGATAGATTTTACCAAGTCTGCCACAGGACACAGCAAAGAAAACGGGACAGTAGCAATGCTGTGAATGTATCTGGGCACAGCTGCGCCTCGCAGATCTGTGGGCAGCAGAGCACAAGCAAGCATGTTGCCAGGCTGCCTCGGCGACGGCAGCAGGGGATGCAGTGCAGACAGTGATGTTCAGCAGCACCGGCAGCTAGACGGAGCAATGCAGGCAGATGGGGACAGTGGTATGGGCAGCTTGTTCTCACTGGGATGAATGAAGAGAAGCTGGGAAGGAAACAAACCTTACTTCTAGTCGCCAAGGCCTAATGAAAAATTTTGAACTTAAACACAGCTCTTAAGGAAAAAGCTGAGTAGACCGACTTGTCATTCTGTGTCTGGAACTTTATCAAAACATGCTGTCCTTTCCCAGCTGACTCTGAAAGGTTGTGCAGAAATGTTGCTTTATTGAAGGGTTATAAATGAAATAATCTCAGAAACACCCTGAGCATCATCACTTTAGACCATGGCTTGGATGTATTTCTTATGAAGGACACCTTCCAAATAGACACAGAACTGAGATTTCTAGCAAGTTAAGTGAATTGTTAAGTGGGGATATAATCAGTCAGAGAAACCAAAGCCATACCCATGGAATTTCTCATTCAATATATATGGTCTTAATGTTTAGTTTTTATATTTTTTTTTCTCACACCAATCATATTAGGAAATATGATTTAACCTTCTCTATACTGTTTGTTCACCTTCAGCACTTCTCATAGTCAGGTAATGAAAAACAGGTTAGTCACTTTTGTGTTTGTTTCTACATGATTTTGTTTTCTAAGTCTGATGCAGTAGCACAAAGTTTCAGTGTTTGAAGTGAAAGTCTTGTATTTATTTTTATACAATACCATATTCCCATGGCAACCACATTGATATTACTTTTGGTTGCATCTCTATGAAAGCTAAAATTGGGGTCAAATTTGAACAGACATTTACAGCTTTCCAGTACCAGTAATCCTTACAAACAGAGTTCTCAGCAGGGTACTTAAACAGATGACTAACTTGAAATGTATAAATATTCTCTCTAGAGCAAATATGCAGCCAGCATAAATTGCCGTATCTCCTTTAGAATCCAGGGAACTATAGCGCTTTACATCGACAGAGGATACACTCCTACAGCTTTAATGGAGCCACTCACATTCAGCATGCACATACTAAAGTACCTTACAAAATTGAGGTCTGAATAAAGCCTGCATAGGGACTGAGTTGTGTGTGCTGCTCTGCCTGTGCAGAAGGGCATGCATTAGACGCTTCAGCTCAGAATCAAGGACTAAGAAGTGGTGTGAGAGCAGTGGTCTCGGTGACTTAAATAATATAGCATGAGACAGACAAAATTGTGTCTTGAATTGGCCATACTGGTTCAGTTTCATGTGAAAAAGTCACCACACTTTCAGAATGTAATTCTGCTCTCTGATAGCTTTACTTATGGCAAGACCAGTCAGGTATAAGAAGAAAGAGGCAAATTGGGATATTAGTATATGATGTCTAATGGCTCGATGCAGTGTGCATTGGTGTTGTAATGGACTGTGGATGCCTCAGCATGAAAGACAAAACACAGTCAGGTACTTATCTGAGGTACTGAGTGGACATCCACATCTGGGCCCCTCAGTTCAGTAGGTGTCTTGGGTGAGAAGGTAACTTACCTTCAAAGCATTTCTCAGTTAAAGTGATTAGAGTTGTTCTATAAAAAAGCATGTGCTTGTGTACTGGCATTATTTCTCATTTTGCAGTATAAGCTAACTTACAGCTTTGTTCTCTTTCTCAGGTGATTTGGTTTCTGACACACCGGAGATGTCAATAGCATCACAAATGGACCTGCCTGAAGAGATTCAGCATCCTTATACAAAATTTTCTGAATGGAAATTCAAGCTGTTTAAAGTGAGACCATTTGAAAAAACATCTAATAACAGCCAGTGCATAAACAAGGATGAAGCAGAAGAGGTAGCTTCTACAGACAAAGACATGCTGCATAAAGATGAAGGAGTTCCAAGAGGAGAAAACTTAATTCTGACACAGACGGACTTAATGGGCAATAGGCAGGCACTTGGGAAAGATGCCAATGACATGAAAATACAAGACAACACAGATCATCAGAACAACCTGAAGCAACTTTGCCGCATCTGTGGAGTTTCATTTAAAACTGATTGTAACAAGAGAAGTCATCCAGTACATGGGCCAGTGGACGATGAAACTCTGTGTCTTCTGAGAAAGAAAGAGAAAACAGCAACCTCTTGGCCAGATCTTATCGCTAAGGTTTTTAAGATTGATGTGAGAGGGGATGTTGACACTATCCATCCCACTCGATTTTGTCACAACTGCTGGAGTATTATCCACAGGAAATTCAGTAACACTCCATGTGAAGTATATTTTCCTAGGAACAGCACGATGGAGTGGCAACCCCACTCTGCAAACTGTGATGTGTGCCGTGGTACCAGTCGGGGAGTCAAAAGAAAAAGCCAGCCAGCCACCGTACAACATGGCAAACGTGTGAAGACCATTGCAGAACGTGCTCGAGTTAACAGAGGCATAAAGAACCAAGTACAGATAAAGAACAAAAATGTAATGAAAGAGATCACCAATTGCAAGAATACACATCTCAGCACCAAGCTGCTTGCAGTTGATTACCCAGTAGATTTCATTAAATCCATTTCTTGCCAGATTTGTGAACATATTTTGGCTGATCCAGTGGAAACAACATGTAGACACTTGTTTTGCAGAACTTGCATCCTTAAATGCATCAAAGTTATGGGCAGCTATTGCCCCTCCTGCTGGTATCCTTGCTTCCCTACTGATCTGGTTACCCCAGTGAGATCGTTCCTGAACATCCTTGATAGCCTGAGTATAAGATGCCCTGTAAAGGAATGTGATGAAGAGATCTTGCATGGAAAATATGGCCAGCACCTCTCCAGCCACAAGGAGATGAAAGAGAGAGAGCTCTATAGCCACATAAATAAAGGTGGCCGACCGAGGCAGCATCTTCTGTCTTTGACCAGGAGAGCTCAGAAACATCGTCTGAGAGAACTGAAACGTCAAGTCAAGGCTTTTGCTGAGAAAGAAGAGGGTGGTGATATAAAGGCTGTATGCATGACTTTGTTCCTGCTAGCTTTAAGAGCAAAAAATGAACACAAACAAGCAGACGAATTGGAGGCTATAATGCAAGGGAGGGGATCTGGACTTCACCCTGCTGTCTGCCTGGCGATCCGAGTCAACACGTTTCTCAGCTGTAGCCAATATCACAAAATGTATAGAACTGTAAAAGCTGTCAGTGGGAGGCAGATTTTCCAGCCACTGCATGCTCTTCGCACTGCTGAGAAAGCTCTCTTACCAGGTTATCATCCATTCGAGTGGAAACCTCCCTTGAAAAGTGTCTCCACTAACACAGAAGTGGGAATTATAGACGGACTATCAGGATTGCCACTCTCAATTGATGACTACCCGGTAGACACAATTGCAAAGAGATTTCGATATGATACAGCCTTGGTTTCTGCCTTAAAGGACATGGAAGAAGAGATCTTGGAGGGCATGAAAGCAAAAAACCTGGATGACTACTTGAATGGTCCCTTCACTGTGGTAGTAAAAGAGTCCTGTGATGGAATGGGAGATGTCAGTGAGAAGCACGGAAATGGGCCTGCTGTCCCAGAGAAGGCTGTTCGCTTTTCTTTTACAGTTATGAACATTTCTATAGCCCATGGGAACGAAAGGATAAGGATCTTTGAAGAAGTAAAGCCCAATTCAGAGTTATGTTGCAAGCCCTTATGCCTTATGCTGGCTGACGAATCGGATCACGAAACTCTGACGGCGATCCTGAGCCCTCTCATAGCAGAAAGAGAGGCTATGAAGAACAGCGAACTGCTACTTGAAATGGGAGGCATCCTGAGAACATTCAAATTCATCTTTCGGGGTACAGGATATGATGAGAAACTTGTACGGGAAGTGGAAGGGCTGGAGGCCTCAGGTTCCACTTACATCTGTACCCTCTGTGATGCGACCCGCCTGGAGGCATCCCAGAATTTGGTCTTCCACTCCATCACCAGGAGCCACGCTGAAAATCTGGAGAGATATGAAATATGGAGGTCCAACCCTTATCATGAATCTGTTGATGAGCTCCGTGACAGAGTGAAGGGTGTTTCAGCCAAACCTTTCATTGAGACTGTTCCCTCCATAGATGCGTTGCACTGTGACATTGGCAATGCAACGGAGTTCTACAGGATTTTCCAGATGGAGATCGGTGAAGTCTACAAGAATCCTGATGTATCTAAAGAGGAGAGGAAGAGATGGCAGTTGACTCTTGACAAACACCTCAGGAAGAAGATGAACTTAAAACCTATGATAAGGATGAGTGGAAACTTCGCGAGAAAGCTCATGTCCAAGGAGACGGTAGAGGCAGTATGTGAATTAATAAAGTGTGAGGAAAGGCATGAAGCCCTGAAAGAACTAATGGACCTTTATCTGAAAATGAAACCAGTGTGGCGATCTTCATGTCCTGCCAAGGAGTGCCCAGAATTGCTGTGCCAGTACAGCTACAATTCACAGCGTTTTGCTGAGCTCCTATCTACAAAGTTCAAGTACCGATATGAAGGCAAGATTACAAATTATTTCCACAAAACCCTTGCTCATGTTCCTGAAATCATTGAAAGAGATGGGTCCATTGGAGCCTGGGCAAGTGAAGGAAACGAGTCTGGAAACAAGCTGTTTAGGAGGTTCCGAAAAATGAATGCCAGGCAGTCCAAATTCTATGAAATGGAGGATGTCTTGAAGCATCACTGGCTATATACATCTAAGTACCTCCAGAAGTTCATGAATGCTCATAAAACATTAAGAAGCCAGGGCTTCACCATTGATCCAGAGGATAGTTTAGGTGATTCCTTGCCGCTGGAGGTCTCTTTGGAAAGCAATGATTCAGAGGAACTCTAAACGTAAAGTGTGCTTGGTGTTGGGTTTGTGATGGTGTCTTCCTGTGAGGAGACAGCTTCCTTCTCAGGCCTGTAGAGGTACAGGGAAGCGTGAAACTATCATCTTTATACTCTATATAAAGGTGCTGAGTGGAGTTTAATAAAATACCATGTCTGTTGGGAGCTTCCAAAAGAGGCAATGCAGTGGTGCATTTACCAGTTATTATGTGAGCGGGAAGTGGAAACAAATTGCAAAGAAGCATCTCCAGTTTATTTTGGTCTCAGCGTTGTTTATACACGAGAAACCCAAAGTAAACGAGGTTTTATAGAGAGCAGTACTTTAGAATGAATATGATTCTGGAGAGTTATGACACTTGCTGAAGAAGTGAGCATGGCTATTTGTTCTGTTTGCATTTTTTAAACTATTTTGCTATTTACTTTTCAAGAGGGTTTGATTATTTTATTGATGGTTATTTGGCTTTTATAAGTCAAGGTCTGGCAGTGAGACAGTTGGGTAATTGTTCTGGGATAAAGTTCAGGTATTTTTATATGATATATTGACTAAAGATGCAAACTGATTTCAAACATTTAAAAATATTATTTAACATGTAGATTGTAGTACTGCTTAGGAGCAGGTGGTGGTATTGGCAAGGTAATTTACTATATGAAGATATAGGAAGGTAACTATAATATTTTAAAGATATTTTTATCATAGTCCATTTACTCTAAAACGCAAACCAGTTCTTGTGCTCCTAAATCAGCATTTGCAGTGTCTTGTGCTTATCTCACTATTCAAAATACACTCAAGCTCTGCTGTGCAGCTTGTTGCTTGATATGCATTTTAGATTTCGATGGTAACCTCGGTATATAGTATAATTTGTATCAGTGTAATTTTAATGGGTGGATTCCTGGCCTTACTGAAGTCACCAGTAAATCGTCATGAATCCCCACAGTTTCACCAGGTGACTACAAGTCACAGCAGAGTGGTTTCTCAGGGGATGGGCATTAACTTGATTAGGTACATGTCAGTGTTCTTATTTTCTGTATTAGAATAGTTCACTGACCACTTGCGATATGCTCTAACAGTATGCCATGCTGAGCTTTTTCACATCTGGGATATATCACTTACAGTCTCATTTTCTAGATATATAAAATGGGAATGACGTTTATTAACCTCAAGGATAGTTTGCATAAAGGCGTAGTGAGAAAACAATGAGCTGCCTTGAAATTACTGCGTAGTGTATTTTACATCATTACAACAATGTTTAGTTAGCATTCCTCTACTTATCTTATACTATATTAAGAGTACCATTATGTTGGTGGTATTTGCCTTTCTGAAGTGTCATTGCTATGTGACTGAAGGCTGCTTAGATCAGATGAGATTGCACTGGTAATCCTTGTGGATAATGTAGTTTTTCATTAGCAGCCATGGGTAAAAGGGTTTCAAAATTAACTCGTATAAGCTTTGAGATTTGGAACCTAGATTATTTCTGGACCTATCACCTCTGCAAAGGAACAGGTCTAGACCTTCATTCAGCAAAGTGTTCAAGTGCAAGCTTAAATTCAAGTGTGTGAGTTGACCGTTGAATGCAAGCATGCTTACATCTTAAAAATATTTTTAAATATTAAAATTATATGAATTTCATTTAATGATATGGCCAAGAAATATACTCAGAAGTATCTGAGATACCTCTAAATCACCTAGCCTTTCTGAAACAAGAATAAATGCATGAACAATCAAAGCAGAGATCTAAAAGAACCTGCTTTTTGTTTTTATTTTGATGTGGCAGGAGCTGGTTTGTGAGTGTGGAGATACAACAGATTTAAAGAATGGATGGTCTGAGGTTCGGGTAGTAGTATCTTGCTCATGTTATTTAATACATCTTTGAAGGTCTGGTATTTACTGTTTATGGACTATGAAAATGTAGGATTAAGTGTTAGTAACTAGTACAAATATTAATAACATTCTGATTATGCCTTTCTTTTGATTTTATTATTTTAAATCCTAATTTTTAAAATATTTTGTAATTTAGGATTTAGTTTTTATATGTTGTCTTTAAACATAGTTTAATATTATGTCAAAAATTTGGGCTGGAAATAATGCCTTTTGCTTAAAATATTTTCTTGTCTAAGCAGTCATAAGAACTGCAGTCTTTTGTATGGTTTACCATATACATCTGCACTTACTGAGTGTTCATTTCGAGATTAAATTATTTCTTTCAATTCTTTGAATAAAACAAGTATTTCCCATAGAGCATAACTGCCAGGTTTACATAAGTATCGTTTTTTACCAATAAATGCAGACAACAAGTACTGCTGTTTCCCATGGAGTAAAAATATCAGGTATGTGATAAAGAACATCTTTTAGATGTAAATGCAGACAAAATTTGTATTTTTTTCATCTACTATGTTTCATTATGCAAATACTTGCACGCTTCTTCTATTTTTTTCTTTTTTTTCCCTTGTGTGCCCATTTGGGGCAACTGTATCACCTTAAGTTTTATCCTTGCCTCTACACGAATAACCTACAGCCTGGTTTAACGGTACTGACTCAGCTCATGGTGGCTTTCACCCCCTTTAAATGGTTTATATATTCATGCTGCCTTTGCACAGGAGTGAACTTCACCCACAAGAAATCCTGACCTGTTCCTTGCATTGCATATGTGCCACTGGAGAGACAGGCCAGACTTTGGTCATTTTGCACATGTAATTTCAATGACTTTGCTGACATTTTCAAATTCCGAATTCACTTTTACAAGCTGCTTATACAAGAGCAAGCGATTCGTCTCACTACCTTCAAAAGGGTTGAGTAAGTGTTATCCATATATGTATGATTTCTCAAGACCAGCCTTAGATCCTGGCTGAACTCAACAGGCTGAACTGCGCATGGTCTGGGCCATGGGCATTCAGGGACATGCAAAATTATTCTTTTGTGAGATTTTATTGAGCCATCAAGACACATTTCACATTCCACCAAGTATGGTAAGAACAGTTGACACAGACAACTATTACTATTCTTTTTCCTTTTCTTTAGACTTGAATCTAGTTTAATCTTTTCTTCTTTTTGCCATTGTTGACGTTTCCTGTAAATCAGGAGACTCTCTTTGAGAGTTTTGAACTCATTAAAACAAACAGCACTGAAAGAGTAGGTACCTGCAAGTGAAGCTTTGTAAACAGGAATAAAATAACAATGCTGCTTGCACACTGGCATGCATCTGAAGGCAAACAAATTTTGACCGCAGACAGGTGCATCATTTGTTTACTCAGGCTATTGTTAAGCATTTTGGTTTTGAAGAGGCTTTAGAAAAGTGGAGACACTTTTATTCATGGCACTCTCTCAAACCTTCACATTTTCTTTTTTAATGCTAATACTTGGTACAAATCCTTCAGTAATTACTTCATGGTGAATGCTTTTCTTATTTTGAAATTGTATTGACTGCATTTTTTTATACAATGACATTATGTATCTTGTTTTGTTTGGTTTTATTCAAGGGCTCCATATCGTGAATTGCTTTGTTATGAAACGATGTGAACTATGTTGGAAGCCATGATTCTGGTTTCATGTATTTTTTCCTCACTGGACTAATTCTATTGACTTTAAGCAAATCAGCGTTGACTTCTAGTCAGGTAGTTCGGACACAAATTCTGGATATTTACAGCGTCCTAATTTCTGACTGCGCTGAGTTCTGTGTGATGTCTTACAGCATGGCTTCTTTTGCTTTTTCTTATTGTACTGCAGTTACTTTATTCATAAAATCTGTTTAAAATAAAGGCCTTGCAAATATTGAAGTTTCTGGATTTTGATTTCTTATCAGTTTTTCACCTGTGCACATAATTCCATGGTAACAGTCTCGCTTTTCATTCAAATTGTGGATGCTTTTCATATTTGGACAGTTCTAATACTCAGAGACTACAGCTAGGATCTCAGTCCTGTTCCAAAGTCACCAAGTTAACATAAATGAAGATGGCTCTGTGCATCTCAATAGTCCTTTTAGCACCTTTCTTCACACGCAGCTGTTTGAGAGAAAAATAAAACCAGTTTCATTTAGTCTGTAAATTACTTCTGCTTCATTTACAAATGCCACCCCAGTGTTTGTTTAAAACCAGCCTTGCACTGTTACATCCATACTGCTACATTAAGCTTCTTTACTGGCTTCTATGCATCCTTCACATCCAATTTTGGGTCCCTGACATAGACTTAGCTGCAAAAATTAGTTTCAATCTACCTTTTAGTTCGTGATTTTTAGTTCCCCTTTACTCCAGTTAGGAAAATCTTTCTTACTTCCCCTGCAATGATATCTCAGGGTCAAAAAACATACATAAACCAACTAGTCTGGATGGAATTAATGATAAGCAAATTGAGCATTTACATTATTAGCTACCTGATTTCCTGCTGCAATCAGGTAATTAGACATCTAATTCCTAGACTTTATATAACTGACTTAGTTCTTTAAGCTGACCATGAATAACATTTGCTGGATGGAAAAAATTGGAAACCATAAAAAAACAAACAAACCCAATCCCCAGAGAGCTTCCTGGTAAATTAGGATGATTTAATTCCTTTATTCCTAAATCCATAATAACTGACTGAACTTTACTTTCTATGTATTCTCATTAGAACCAGAATCAGATGAAGAATGATGAGGCCTAACATCGTTCTTCTTCAGAGCACAGCTTCAGATGACTGAATATGGCACGATTTTCAGAGCTTACCAGCTGCAACTCCTGAGTGTGGCAGCTTCTCTACCTTCTGCATCAAGCTTAATATTCTCCGTAGTCCAAAAAGACACAACAGAAACGATTTAATCAGCACTTTTTCTAGCAGCACCAGGAGAGAGGCCAAGAGGTGAAATTGCTGTATTTTCAGTGCCCGGCTCTTCCTGTGAAGATGGGCATTTTGAGCCAGTGGACAAGGGAATAGAAGTATAGCTACCAACTGAAGGTGGCCCTGCACACGTGGTAGTGGCCAGTGTTCTCTTCTTCCTATGTACATGTATGTTCTGTGAAACCTGAAGGTTTATAACATGATTATCTTGCTTTTTGTTAAAGAAAAGAGGGGCTTTGGTGTCACAATTTTCAAATGCCAAATACAGATACCAAACTGGAGTTTGATTTTCAGGAGCTGTTGCTCAATATGTTCTCAGAAGTTTAGTTTTGTTTGAAATGGGACAGGGTAGGAATAAAATGTGAAGGGAGCTATAGTCACCTGTCATTAAAAACAGAAGCAAGTCCTGTCTGCACTGCACCAAATCTACCAGGAAATATTTTTACAGATTGTTTCAATCTGAATTCAACCTTTTCCTGTGGGCTTCCAGTAGCGTTATTTCCACTTCTTTCAGTGGTCTATTGGTGCAATGAGTCACTCCAAACTATGACACATGCTTTAGTGCTACCACTAAAGTTTGTTCCGTGCCTTTCCTGTAGATTAATCAGGTGCTTTGGAGTCCAAGTACTTTTCACAAGCAGTAAAACCCATATATTATTCTCTTAAAAGCTGATAATAACAACATAGTGTTACTAAAATGTGACTGGGAACCCTGATGCTGCTTGTTGTGGTTACAAAACACATAGGTCAGTTGGATGCAGATACAATAGCGATTTACTTCAGCACTCAAATCTGCTTCATTTTATCTTCTAATTCTACCCTGCATGAGGAAGAAACATCTTGTATTGATCAGCTGGTTTTTAAGACGATCAATACTCTAACAAGCACATGCCTCAAAAGCATCATCAGAATTATTAGGGAATTAAATATTTTCTGCAATCTTGAATGCTATGTCAAGTGTCTTCACTACAGGTTGTTGATCATATACCTCTGTATGTTTGAGTCCTTAGGAATATTATATTTTACCTTTCTTATTACTTTCTTTTCCAGCAGTAACTCTAAGCTGTGATTTAATGCTTGTTGTACTACCCTTTGCTGTGAGGCTGGGACATGGTTTGACTAAGCAATTTCTCCCTCCTTGCCAAATAACACATACATTTAAAAAAGGCACAGACCAAACAAATTCATCGCTCAATGTTGGGCCTCAGGACTTTGAGATATCGACGGTAATTGGGAGAGGTAACAGGCAAAACACAGACTGGGCATTGCCAGGGAGTGGAATAATTGTGAGGAGTCTTTTGCTGTTGTAAAATGGTGAAGGGACTTGTTGTGTGTGCATATCGTCCACCTGTTGGTGTTGTGATGATATTCTTTATTTTTTGCTGAGGGTATTTTTTGTTTTTGATGCAAATGAAGTTTGTCACGTGTGCTGAATGTATATTTTAAAGACAATTGAGCTGAGTAAGACCTATGACATGTAAGGGGATGTTGTTTATTGAATTGTTGTTTATTGAAGGGACTTCACACGGCCATAATTTTCATGTATTCCTTTGGAAAACATATAGCATTACGTACTCTGAGCTCAGAAAGGAGCATGACGAAGGAAACAAGAAACTGGCATTAAAATCTATGGGTTTATACTAGTATCAAACTGATGAGAGGGGTCTCAGGATGATCTACCTCCCACTCTTAAGCTCTTCCCATATTATAAGCTCACTCAGCATATAAATAGGTTGGAAACTGAAATTTTGTCTTGTTGCCCTTTACTATCCTCCACTGTTGACTCGTGAAGGTGTCAAGGGGAGTACTGTGCATACACATTTGTGTTGATGGGAACACATCGGTGCTTTGTAAAGGAGTGGCTGCTCAGGGTCTGCACGTACTGATCTGGTGGCTGACAGCTGCTCCAGTTGCTTTTCTGTTTTATTCAGGGGTCCAGCATAAGAACTAGAATGTGGATGCTGAGCTATTAATGTTGGCTCACAAAAGTTCAGAGGATAGTATTGATTTTTTGAAAAGATGTTTGGAACAGTAATAAAAATAAAAAATAGTCAAGAGTGATGAGGCTTTACAGATAGCCAATAAAAGAAGCCACAAAAAGTTAGTAAACTCTTGGGTTATTCAACCTTGACAACATCCTTTTCAATCTGAATCCAATCTTGTCCTCATGCTTTGAGCAGCCAGCTGCATTTGTTTCCACCTTCACAATGCTCCACTGGCTCAATGAGTCATTCTGAGCAGCAGCTTGTACTTTCATACTTTCACACTCTACACAGTCACCCTTGGGGGAGCAGACAAAGTTTAGTGGAGTACCTGAAGTAAACAATAAAAGTTGTGTTGATCAGAAGGGACTTCTTCTGAAGTCAATGGAAGCTCACAGCATGGGGCAGCTGTGAAGCCAGACTCCTTATTAGACTTCAGATGGACCTCCCAAGCAGACACATTGTCCTGTCATAGACTTTAGGATTTATAATGCTTGATTTAGCCCATGAGTAGGTGGGAAAACAAAAAACAAACAAACAAAAAAAACACGAAAAACACACTCATTTTTATTATAAACTTTATTAGCTGATATATATTTAAAAAATACAAATGCAAGTCAGTTGTTGAGCTCAGAGGTTTAAAAAAGGAATTTATTTTTTTACTTTGAGGTGATAGTCCATAACTCTAGCCAAAACTGACATATAAACATTCAGTACCTTTCAAAATAGAAAATGTATTATCCAGAACGAAATGTTCCATGTTAATCTCCATCCTTTACTGGATGCAGGGGGGAACACGACTGCTGAGGATAAGGAAAAGGCTGAGGTTCTTAATGCCTTCTTTACATCTGTCTTTACTAGGCAGACCACTTATCCTTGGAGTACTCAGCTGCCCAACCTGGAAGTTTGGGATGGGGAGAAGAAGAAACCTCCCACAGTTCAGGTGGAAACAGTTAGAGACCTGCTGCTCCACCTGGAGTGTCACAAGTCCATGGGGTCAGATGGGATCCACCTGAGGGTGCTGAGGGAGCTGGTGGAGCTGGTGGATGTGATTGATGGGCTGCTTTCCATCATCTATCAGTGGTCTTGGTCATCTGGAGAGGTCCCAGATGACTGCAGACTTGCTAATGTGATGCCCATCTACAAGAAGGGACGTAAGGAGGACCCAGGGAACTACAGGCCTGTCAGCCTGACCTCAGTGCCAGGAAAGGTGATGGAACAGTTCATCTTGAATGCAATCACACAATGTATGTGGGACAACCTGGAGGGGGATCAGGCCCAGTCAGCATGGGTTCATGAAAGGCAAGTCCTGCCTGACCAACCTCATGTCCTTGTATGACCGGGTGACCTGTTTGATCAATGAGGGAAAGCCTGTTAATGTAGTCTACCTAGATTTCAGCAAGGCCTTTGATACGGTCTCCCACAGCATTCTCCTGGAGAAGCTGGCAGCCCATGGCTTGGACAGGCACACTCTGCTGGGTTAAAAACCGGCTGGATGGCCAGGCCCAGAGGGTAGTGGTGAACGGAATGGCCTCAAGTTGCGCCAGGGGAGATTTAGGTTGGAAATTATGAGACATTTCTTCTCAGAAAGAGCAGTCAGGCATTGGAATGGGTTGCCCAGGGAAGTGGTGGAGTCTCCGTCCCTGGGGGTGTTCAAGGAAAGGTTGGACCTGGTGCTTAGGGGCATGGTTTAGTGGGTGACATTGGTAGTAGGGTGATGGTTGGACCAGATGAACTTGGAGGTATTTTCCAACCTTAATTATTCTTTGATTCTATGATTCTATGATATGTAAGCTTTTCATTTTGGAAGTCCCTGAAGAAAACAGACCCTCAGTGTCTGAATATTTCATTATTTCTGACACAAGGGACTTAAGCCATCACTTCAGTTTAAAACCAGATGAATTAGTCTAGTTTTAGTTCATTACCTCAACATAAAATCAGAGTAATGCAGTTATAAATTAGGCCAAATATTTCTAGAACTACTCACTAAGATAAAACATTAAAATGGAAAATATGTTTTTTTTAATTTATTTTTTTATTTTTATGGACAGATGCTAACACTACTGAGTACATGGGATAAGCAGTTCTACTAATTTCAGTGGGGTAACTGGGGATTTGGTTATAGTATAAAATACAGAACAAAGTTAACACTATCTCGCTGTATGTTTGCACAATGCCCTCTGTGACGAATTTCCTACCTGGATATTGCAAAAAATATACATAAGAAACAAAATAAATTCATGAGCTTTGAAATTAAATTGCAATGGTAATTGGTTATTTTAATTGATAATTAGAATCAATTAAATAAAAGATCCCTGTCTTTGACTCCCAGTTGAATAAAAATCAGTGGTGTAAATCTATTCAAATAATCTCCGAAGAAAGGACTTTTTCACTGGTGTTGTTAAATTCATGGTTTTCTTTTTGCGCAGTGGTTTCATGGGTTGCTTTTTCAGATGCATCACCTTTTTGGGAGTTTGTAGCCCTTTATTAAGGTCAACATGCTCGTTGCAGAAATACTTGACATTTGCTTCTGAGAGATGTAGGAGCATGCTCTCTGACAGATCCATACATTGTGCATGGACCCAATGGCCAGCCCCATTGGAACACAGGATCATTGCAGGCTTGTTGAGTTCTGTTGAATAAAAAGGCACCCAAGTGTTAATATCAATATTGCAGCTGGCACAGCAGGTGATCCAGTAACCCGTTTCTGATTCATCTTCTTCATCATCTTCATTGTAAGTGTCGATATCATCAACATCAAAGCTACTGGCTTCAGCACTAAAGCAAAACTCTTCTGAATCTTCAAACGGAGTGGAGTCTCCTTGGTCTTCAGTAGATGCCTGACTGCAAATTTGTGCTGTCAGTTCTTCCCCCTCGTCCTCTTCTGCGCCTTTGCATCTCAAAATGTAGAAGTAGTTTGCATCTGAGATTAACTGTTTGTTGGCCCCTGGAATGCCCAGCAATACAGACCCTTTGCCCATATCACAGCCAAACCACATCCTGCAGTGTTTAATATCTGGTGTCCAGTCCGGGCTTGCCCTTTCAACAATCTCTATCTTATTATCTTCCAAAACTATGGTGTTACAGACCAACCGTTTCTGGTTGTCAGACTGGTAGCCCCCGACAAGGACAAATTCAGTATCACTGGTCTGAGTCACAATAGCACTTGACACAGATATTCCCCCTGGCAAGACACTGCAGGTCAGAGCTGGGCTGCCTAGCGGGAGGTCAACTTTTAGCTTGTATAAGCTGGGGGACCGGGTGTTATTTTGAAGTGAATGGCCTCCCAAAATGTAGATTGTATCATTCCTGGCAACTGAAACATGGAAAGAAAGTCCATCTTGAAGCTCCGGAAGTATGTATGATGTACAGCATCCAAACTCAAAATCAACAAGAAACACAGACGGCAAACAGTCAACCACGCTGTTCCATTTTTCAGTGGTTCTTTGTGCGAGAGGAATATACGATCTACCTCCAAATATAACGCTCATGCTTTTTCCCCGGCTATGAACTACATTAATTGTATGTCCGTATCTAGCTTCGGGGACATCCCCACCCAGATCTTTCTCAACACATTGAAAAGTGGTTTTCTTGCTAGTTTTGCTTACTAGACTCATAATGTAGATCTTATCAGAAAGATCATTGTTAGGCGTTTTCCCACCATGAATGATATACTGGTGCTTATCGGACTCCTCATTGCCTCTAAACGTGCAAATTGCTGGGTAGCGGAGAGGGGGAAGGTAACATGAATCCTTAGAGAAGAAGACAGGTTTCATTTTGATCTCATTCTGCTTTATATCAAGGAAGAAAACACCAGTGGGACAGGATCTCTTCGGCCATCCTTTCTGCCCAAAAAAGAAGACATGCCCATCTAAATTCAGCAGCGAACAGCCCGGCTGAAGCAAGGATGAATTACTGACAGCTGACACCATCTGCAGTGACATTGCGTCTGCTGATTGGGTCATATTTTGGTATCTGAGGAAAAAAAAAAGACATGAAAGAAGCATGTTTTAAGTGCTCTACGAAAGCATGTAACTTTACTTGAAAAAATGGTATGAAATGTGCATTTTTGGTTCTGTGAGAACTGTGTATGAATTCTGCGGAATTCTGTAAAAACCACGGCCTGGAATTCAAAAGCAGAACGCTTTGGCAGGGGCAGGGCCGGGACAGGGACAGGGACAGGGACAGAGGCCTCAGGCCCCGGGGTCCGCTCCTCGCGGTTTCGGAGGCCCCCCAACGGGCCCGGCCGTTGCCGTGGAGGCAGCGGCCGCGCGGGCTGCTGGGGCTTGTAGTTCTCGCTCGGCCGCTGGAGCAGGCCCGGCCCGCCTCGGCTCGGCCCCGGGGCCGCCCCGGGCCTGAGGAGCGGGACCGGCGGGGCCGGCGGCGGGGTGAGTGGGGCGGCGGGCGGTGAGCAGGCGATCCCAGCTCTGTGTCAGACCATCGTTAGGAAGTCGCTGGGGTGGAAGCTGCCCGCTCGGGGATGTGTATCCGGCGCTTGTGCAGCCCGCTGCCGGGCGGTCGACTCGTTGCTGGCGTTTGCCGTTCGGATTTGTCAGCGTGTGCTTTCATGAGTAGGCTGCAAGGGCAGGGTTTGTGCTTTTTTGTTCACAAATCTGAAGTGCGTTGTGCAGTCGGGTTGGGTAGTAGCTCTGAGCTAGCTTTGGAGAGCCCAGGTGCTAGGGAAGGAAAACAGCCAGTTTGTGCCTTGTAGTCAGTCCTTTAGTGAAGCCCTTCTCAAATCCGTGTGATATATGGTTGTAAACCATCTTTCAAGTACAATATTTGGAAAAAAAAAAAGCAAAAAACCCCAAAGCAAACAAACAGCAACAACAACAAACAAAAATAAAACCTGCTTTACATCGTAAAATATCGTTCCTTTATTTATTTATTTATTTATTTTTTGATATCTTCAGGTTTCATATTTTCATTGTACCTGCTTTTCATTTTGCTCTAATAGCAAAAGCAAGAAACAAGGTTTCTTCTCTAAGGAAGGATGCGTATTTTCTAGTTGTGAGCCGTCAGAACCGGGGGATTCCGGGACAGCTGTGTGCAGTGAGATTCGTGTGAAATCATGGGAACTGACGGCACTGGCCACATCAAATTGCCATCGGAGTATGTTCTCATGTACAGCAAGAACTGTTGCACCACGTTCCTGCACTGCCTGCCGGCACCACTTTGTAGGATGCAAGCTAGCGTGTGGGTCTGCTATTCAGTGCTTTCAGATGTAGGTAGGCCTGGCCAGATGTGCCTGGGCCACAGCACATGGACAGGGTAGACGTGGCCACTACTGAGTCTATTTAACTATATATATAAATATATAATATATATATATACACACACACACACACCAGTCTTTTTGTACGCTGTGGAATCACTGAAGGATCACAGTCAAGTAGTGTTCGCTGTGTAGCCAATTCTTCTGTCCTAAAGGCAGTAGTTTTTTCTGAATTTAGATTCCTTTTCAGAAGTACTGCACTGTAGATGAAGTTCAGTTAGGATGTAATTAAATTAGTGAACTCTGTTCTGAGGATGTTGGTGTATACAGCAGGTTTTGTACTTGTTTGCATGGAGAGAGATTTGCCAGGTTGTTTACCTGCAGGCAAGATGTTGAACAGAAATCTCTGCTGCTTGTTTCTTACCACTATTCAAAAATGGTCTTTCTAGAGGAGTATGCACTAATTTGGGTTTACTGGGTTGTATTTCCTCTGTCTCTTCTGTCATACTGTGTGGTTACTTAGCTCCTTTGTTTCTATGAAGTTGTTAGAAAAGTAATAGAACTTCTGCTCTGAGGATGCCATGAGCACATCAGCAAGTTAGCGTTCTTTGTGACTACTGGTTTGTATTAATAATCTAATGAGTATTAAAAATGGCAAGCAATTGAACTGAAGTGTTGACAATGCTCAGTTCTAAAGCGTATACTTTCTGGAGAAACTCCTGGAGATAGAGTGAAGAAAAGACGAATGAAAATCATTAAAAGTGAGATTGACAGACACACAAAACTCACAGGTCAAATAAACACAATTAAGTGCACTTCCTCCTTGTCATCTCTTAATGTTCCTTGCATTTTACATAAGCAAGCACATCAGTACATAAAGCAGAAAATATTTATCCTAGGTTCTGTGACAGATGTATCTCTTCAGGCACTTGCTGGAACTACTTTGGTTTTCCAGACTGTCCCATGTTAATTGTGGTAATGCTGTGTGGTTGGCCTCTGCTCACCTCCACTTCTGGCCTTCCAACACCACTGATGCCATTGGGGCAATGCTTCTTTGACCCTGAACAGTTTTAGGGAGCCAAAAATATGGATTTTTTTTTTGGTGGCTTTAAGCTTAAAACCATCTCACTGTGGAGTGGGCTTGGCATTAGTGCCAGAATGAAGGGAAACAGACAAATGCCTTAGCTCTGACGCAGCACAAAATAGAGAGGAAAGGACACTACAAGAAGAAAAAGAAGAGGTGGATGAAAAGAGAAGGGTGGAGTTAAATAAACAATTACCAGTTATGGTGACTTGAATCATGCTTTATCGTATTTGGTATATTTTTAAAAGACCAAGCTCCAAGGGTTGTACAAATAAGTGAGAATCTCAACAATAATTTTATAGCCCCTGAATTTGAAAAGTGAACTGTAGAGATCTGAGCTAGAAGCTAAAAAGAAGACAAAAACAAATATTCTATTTTAGTTTGAAATCAAACTTATTATTTTGAGCTGAGTTTTTCAGTTAATAGTTGTATTGCAAAAGGATATTACAAGAAATTCAGATTTAGATAAATTCATAGGGAGATCTATTTAAGGAGGAGGATCAAATTAAGAGAGAAGGTGCTCTTCTAAAAGCACTAGCTAATATGATTTGAAATGTTCTTGGTATGGAAATAGAGGGACATATTTAAAATCTTGAGTGCGGGGGATTATTTCAGAAACTATATTAATCATTCAGTAAGAATTACAGGATGTGTGTGCTTTAGAAAGAAAGAGTAGGATTCAGATGCCTAAACACTGAGTGATACTTCAGATGCCTTTGGCTATCCTTCTCGGCTTCTAGCTTCTGCTGTGGAAGGCTGCAGGTCTCCCATAGGATCTGTGCTCTAGGTCCTAGCATATCTAGGGTTTATAAAATGTCATTTCTTAAGGCACTGAGTCAGTTCCAGAGTGTGTTTAGCACGTACTGTTCACTTTGACCATAAGTAGTAATTGTGTGCTGTGCCTGCTCCCCAATTAGGCAATGAAAGCATTTTAAACAGGAGAACAATAAGCTGTCAATACTGATGTTTAGTATGATCTTCCATATTAATAGTTATTTTGTCAACATTAAAAAAAACACATTCATGACAATTTCATGGTAATCTGAATGCCATCAAAAATGAATGCAAACCAAAAGTCCCTTTCAGATACAAAATGAGGTATTTCAACAGCACTGATTAGATATGGAGAAAAAATGGATTGCAGCATAGCATGGAGTCTTCGTTGGTAAATGCTCATCACTAACCATCAGATTCTGTCATTAGTTTACAGTTATTGTAACTTGGCAAGAAAAACAGTAATCTGCAGTAGAATTAAATTTGGTTTGCAGTATTGTGTATCCTTTCTGTCTGACTGATCTGTGGGGTCTCCGTTTGCAAAAGGAGATAGAGCATATCCCTGAAAAGCAAGTGCTGTTCCCAAATTCTTCACAATCAAAGTCGCATCCAGATACCTACAGAGCCTAGAAGTGCCCAATAAATAGGATTAAGAACAGGAAAGTTTTATATACTATTTCTCAAAACATTTGCTAAGTGTATCAACCAAGTTTGCTTTGGGCAAAACAATAAGTCAGACGTACCTGGCTGATAGAGTGCTTTTGCGTCCTCCGAAAGCTTTCTATGTTATTGGGATTCAAATGTGAGCACTTTGAGGAGTCTTCTCTGACAACACGGGGGGCTTGTGGCATGGAGGGGAATCTATCTGCTTAATTTGCAGATGTGCTCCTGAGAACTCAGTCTGCTGTGGCTAACTGGCTGTGACCGTTTTTTTTTTTTGCTTTCCTCTCTTGTCTTCAGATGGCACAACAAGAAACCTGTCAGCCTTCAGAAGTGTTAACTCTTTGCAGCTGAACCAGACCAGAGTGGCAGGAGATGTCTGTTGTTTAGATTGTAAAAGCTTGCAGGAAGACATAGTTTAATTCTTTACACTGCTAAACCTGTGAAGCTTGTGCTCTCTTTTTTAATTTTCCAGTGCCAATGTAATGGAAAATATAAACACAAGTAATTTTTGAGTTTAAAGGCAAACTCATTTCAATATCTAGTAAAAGAAAATAACCGTGGGCAGACTGGTGCACTAACTGCTTTCCCCAGGAATGCTCAGCTGCAAGTAGGTAGTGACATTGAAACAGAGCAAAGGAAATGGCAAATGCATGCAACCAAGTGAGCGAGGACTGACTAA
The DNA here is from genome assembly GCF_040182565.1 of Anser cygnoides. NCBI lineage: Eukaryota > Metazoa > Chordata > Aves > Anseriformes > Anatidae > Anser > Anser cygnoides. The sequence continues at coordinate 16,732,980 of NC_089877.1, read as the reverse complement.
AATTCCAATCCAAAGTCCACTGAAGTAATTAAAAATGCTTTTTTCCCCCTGCTTTAGTGGTCTTCTGATCAGATTTTAGAGACTAATAAAAGTTTGCACCCTTCTGTGGCAGTTTTCATCAGATTCACAGAGCTTTTCTCCTACAAAATGTAATTAGACTCTGCCAAGTCCTATGGGAGCGTATTCTTTCAGCAGCTAGCAGCACTGGGGCACAGAGGGTAAGCCACTTGCATAACATTGCACGGCAAATAAACAGATGAACCTGGAAAACAATTCACTCTTCATAGCTCCCTGCTTCTGCTTTCCTGGACCTACTTCACCCACTCCTGAGTTACAACATCTGCTCCACAGTATTTTAGAAATATCTCATCTCCCATTCGAAACTGCAGTGAGAATAGAAATAGGAAGAGCTTGAAATGGAATTTGGTTATTACAGGAAAGCAAACATACCCAATGTTTGTGAAAATCATCCTGAGACGTTGAATAACTGTAATGCATATAGGATGTGGTGGTGTTTCTCAGCTGAAATACAGCAGCTCTGAGGCACTGTGCCCTGTAACGTCCACACGGGCCTATTACTTCTCTAGTGAAACAAAGAGCAGAAGTAAACTGCACTGCAGTGTTCAAGGCTAAAGAACTTAGCTTCCCCAAAATATAAGGGTATTCAGAGCAGATCTATTTGTATTTTTGGCAGTGCTTAGATGATATTTGACAGCTGCTTATCTGAGTGCTTGACATAGTCTAACCCTTGTCTGGGTCTGCAAACAAAAGATCTACTGACAAAAGAGATAGAAATGAGAGAAAATCCAGCCCCCAGTTGTCTCATTTAATATTGTACGTTCATTTTATTCTCCTCCTGCCAGTTGACGTCTTATCTATAGAAATTCTTTTTCCAATTACTGTGGATGAGAAGACAGAGAAATTAAAGTTTGTTGGCAACAGCACGTCAGTTTTGGATGAGGATGTGGTCTGTCCAAGCTGGTCTTCTCTAACTGTCACTGGCAAACTGCTTTGGAGGAGCTGCAAGCAGCAAGTAGCTTTGGGATAATGTATGTACAAGGCAGAAAAATCATGTTTAGAGCTGTCCAGCTCATAGCAGGAACACCTAGGGTTTGCATCCTGAATTTCTTTGGCAGAGAACCAACATGAAAATGAAAAAAATAGACTTCTTCTTCACAATTTCTATTTTAATAACATTGACCAAGGTAGTATGTTTTCAGCAGCTTGCTCACTGTCACGGAAATGCTTAGTTTCACTTGATTTTCTTCTACAGTTAATTAGTTAAAATAATATGTAGTTTACGTCTTCATTCCAAATTGCATCGAGGCGTTTCCAGGCTTTTCAGCATATTTTCTGCGGGTGAAGTGCAGTCAGCTCAGAGGTTGGTCTCTGGGGGTGGCAGCAATACGCTCCAGCGAGGCCGAGGAAGGCAAGTCCGTCTGACTTGTGTAAGCCTCGCCAGCCAGCCTGCAAGTGCCCGCCTGGATGTTTAGCCGGGACCCAGGGGCTGAAACCTGTGGAGAAAAAAAATGGCACGGGGCATCCCGTGTCCTAGAGTCTCATCTAAAACCACCAGTAACCGGTATTTAACGTGTGAGAGACAGGGCTGTGTTTGGAGGCCTCATTTAGGGCAGCTGATCACACCCAGCTGTGCTTTGACTGCAACATCCCAGCGGCCACCGTGCTTCACAGGCGTTTGGCGCGCAGGAAGGGTTACCCTTGTCAGAGGCCTCCGGGTGGTCTTTAAAGTGCACGGCATTCTTGAAGCCATTGGAAACTCGTCAAAAAAACAAGAACAGCAACAAAAAACCCACCCTTCTGATCATGCCCGGGGCTGACACAGTAGCACCAAAATCCCCCAGGATCAGTGTGCCTGCTGGCAATTAGAGCCCTCAGATGCAGGCCTTAAAAGCCCGTACGAGCTGCGCGTGACAGGCGCGGGGCTCTGACCATCACGAAGGTCGGCTCTGGGGCTCGGTAATGAGCTTACATAAGCAGATGCAGCTCCTGTTCGAGCAAATTGCTGATGCATTAAGTGCGTGCCCTTAAGACCTTCTCCTGCTGAAGGCAGTGGCAAACGTCCAGTTGATTTAAGCGGGATTAGCTGTTGCAGATCGTGCTGAATTGAGAGGCGCTGCAAGAAACGTCCTTCGAAAGGTTTTGTGCTTCGTAATTGAAACTTTTTATTTAGCTTGTCCCCGCGGTTGGGTTGACCCGCAGCTGGCTGTGGCCAGGGCATCCTGTGGTCAGGCTGGTGCGGCCCTGCCGCCCTGCAGCTGGAGGGCTGCAGGGGGAGGAAGAGGAGGAGGATAAGAAGGAGAAGGATAAGAAGGAGAAGAAAGAGAAGTAGGGCAGGACTGCGGGCAGGGCGGGCTTGCTTCTGTGGCTGTAGCTCTGCAGGTGTCCAGGCAACAAGGGAACAGCTCACCGGAGTGTGGGTAACCTTTCTGTGCTGCCCCACTGAAAACGTGTGATGCCTTTCTCAGTAGTCAGGAACTCGCGGGATCGATCCCTTCCCTTAGCCCACTTTCCAGGTGCCATCCTGGGATGCTTCTTAGGGTGACTGCAGTCCGTATGCAACAAAAAAGCATTTATCTAAGGACATGCAGGAGTTCTACCTTCGCGTGCTTCCTTCCTGAACTAGCCAGGCCAAAAGAGTCCTGGAAATCCAGGTCGTCCTAGTGCAGACCAACATGTGAATGCTCTGTGGGTGAGAGCTGCTACAGAAATATTTGTTGCTTTGTTCTGTGTTGTGGGCTGTAAGACAGTGTGGTTGCTTTTATGAGAGGTTAGTTAAATCTAAAGTATTAAAGACTCCTTTGAAAAAGGTTGTGAGAGGTTTAGTTGCTGTGTTAGCTGTACAGGGAAAAAGATCAGGCAGTGTCCGGCGTAGAGGAAGTAATGATAATGTATTTGTGTTCAATCTGATTTGTACAGACATAGTCTTGAGAACAGGTGTATTTAGTGATGCTTCCCATGAGCCTGCAAGTGATCTATAAACAAATATTTCTTATTTTAATCAAGAATGATTTTTGGTAGGTCAAGTTCATATTGTAGCAACCTGACTTTAACCTATGCCAAAAGGACTAGAGAAGTGTTTTTTTATTTTTTCTTTTTCAGTATAATAAAATTATGTGAGGTTTTATTGACTTTGTAGAGAGGAGTAGCTCATTGCTCTTCCCATTTAAAAATTCAGAATCCTGATTTTTCATTCATTACCTATGCTCTGTATAAAAGAAACATAATAAAACATTCAAAATGCAGCATACACAAGGAAAACCATATTCCACCACACTCCTTTGTTGTTTAATAGAACTAACAACTGCATAATTGAAATCACGCTAATACTCACTTGACCTTCCTTTGTGATTCAATGCAGAGATTTCTGATTTGGCTTAAACTGCTGGAAAGAAGACTGCATTTTGAGAAATAAAATTGATTTTACACAATCTGCTGACGATCAGCAAGACTGAATGAATGATTGCCTCAAGAAACCTCATTATAGTAATTTGGATGAGTGAACAGCAGTGAAATGCAAAAAGAAAAAAGGATAGCTGCTGCTTGAATGCATCTCTTGCTGATATTTGACTCTAAATCTATCCAGAGCCAGCACAGGGAAAGGATCAGATATCTGTGCCTTACTTTCTTTGAAACCTTTGATGAAGGTTGATGCCCTTCGGGAGAAAGGTAAGTTTTTGGTTCCGGGGGTAGTTACTGTCTAGCAGAACAGCGCAGTCGTTTCATTCCTAGAGGTGTGATTGTATCCAGTTCATAAATTGCAGGTGATTCCAATCCATCATTATAAATTAAAATAACCTAGATTTATTATTTTATTTTTTTCTGGAGAGTCTTCTCGTCAGTTTGTTTGCAGTTCTTTACATCACAAAACTCTGCACCTCACACATTTTGGGGTTCATTTAAGAGAGACTTAGAAATAAAGGAGATGGGGAAACAGCAGAAAACCAAAGTGAAATGAAAATGAAAAATATAAAGACCATAACAGTTTGAGAGCTAAGTTTTTGAACACCTCATCATGGTATCATCCATCCTAACCATATGTTCAGTTTCAGGAATAGTACTCGTTCTCCAAATACTGACATCTGTGCTTTCATGTAGGGTGATGAAATAGCGCCCTGCCGTTCTTCAAAGTAATTGAAAATATGTTGGACAGGTAGGTCTAGCTGCCAGTCTTTCCTCTCTGTTGGTTGAGAGAAGGGATGTTCTTCTGATAGAACCTAAGCTTTTATTAGGACCTAGCTGGTTCTTCTGTCTGATATCCTGATTCTGTAGAATTAAATAACTGCTTTGTGGCTGTGCAAGGAAAGGTTAAGACTGTGTTGGACTGTTACTTCTGTATTCCATTTTGCATTTTATTTCTTGCTTTATATTTTTTAAACAAAACTGTGAATTTCTCATAAAAAACAATGGAGATAAAATAAGCAGACGAATGCCAAAACTACAAATAGGGTTTTCTCCCCTCTTTTCCAATTTAGGATTTATTAAAATATGAATAATTCATTGCACTCATGTTGCAGAATATATTCTTTGTGTTTTTTAATAAGGAAAAAATAAAGAAATGCCACCTATGAGTTGTAAGTTATTTCCTTAACCATGATGAATGGCTTTGACACAGCTGGTAGCAAACCTCATATACTAGTGTCAGCCAGCAACAACTATATTGGCTGTACGAGAAATACTCTGGATTTACTGCTTTGCCTTGGGTAAAAAATTGGTCCATATTTTGGTAGAAAAACCCTGTCACTCTTGAGAAAGAAATCTTTTCCCATGCTTGGACTATCCAGGGAATTTTCTCTGCTTTTTAATTTTTTTTATTTTTTTAAAGTAATACTATTTTGGTGAAGCTTCTCCCGGTGCATGCATATTGAAGTACATGCCAGATGAAAATGCATAGGCTCAGTGAAATGTATGTTTAAAACCCTTAGGGATAACTTCCTTTATAGGGTATATCAGGAGATTTCAGGTATTGAATATTAGATTATATTCTAGCAGCATCCATTGCTGGCTTTTTCATGAGGCTGATATTCAGGTTTTTACAATTGTAATATGGCTAAAACTTTGTCAAGCTGAGTTCAGCACTGCGTTCCCTAGCTAACCATACGGAGTCAAAACCTGGTGTTTATCCAGGGTGGTGTTGTACTATTGCTCATCCACAGCTTGTCCAGTACAGGATGTTAAAACCTGAAGGAAGTGTCCCAAGTTGTGCAGAAAGTAAAGGCTGCACAGGAGGGTGAGAATTGAGCTAGAGCATTTTGCTAGCACCTGGTCTGGATGCTTAATTCTAAGCTGATGGCTGGGTGGCTGTAGCCACTGAGAAAGCAGCCATTCACTTTGGTTAATTATACAACTGTTTCCCCAAATTACCAACTTTCTATCTTATTAGAGCATTTTAGAGTAAAGGAATCTAATCTGTATTGCCAGACATCCTCTGTTTTGTTAATAAGTCATTTAAACTCTCTGTGACTCAGTTTTTCTCATCTGTTATTGGGAATAATATTTTTTCTTCCTCATGGGACTATTGTGAAGTTTATTTCATTAGTGTTTATAAAGGACTTGGAGATCCTAGATGCCAGACGCCAAAGAAAAACTAAAAATTATTACCATTTTCTTGATTAAATATATGTATGTATATTTTTCCCTTTGACACTGGCCTTACAAATCACTGCAGTCCTTCACATAATGAAATTTACCTCAAATGATGACTCTAATAACTGAACAGTAATGAGGAATAGAAAGGCATGCTTCCCTCTGAAACTACTCTAATTTGCATAAACCACTCTGGACTCTGGTAAATGATATTCTGCGTGGTCTGTCCACAGAGAGATTAATGCTTGTTTGTTTTTTGCAAAACACGAGAAGACTTAAACTTCAGGTTATGTGGTTGTGCAGGTGCTTTTACATCTTCAGAACATCAACCGCATTTACGCGCTGGCAGTCCAACAAAATTAGAGCTTGACGTTAGAAATCACGCTTTATTTTCCTGCTGGGCTTGGAACAATTCTTGTTCGATCTTATTTAACTTTAAAATCAGGTTCTCAGCCCTTCCTTAGTGTAGTTGATTTGAGATTTTGCTGAAGAATTAAGGTTTCATTCCCCAAAGACACTTCCTAATGCTGTGGTATATCAGGGGAAGAAACATGGGAACATGTAAAAATCATTCCCTAGGTGAATATTGTATTCTTGTATCTTTAGCATATTAATGTATGCAAACTGGTCATTTAATTTTTTTAGTTAGGTTGCCATGTATGAGAGAGTTAGGTCTGCCCATGCCTTCACCTGTGTCTTTCTACTTCCAGTACTCTGGCTCCATATGCATAAAAAATTAGTAATATTAACTAACTAATATCACAGAGCTGTTAAAATGTGTTTATACAGGTTAAGAAAAGCATCCACAATGTTTCTTCAGCTCTCCGCATTTGTTTCCTTCTCAGGATGGGGTTTTGGCCCTCCTGCGTGGCCCCGCTCCATCATGCTCTTCTCGGCCGGTGTGCAGCCTCAGCATACACGCGCACATCACCATAATTTAACGTACCCTACAACATCTGGGTTTAGTGGCTTTGATGTCACAGTGAATAGTGCACCTGCAAAATGATGGATTCAGTCCAAGTTTTGAATGTACAGGTGTCCTGCTTGTAAAATCCAACGTGCTAGCGAGTGGTGTCACTATTTCTGCAAAGAAGACAGGGGTTTGGCAGGTTTAACACCAAGCAACTTACAAGGAGGGGAAGGAGCCCCACTGAGAGAGGCTGGCACTTCTGTGGCCCATGGAACCCGAGGACTTAAATTTCAGGCATACATCTTCAGAGTCTTCCTTTGCACTTAAAATTACTGTGTCTCCTCGAGTTCTGGGAAAATGTGGTGTAAAGTCCCACTGCAGAGATCAGTATTTCACAAGGAGTGAAATAAAAATTGACATTCTGGTGCTTATAAATATGGGTTAGGGACTCATCAGTTAACGTATTTTCTGCCTACAGATACACATGGCTCTTTTCTTTTTGTTGCAGCAGAAGACTACTAAAGCAGATATACGTGTCTGACTGTGAAGGTGTGGATCATGGAAGAACAATCGTTAAACAACGGCATCCTTGATCAATTTATTAATAGCCATGAGCAGTCATATGACGAGTTTCTAAACTCGTTCACTTATCTTTTGAAAGGTATGTACCACCCAAATTTCCCATTAGAAATTGCAGCCAGAAGGGAAGGTGAAAAGAGAAGGAGTAGTATTTAGTGTTGTTCTGTTACTCACTTGCTACATGACCTTAGGCAAATCCTTTTGATGCTTTTGTTTTTCCTATCAGCAGTGAAATCCCTCATGACAATTTTCCTTACCTTGATTCACAGACTGCTAAGGTAGGGCCCTACAGATGGTTAACCATGTTTTGCTCAGTTTAGGGAGGTTGTGGGGGGCAGTATGTGGAAGGATAGACTCTCCAAGTAAGTCCCATGTCATTTTGCTAGGGAAATACTGAGACAAGAAGAGCCTAAGGAAAGTACTTCATAGTACATGATGACCTAGGACCAGGGATGTGCAGTTTAACTCTGGCTTGCTGTGTAACGCTGTGGTATGCACCAAGCTGGCTGTACAAATAACGTGGATGAAGGGACATCCTATAGGGTAATTAGGCTGAAAAGACCTTATGCTTTGCAGATAAAATAAAAGGTGGGGCTTAACTTTGATCTGAGCACTTCTGATTACAGGAAGTTTCGATCTGTACCCAAATTATGTAGCTGAGGTTCATTTATTCTGTCTGTTTTAAGTCAGGTGCAATAAAGATAAAGGGGAGTTACATATTACTCAGTTATAATTGTCTTTACCACAGCTTTGCACTTGGAATGATATCCTCATCTTATTGCAGAAGCACTGTATTTTCCAATTACACTATGCAGCATGCTCCATTGATTGGCAGTCAGAAGTCTGTCCTGTCCTTGTCCTTCAGGCAGAACTAAGTGTCAGTCACAGGCACTGAGCAGAAAACCAGTGGGGGAGTTGAAGCTGCCATAGAAATAATTTTGTGGCAGCCTTCTGTCTCTCCTCCCAGTAAAAAATAGAAGAGAAAGGAGGCGCTGGGAGATGAGATAAGAGGATTGAAAATTAGGTTCTGGTCTTTTTTATGATCTTTGTATCTTTGTATGATTGATACACTGGGGATAGGCCCTATCTTAGAAGCTTGCTGCATATCATGATATTACTTGCAAAAAGCCTCAGCATGTATTTCAGTTGCTCTCATTGTCACTACAGCATCTGCCACTAAAACTTTGTTTATCAAAGGTAGGGTTTTAACTGAATCAAATGCTTAGAAATGTAGTTTCCTATGTTTGTATAAGCAAAATAGCTCAGGTTGTTTTTCTCCTGTCTTCATCTTCCTCTAAAAATACCCAAAGGTGCTGGTTTGCATTATAAACTAATGACCTGCAAAAATTCCACTTAAGTAAGGCACAAGGCATTTCAGTATCAGAACAGTGCAAAATACTCTGCAAAATATCACATTCTTAGTTTCTTAATTTTGCACTTGAAAAATAAGTCATTTGGCTTCTAAAAATATAATTTTAAAAAGCAACTATGATAGCTTAGTAAGACTGTCTGTTAATAGGCTCCAGAAATGCTGTCTTTCGTGTCATGAGTTCTGATATCCACTGTGGACATACATTTGTGGTTAGTGTCAAGTAAAATCTGGCTGTTTACAGATTACCTTTCTGAATTTGGCCTGATAATAGTGTAGATCCATACTCTGCCTCTTAGTATAATTATCATTTGAATTAGAGTTTGCCATCCTGCATAATTAGGTATGCAGATACCTGTTTGTACACACAAATGACCCAGCCTATTCAATTGTGTATGTAAATATAGAGAAGGTCTTAAAAAAAAATTGAAAATCATCACCGTGTAATAGATTTTTGACTGTTGTACCGTTGAAAACAGAGGAAACATAGAGAAATAATTGGATTCCACTGATTTCACAGAGTACTGTATTTATATAAGATGATTTCCGCTTGTACATGAATTTGTACTAGCTCCCAGATTGGATTGCAAGAATATTTTCACTAGGAGTTTCTTCATTATTCTTACAAGCATCTCATAAGAATCTGATTTGCTAACTAATATTTTATTTTTCTTGATCAATTAAATTTACACACAAGTTGAAGTTGAAAAGAATATACCTTGAGTACAAAACCCAAGCACCATTGACTGTTCTGGGCTATCTATAATAATTTATTTTAAAGCATTAATTTGTGTTGCGTTCAGAATCACTGAATATCCGTATGCTTTTGCCAAGTTAACGTATTCAGTTTTTGTTAGTTTGCTCTTTTAGCTTTGATTATAAAAAAGTCCAGTAATAGAACATCTAGCTGGCATTTGCTTTGAGGTTGTACAACTCTTCTGTGTTGTATAAGTCCAATGAAAAATTGTGAATGTCTTGACTATGCAGTTGAAGCCTCAAAAGAGTTGAATTTACAAAAGAATTCATGATACAGATTTCTGTAGATGTGGTCAGTGAGTGAACTCTTCAAAACTAAACACTAGAACATATTTGGACAAAATCTCATTGAAATAGACCCAATCTCCTCTTTTTAAAAAAATGCTGCACAGGGCTCTTTCAGATCTTAGAAAGAATGCTTGAAATCTGGTGGAAAGAATTAGGTGTCCAAAATTAGAAAACAGCATCTGCTTCTAAACTCAGAGGAAGATTGGCAAATTCACTGGAGCATAAAATATTTCCTTTGACCTTCTATAAACAAAACAAAACAAATAAAAAAAGCACAGAAAAATGAAGTCCAAACTTTATGTTTTTCATCTAGATTTTAAATTACTCCTCTCACTTCTTTTTTTTTTTTTTTTTAAAAAAAAAAAAAAAAGAAAAGAAAAAATTCCAGGGTCCTGAATCAGTCAGCTGCTAGAATAAAAAAGTTGCTGCTAGAATAAAATTCTTATCTAAACCCAAGTTTTGACTCACAGTTTTTCCATGCTCCTGGCCATTTGGCCACTGGGATTAAATTCAGTCTCTTCCTGCTATTAAGTTTGCTCCATTTGATCTACTTTATCCTGCCTGGCGCTGAGTTGAGGTCTGAGGGCTTTGATCAGACCCATCTCTAAGCAAACTGAACCTTGGCTATGTGCTTTATAGCCTCAGTGCTGCTCTTTTGATGCTTCTGTGCCCAGCAGGCTGTCAGGCAAAGGAAGTTGGAAGTGGCTGACCATTCCTCCGCTTCCAGGTGCCATACAAGAGCCATATTTTGTGTTGTGATCAAATTAGTTTAATTCCCCAGTGAAAGCTTAGTGATGTTTAGTTCACAGTCCATTTAAAGGTAGCTGTCTCCTTCCCTTTTTTTGTTAACCATGTTTAGAAAAAACAACTTTAAACTTCCTACATAAGTGTCAGCAAAGGCACTTTACAAATTTGAGTCTAACCACAAAAAGCATACCAGAAAACTATATAAGAAATGACAGTAAATTTACTTTAATTTTAAAAAATGGACCAGTAGGACAATGCTAACCCCAAGAGAAATTTGCAGCCTTCTTTGTATGAGTGGATTTGCCAATAAAAACAACTAGGCAGTTCAATAAAACTAATTAAATTAATCTGTCATCCCCAGGGAACTTAAACAGGGCATGAAATAGGGAAACAGCGTCAATTCAGAGCTTTTTATTGATGTGTTTTGCTGGATCATTGGAAAGATTTGGCTAGGAGAAAAAATCTGCAGTTTTCTATTGATCATAAATGTAGTAGCTATCTCTCTGTAACCTTCATTCAATGTGGTATGAAGTCAAATATCGTACAGAGCCCCTAAAGGTAGAAGAAAAGACATAGGAGTGCAAGCATAATAGATGACTTTTGAAATAGCGGGGATCTGTTTTATGATAATTTGTTGTCCTTAGATCTCAGTGGTATTTGCTATGTAAAGAACTTCATTTCCCTTGTACAGACAGAAAAAAGTAAGGCATGAAGAGGGGGAATTGCTGAACACAGCAACTCACTGGCAGCCCCGGGTAAGGACAAGGCACCCTGGCTCCCTGAAAGTTGGACAGCGTGTGAGCAGTGGTGCTTCCCTGATAGCATTTTTTTTTTTCTGTGATGCATATTTCACTTGAACAATTTCTAAAGTATGTTTCAGATGGAAAAAAAAGTATTTCTGTTCTGTTGCATAACTTAGATTCTGCCTAGAATAAAGGGAAGGGAAATAGTAGCTTTGCTGTTGTTATTTTAGTACAGATTTCATCCGATATTGGTATATTGACTATGGTTAAATTCTGTTATGCTATATAAAACAGTAACATGGAATGAACTCTTGCTCTACCTCATCACCTTGCCTTGAAAGGCATTGAACTGCTAAATGCATCTGTTGGCTAAGTTTCATGACACTCCAGTGAGGTGAGAAACTGTTAGCCCTCTTTTCTAGGTGTGGAAATTACACAAAGCAAATAATGTCAGAGGTCAGAGCTTGGCAGCTCTGAGTGGCTCGGCAGGACAATCAGAAACAGAAATCAAGTGACCTCACTTTTGTTCTTCTCTGTGTCCAGTATAAAATCACATTGAAATGCCTGATTTCAAGAAAGTGAGTATTTGTCATTTTTTAAAATCAGGCCTTTCTGAAGATACCTTAATTTCTCAATTATGATGTCGAAAATCAAGCATTTTTTGAAATCTTGGGATGTCAGACGTTAGTTAATTAGTTCCCACCTGCTGTAATCTTTTTACTGGTACTATTTGTTAAGAAAGGAATACTTTGTGTTGAGTTGTCAGATGCTTTTAGTTATATATCATTCCCCTGTTTCTTACAGTGCTTATCTACGTATCAGCTAGTCTTGAATTCTTCTAGTATGCAATTACACAGAAGGATTTCAAAACCAGTTCTGTCCTGATTTGTTAGTAAGCCACCTGTTCTTTTAAAGTGTTCCCATGATGTGTATTTAAAGTAGTTTCGTTGTGCTGAGGATGAATTTAAGCACATTTGTGGTTGCTTTGACTGTAATAAATAAATAAATAAATAAATAAATAAAAATTGTTGGAACTAGAGATCTCATCTAGTGCACCGGTACTAGTTGGCTGTGGTAGATGCCACGTGATCCCTGGTAGATATTAAGAGGCGTAGCTCCCTTACTAGGATTGAACTGGTTAATGTCAGTTGAGAATCTCCTTTAAGACTTCTGTTACGGTTTTCTGAACTTTTAAAAGATTATTTTTGGTCATCATCTGTTGGAAGAAGCAAGATTTTGCTCTTGAAAGCTGCTGAGATGGTCAAATGCACATTTGCTGCGTTACTTAACTGACTGCATTATAGTATTCAAATGGAGAAGGTATCTGGCGACAGCACTGTTGAACCGTGGCAGAATAATGTATGTTTTTAAATGATCAGCTGGGCTGAATGTGGCATAAACAGGAAATATTGCCACTTTTCTAACACTGACAATATTTAAAGCCCAACAGAGATACAGATATTGATACAGATAAAACAGTACATAAAAACACAGCATATAGATTCCATTAAGGAAAACGGGAGAGAAACTGATACAGTAAAAGAACAGTTCAGCTTTTGAAAATGAAGAGCTGAGTTAGTTATGAAGAAATATTGCTGTACATTAAGCTAAAGCAGGTGTATGAGTGGCTGAAATATACTTGATATAAGTCATTCTTCTTTCCTCTGAAGAAGCACATACAAAAAGTCCTTTCCTGTCTGTTTTTTAAAATACATTACAGTAAAATGTCAAAAAATGGCAGTTAAAAGTAATAATTAGGACTTAAGAGTTTACCCATTTAAGTCAGAAATAGTCTGACTGAAGTTGTTGGCCCAGTCCATGGATTATTTATTTATTCTAGCTGAGGACCTGACATAGTGAAATTTCATTAGTAAGTTGGTGTTAGTGAAAAAAGAATCAAGCCCTTATTAGTGAATTTAGTAAAAGCTGACCTTTTAATTGAAAAAAAAAATTGCAAGTAAACAATCCTTCTTGCTGATTACTTGTGATTTAGTCAGGGTAAGATCAAAGACATGAGGGGAAAGGCTATACCAAGTGAATCTCAGCGCTTGTATAAACTGCAGAGCATTCCATAGGCATCCATGAGTTACGCTGATGCAAAACTGCAGTGAAGGAAGGGGATCAAGCAGTGTAAATGCCCTTGTTAACTGAATAGGAGGTGAAGTGTAGAAATGGAAGACCATGATGTTTTACGTATTGCACTTGAAAGATGTGTTATGAATATTAATTTGTACACTGAGGCAAGTAAGTTTTTATTTTCTTGGCTTTATAGGTTGAGTTACTTTGACAGAGGAGTTCTGCTTCTCGTGCTGCAGTGACATCAGTGTCTTTGAAATCAGCGAGGGTTTTGGTTGAGCAAGGTTTGAATAGGACTTTAGGAATTTGGATGTCTAGGGGATAGGTATTTCAGATGCTCAGGGTTGGCAGGTAAGATACAGTATCTGTGGAAAATCCACTGCCTTTCTGAGTAGCAGCAGGAGGATAGGCAGGATACCATAATGCTCTTAAAAGAGCACTAGATTACTGTTCAAGTACTTGAGTTGTACTGGGGCAGACATACAGGTGCCTAATTCCGAAATCCTCCTGCTGTGTACTGTGTGGGGTAATTGGGCTTTTTGTTTGTCATGAAAAGTTGGGCAAACTCTGCATTGATTTACAGCGATTTATGCCTTTAAATACATGGGAACAGGAAGATAGCTCAAGAATGTAAATCAGAGCAGATTTTCTTGGTTAAGTAACTGAAAACACCAAGTTCTGTTCTCAGTGTGCACTACATAAGCAGGGGGAGGCTGCAAATTTAGATTGAGGTACTGCAGAATTATATCTGGGGGCTGGTTTGGATGAATTATTAAAGAAAAAGAAAAGAAAGAAAATAGAAAGCTTTAAAACTTATCCTCCCAACAAATTGGATTTTCAGGTTTTAAATCTGTTTTTTTTTCTTATGGCTTGGCATTTAGGGTAAATTATCTCAGCCATATAACAGTGTACATAGCTGCAAATAGGTAAATCCAGGTTCTCCTACTCTGTCTCCATCTGTTGAACATCCCAAAGTGGTATTTTATGGAAGCATTTCAGTGACAGGGTTTGTTCATGCTTTTAAATGAAGCAGTTTGCTGATGTGTTTGAGATAATAAATGAAATTGAAACTCGTGCTCTTGACCTCTCTACCATGCCTCTGTACCTCTCTGTACCATGTACCTCTTGTACTCAGTTACCATGCTTCTGTGAGTAAAATTACTTTTTGTTCAGGAGCCCTGCACAAAGCCTCTGTGTTATTTGAATCCCAGGTGTTCCATCAAAGCATAATTTGGAAAGGCTTTAAGGGATTCACAGGCCTTTTGCTGGCCCTCTGTCCAGTGTTTTGAGGACAAGAAGTAAATTGGAACTTACAATAGTAGCTTTGTTGTATTCATTTTTTTTTATAGTTAAAAAGGGCCTTATTCTCAGCCAATTTTTATAAACATTTTTGGAATTCATTCATTGAATTGAAGGAGGAGGGAAATACCTGGTAGCTGCTATTGTTTTGTCCATTATGTTATCCCAGGCCAGGTATTCTACAGCATATTATTGATTGCCATGTCTGGTCTTGCTATGAAATGTTTTAAACCATGGGGTTTCTGTCATTCTTCTGGGGCTCCTATTTCATCTAATAGATTTTACTGACAGGAAGTTTTTCCTGATACTCCTGATAGCTCTCTTCTCTGGCTTCGTGATAAGTGACCCCACTGTTTGAAATATATGGGTGATCACTGGATGTTTTCAAAAGGTTCCTTTCCAAATTGGAAGACAAAGAGAATTTTAGGCAATAGAAAGGATAGATAGCTGGCCAGAAAGGATGTATCAAGCTGGATATACTCTCTGATAGAAATGTTTCTGAAGTCTGCAACATACCTTTCAGTGACACTCAGTAATGATGGATATTACTCTTGAGAGACTGAGATTTACTTTTCTAGAGACCTAAGCTTGCTTGTTATTTCATTGTGAAGGTAGTGTCAGTGGAATTTCTAAGAAGTAAAACTGAAAAACTGTGGAGTGAATATATGAATCTTTCCGTCATTTCCACCTTCTTCTGCTACTTTTTATTGTGCTTGTACCCTTTTTTATTTATTTATGTTGTCACATATGGTAAAGGCCATTTTTGTACCTGCAAGTTTTGACAGGTTGCGAACTGTGACTGTGCCTAATGAGTCAATTATCACTTGGCCGGGGGTAGGCTGAGCGCGCCTTTTGCTGGTTTACATCTGACCCCTTCTCCTTCCCATTCTCTTGCAAAAGTAGGGACAGAAAGGGTTGGAATTGAGAACATCGTCAAAGGAATAAAGCTGTGAGATTTCTCTGCAAGTTGCAGTTTCTTTCGATTTAGTATAATTTGTGTTCTTTTTAATACTTTTTTGAGATCAGCACTGTTAAGACCTCAAGAGAGATGGTTACATGATGCAGGATGAGAAACTGCAGGTATCAGTGCTTACTTCAGACACCTGAAGGGTGGGCCTCACTGGCCCCGGGGGCTGCGTTTGCAGCATAAGTTTTGGTTCACCTACCTCCCACCCGTTTATGTGGCACAGGCTCATCATGCATAGGGTTGCATGGCTGGCAGTCTGTCTGCAGCATGCGTTTCACAACTGCTTTGTGCTGCTCAGATGCTTTCCTTGTAAATTTTCTAGTATCAAATTGCAGTTGTGAACGTTTCATCAAATATAATGTTTTATGTTATCTAACCCAACAGTGCTGCAAAGGTCTTAGCCAAAAGTTTCTGACAGCCGCTTATGACTAATCTCTTTAGAAAAGGGATATAGTGCTTCTGGCTGTAGTCTCGGGTGAGTGAGTGGCACAGAAATACTGTGAATGCTCTTGATTTCTTGTTAGCTCACTTAATCTATCAGCCTTTTATCTGTGACAGTAGCTCAGCTATCCAGAAAATATATAATGTAATAAAATAAATTAGTGGGCTCATGTGTACTGTCTAATCATAACTGCTCAACTATGTGTCATATGCCTTCTGACGTTAAGTGATATTCTTCTGTTTGGAGTATTCAGTCTACACTTTGGAGAAGGTGGGTCTGATTGTAGCCCAGAAGAATGACCACAGTGGCACCCATGATAGGCACTGGTTTGTGCAGGAATCTTACGCTTATTCAGAGCTTATCGGTGTATGAGTTATGATGCTGATCATTCACATTGATGATTCCTTTTGTCTCTGTCTTGATCATGATGAGAAATGTATATGGCTTCCAGGCGCTTTCTTCCAGATTTCGTAGTGAAGGCCCCCTAAATGTGCACAGTGAGGATACTGGCCCCTCAACCCCTATTGCTAGTTGCACTGTAGGGCTGCACACATTTGGCTGCATGAAGACATGAATATCCTTCTGTGTCTTGTCAGTCTTTAATATAAAACTTCTCAGTTCTTAGTATGAAACAGGAGGTTGATCCTGTTTACCTCTGTAATAAAAGAAGTTTGAAACTTTTTGAGCAACTCTTCTAGTTCTTCCTATAAAGTAGGGTGACAATAAGAACATCTTCAATTAGTGGATGATCGCTTTACCTGTCAACAGTTTAAAAGAGGGTTTTGGATGTAATACAGCTTCATTTCCATGGCTTGAAAAAGAGAGCATATAGGAAGAAGACATTGCGCATATGTAGTGCTGTTCCCAAATATTTTTTTTAGGAAAGTGCTTGCTAAAAAAGCAAGGATAAGCCAGATGTCTTATCAAGGGACCTGGGATTTAGGAATTATTCAGAGGATCCATCTGTGGTCTGAGAGAAGAAAACTGTTTGCTAGGCTGTTCCGATCTAGTGCAATTTACTTTTTATAAACCTTGACTTTTGTGAGTGTGGACTTCAGGTTATGTCCAGAATGCCAGCCCTTTCTGTGAGTCATAGTAACCGTGGCACAGAGCTGTCCATGGGGATTAATAAGTCTTTGGGAAAGTGGACTGCTGAATGTACTAACCCCAAGGGCATCATTAAGACTCTCCGCAAGAATTCCTTTAATGCCTATAATGTATAATTATGCTTTAGAAATGCACTGCAGTGTTTCTTATTGTTATAAAGTAGATTTTTCAAGCTAAACCCAAGAAACGCTGTTAAAATCGGCATTTATTTTTCATTAAGAACACGTAGTGTGAAGTTCACTTGCATTTATTGTACTATAGCTGCTCCATACTTGATAATGGATTTTTTTTTTTTTAATAAAAAGGCAGTTCTATCTTGGCCATGATTAGTTGTTTTTTTTTTTCTCCATTTTTTTTCTATTTTGTCAGAAAACAACTGTTCAGCATGAGTTTGGAAATCCAAACTTCTGTGCACATACTTGTCTCGATCTCTGATCAGCTCTTAGCTAAATCTGTACTGTTGAGTTTTTGTTTGATGATGGCCTAGCCATGTCGTAATTCTGAGGGACTGTTTTTCCAGTCCCTCTTTGAAGGCCAGAGGAATCCTCTAAGGGAACTGATCCTACTTGAACACCAGTATTTAATCTTTAATCGCAAGACCTAAACTTCTGACAATTAAATATCACTGGCATATGGCTGTTTGTAAGTCTTGGTGATACCAAGATATTGAGGTAGAAAATACACATTTTTTTGGGGGGCCAGATCATCATTGCACTATGATAAAAAAATAAAGTATTTTCTCGTGCTTGATAAGAAAGTAATCCATCAGTTAGGTATGTGAAGGTATATCAAGTTTTCTATATATTGCATAAACTTTTGAGATAAAGAATTTTTCAGTATCAAGGAATAGGTCATACTCTGTGCGCTGGAAGTTCAAACTTCGTATTCAGCTTTATGATAAAGATTGCAAAATAGATGTATATCATGCTCATGGAGGCTCTGAGCACGAGAAGAGAAATGGATATGTAAAAGAAGTCAGTATTAGGTCTAATGAAATTCATGTTTTTCTTTGTCTTGGATGGTGTGTTATCTGAAGTGGTGTGATTCTCCTTGCAGAGGAAGAGGGGAAGACGATTCAAGGATGTAAAAATTCTTTAAGAAAAACATTTTCTACTTCTGAGTTCTTGAACAGAGATAAACAGGGTGGCTCACCTGGACGAAGCAAAGAAATATCAGTGCGCCTCCCATCACAGATGCCAAATGAGAATGAGGTAATGAATTCACATTTGTCCATGTGGGCAAGCATCGCATTCAAGAAGATTAAAGAAAAAAA
Source organism: Anser cygnoides (assembly GCF_040182565.1). Taxonomy (NCBI): domain Eukaryota; kingdom Metazoa; phylum Chordata; class Aves; order Anseriformes; family Anatidae; genus Anser; species Anser cygnoides. Next base: position 16,714,820 of record NC_089877.1, on the reverse strand, counting down.
ATGTGTGGGGGGAGATATACTGTCTAAATGTTAGAGGCTAATGGTATTATCCCATCTGAGGTAAATATTTAAAATACTACCCAAGTGTATAATGCTTACAGAGGCACCTGCAGGGATCACATTTGGCAGTGGCATTTGCAGAGCCCCCATAATCTGACTAATAAATAAGGAGCCCTGCAAAGACCATTGTTAGGTTTTCACTGAAGACTGCGGTTAATGGTAGGGGTTGGCAGAAAGGAAAAAGGCTTGAGAGTATGAATGCCAGCATGCACAGATTTGCTTTGTTGGAGGATTTTAGCAAGTATTGAATCCTGTGTTACTGAAGCTAGATTGTTTCAGCTACCTGAAGAAAACAGTTGGCAAACCAGAGTTCTTTTTAATCTTCTGAAACCTATGAGATTAGGGATTGAATGTGTAGGGAGAGGAAAACCACAGGCATGATCTGGAGAGAGCAAGATGGAAATCTGAGTCCACTTGTTAAGAACTACCCTCTTGCCTGAATAACAAATAATAAAGCTGTGATCTTGCCTGTAATAAAACAAGCAAACAAAGAAGAAAAAAAAAACAAAAACAACAACAAACAACAACAACCCCCCAAAAAAAACCACACACACAAAAAAAACCCACCAACAAACAGAAAAAAAACTATCTTCGTTAAGGTTCTTATTAAAAAAGAAGTAGCAGGTCATTTTGTGCAATACACAGAGCAGCACACTCAAATGACTTCAGATGATGGGGCTGCCAGGCCTCAGTCAAAGAGAAAAAGCTGTTGTTTTCCTCCCTACTAACACATGCCTTTGAGGTAGAATCAAGTAAGGCTTTAAAAACAATCACATTCTGTCAGTTGATTATATAACAATAATGACAAAAATCTTTTTTTGTCATTTTTCTTATGAAGAATATGGTTGCCTCGTTGGGATAGACAGCCTTTGGGTCTCTTTCCTTAGCCACTTCGAATTGCTTATGCTTTATGCTGCCCCATAAAGCAATGTGCAGCTTCTGTTATCCTTTATGTAATAGAACATCTTAATATTTGTCTTTTGTTGCTACAAAAAGAAAGTTTCAGCCATGACTTCATGTTTTTGTCACATTAGTGGTTTCAGAAATAAATATGGTAATAATAGAATGCATTAGAAAAGCAGCTATAATAGTAATGGGAGGAGACTTCAATGCAGTAAGTTGGCCACGGTAACCTTTAAACCTGCCCTGAGGAAAGAAGGGAAAAAAATACATTGAAAACAATGCTTCTGTTCTAAATGCTGCTTTTTAGGCCTGTTATGATTACTTATACTCTTGCTACAATTGAATCAGTGATCCTGTGTAGGATTTCAGAGGATTACCTACATATGTTCTATTTTCAGCAGCATTGCATTCAATCTTTATAAAAATTGAAATGCACCATAAAGGATCTGTTTGTGTAAATCAGTAGGAGCTTTGACTGTGATTTTGGTTCTGTTTCATGCATGTGAATATTTCTACATGTCTATCTACAGACAGTCGTGAATGACAACTGGAAAGCTGGTGGCTCTGATGGCAATGATCTCGGTCTATCTGAAAGAGCGAAGGTGAGGTTTTCTTTGATTTTCTTCAAGGTGGGGATTATGAGCAGAAGGTGACTGAAAATTTTGCTTTATGCATTTACAAAGCATTTGCAATTTGTCAGCGTATTTCTTTCATGCCTATGAGAAAAAGGAATGAGAGCATCATCATCCAAATCTTTTTCCAAGTTTTAGCGAGTATGCACTATTAAAATGTAAAGGTTGAACAAGATGATAGTGTAAAATCAGTTTGGAAAAAATGAACTAAGAACATCTCTTATTTCTGCATAGAAACGCAGAAAACTACTCAATGCATATAGTAAATCTTCCATTTACACATAGGCTGGGAAAGTCTTTTGACACTCACCCCATGCATTTATTCAGAGTGTTACCTGAAATAAGAAGCAACTCTTCTTGTGGTATGTTACATAGTTTAGACCATTTTTCAAGGGACATCAGCCTGGTAAAAGCAGTAGTGAAACGTCCCAGATGAAATATCAAAAATGTCATAATTCTTAGCTTTTTAAATTTTCCATTCAGATCACCATTAGTATCAAAATAGGAAGATCCATCTCTCCTTTGCTTGCAGCATGTGCTGTGTCTGTGTAATATGTAGTGTCTTTGCAAAGCTGCAGAGTAATTTATGTAGATTTTTGTATGACAACTTTACTTCTTCAGCTTCCCACCAAATTCCTGAAGAAGTTGCTGTTCAGCTTGAGCTTTCTCTTCACCGTAGTTGGTATGCAACAACTACAGTAGAAATTCTTTCTCTACACTTGAAAATATTTCCTTTGGGTTTTGCATTTCAAAAAAATAATCACATGCTTTCCTAGAAAAATGCAGGGGAGAAGGGAGGTGATGAAGGAGGAAATTTAATGCTTTTCTTTGCTTTTCTCTAAATTGTATTGAAAAGAATGGAATTAATACATTTTAATCTATTTTTCCAATTTTGTGTTTTTACTGCAGGTGAACAAGTACTTAGACATAGACACAGATGAAGAGACATGCAGTGGTAGGTTTTTTCCCCCTTCATATTCACAAAGATTGTCTGTTTTTGGATTGAAGTATATGGATATTCCTTTCTTTTTAGTGACTCTGAAACACTGTTTAACAGAACCATTTCTCCTCTAAGAATGATTTTCTTCCTCAGTTCTTCCATTGCTAGAAAATTCCCCCAATTGCCCGTACTCCCAGAATGGAACTACTTATTTCCTCAATTTAACAGTTAATGAAATAATAAGTTACAAAGTTTATTTATTATACCATGTTCTGGTGAGCAGTGATTTTTTTCAACGTTTCTCAACTTTTTGCTAGCAACTTTTCTACATTTTTCCACACTTCTGTTTGTACTGAAATTATTTTAATTACAAAGTGTAACCCAAAAAGTAAATTGGGTGCTGAGAGAGTTCTATAAAATGAAAATGTTGTACCTACTCACTATAGTGATTTCGTCCTCGGCTTATAATAAATGAGACTTACCTGGAAAGCACATTGAACTTCCTTTAGCATTCCAATTATGAGCATTTCACATAGTGTTGAACTGCTCCATTATGCCTATAATGATTTTAACTCTCCTGCTTCTAAAAAGTAAATAAAAAATCTAGTGTTTGTAGGTATTTGTCTATTATAGGTGTTTGTGTGGTTTTTATTACCACCAGAAGACCTTTTGGTGATTAAATTTATTTTCCTCATCTGGATCTGTGACCGCACAAAGAAACCAAGCCACACAGATTAAGGGATTTGCCTAAGGTCACTGCAAGAAGCTGTGACAGAGCACTGTTTTGGTCCTTAGTTACTGCCATTTAATTAGTCTGTCTAATCCATTAACTCTTTGATTAGTCTTTTCTCTCTGTATGTGCAGAATCCTTATGAAGTCCAGAGGGCTTACAGACTTCCAGCTGATGAATACTGAGCTTGGTTGTAACTCACAAGAAAACAATAGACCCCCCTAAGTCAAGTTTATTTACAGCAAATGTTCTTCCACCTAGACTGGGCATTCAGAAAGGAGCGAGTAAGATAGCTGTCCTGCATCAGATCTGGGAATTGAAGATTTCTTTTTGGTGCAGTGTTTGTGTGCCTGTTTTTCGCTTTGTTAGGACACTGTTCTGTGTTTGTCTTATATTGTGATACTATCTTAAAAACTGGGGCTCACTAGTGGAAGCCTAAACTCACATTTCGTTGATGCAAAGAGGCTTTTCAGTATCTGGTTTGGTGGAAGTATTGTTAAATATCTCTAGCTCAAAACAGACCCCAAATCGGATGATGAGAAATAAGCCCAACACTAAAATACCAGGCAGGGCAGTGAGGAAAGAAGAGTTGTGGCAGAGCTTGGGGATAGCTGCCACTTTCTGGACCATGTCAGACCTTGCCTCTCTACAGGCTTTTAAGTCATTTCTGTGTGTGTGCGAGGGTAAATGCCAATCGCATACATCCAGAAACACCTAGTTATACAGACTGCATTTGAACAAGATGAGAATTACAAAAACGATCATCTGCTTGTACTGTTTGAACATCACTTTGTGCAAACCACAGCAGGAAAGTTTTTGTTACTGCTTTTATTGGTAATTATCAAAAATAATAAACATCACGTTATACCATCTCTACTGTAGATTATCAGTGTGCTAATTAGTAGTTTTTTATGTGACATTTGATTTGGCTTTCAATATCTGCTGTCCTCAGCTTCTCCCATGAGACAGCACTCCCTGCACACACCCCTTCAGTGCAGAAAGAGGCCACATCAACCCCTAAGCAATCAACAGCTCTCAGTAACAACATGAAGCATTTAGATTGTATTTTATAATATTGAAACACTGCGTGGCCAGCAGCTAATTATTCCTTCTTTGCTGTGTAAAGAAAGTAAACAGCAACCTGACTTCTACCTGGGAAACCCGCAGCCTGGATCTTGCACAGGGCTTCAATGGAGACAGCTGTTCAGTCAAGAAAAAAACAACCCCGTTGACTCCTAAGTCAGTGTGCAGAAAACAGGCCTCATCGTTGGATAGTTCCCTTTTATGTTAAAATCCACTTGATAGGCTTCATTGTAAGAGACGTATATTCTTATTCTTATAGAAAGCATAGCAACAACATGCAAATTAAAATACAAACTGATACTGCTACTTCATACTGATACTGATACTGATACTTCACTTGTTTGCCATAGTGAAGTAACATAATATTGCTAATGGCCACCTTAATAAAGGATTACTGGTGAAGGGTTCCAATTAGTTTTAAGTGAGGCAAAGTATGGCACAAATTTGAAAGGCATGCTGTTGCTGGCCTCTTTAAATGCTGCCACTTGCATGCCAAATGATAGAGCTCATATTGGCACAACAACCTAGGATACCCAGTGAAAAATACACCTTGCCAGTACAATTACAACAAGCTTTTATCTCTACTTGTTATTGGCAGCTGTTCAGTATCTCTGTACTTCATGTAGCTTTAAGGGCAGACCACTTAGCTATCCACTGTACCTCCATACAATAGATAGTCACACTTAAGGGGAAATGACTCAAAGCTGAAGGTGTGAAAATCATGGTAGAAAATAGGTGTTAAAACATCCCATCTAAACCAGTGCCTTTTGGAGGATGATCTGGGAGAATCATTCTAGCAGTGGTCTTCTTTTTAATTTTCCTAAGTCCAGTATCTTTTGAGGTGAGAACACAGCTGCTTCTTATGGAAAAAGCAGCCCATAGATTTGGCCACTATGAAAATTTGTTGTAGTTGTTTTCATTAAACAGCACTGGGCTGCAAGCCTGAAACCAAGGCAGTGCTTTTTCATTATGTGTCTTTGGCTCAGTAAACCTTGATTGGCAAAGTAAAATTGCTGCCCTAAACCATAGCTTTAACCCATAGTGTAGACAGTATGCGTATGGTGGACTGTTTAATTGCTTTTTCTCATTGAATTTAATCTATAATTGTAAGTGGCTTAAGGCAACAATAGAAATGATCAGGCTTTCTCCAGGGACAGTTGGAGAATGCCTAGTACCTGTGCTTTGGCAACAGAATTCCTTTCCAGGACTGGAGACAAATCACTTGCTGTAGGGCTGAAAGGATACTTAGGTAATAGTAGGTAATACTTGTATAAAATACAAAATATGTAGAAGCATGGCTAGGGACCTTGAGTGTGGTCTTTTTTAAATACAGGAGAATATTAAAATAGGACTAATTAAATGCATGAGTGAGGATGCATAAGCAAGGATATTGGAGTCTCATCAGGCTTAGAACACTGATAGATGAAAACTTGTCTTTTCAAGGTACCAATTTTCCGTAGCCCCACAGAAGTTAAGGAGAAACTGAGTGACTCAGTCAATTTGAATTTGAGGGCAAGCATAACAATTTGATTATTTAAATAAGCAGTCCTTTAAGCAAATCATATCAATATATTGTTTTCCATAATCTGTGCCTTCCCAGATATATTTAGAGCCTATTTTTACGTCCAGAAAAATCCAGCTTGGGGAACAGGATTCAGAGTTCTGTAGATTTTTATCAAGTATGGGGCTCCACCAAACCTAAGAATCTGTTGCTTTTTTTCTCCTCCAGTCTCTGCAACCCATTTAACATTGCCTTAAGATGATTTCACACGAGACAGCTCTTTGGGGCTAGCAGTCTGAAGCCCAAGAAACAGAGAGAGCAAAATTTAGCTTTTAATATTTTTCGTTACTGCTACCTTCCTCATCTCCCCATCAACAGAATTTTTGTCAAATGTAGTGTCTGAAAGTATGGTAAAGCCTGTCTTAGCCTATCTAGAGCTGTGCATCAGTTGGCTCGGTAATTGTAAAGATAAGACTTCAAACTTCTTCACTCCAGAGGGTTCACATCCAATTTATGACATCAAATTCTTTGTTTCTCTATTTATGATTAATGTCAATGGTACAAAACGGACAGCAACAAAACAATTTAGTGGTGTTCACAAATTTAGTAGTCACATTCTGTGGGTCTATCACGTGAAAAAAAAGAACTAAAGAATTACTCGGTTTCCTAATCTGTTCCACTGCACTATGCAGGACGCGAGTAAAACTGTAGAAGTTCATTGCCACATCATCCAGGAAGTTGGTTCTTCCTGGTATGAGGGAAGGTGCATTTCAAGATCTCTTCTCAGATTCTTGATATCATGCCTGCTCAATTATCTCTATATATGGTGTCATTGGCAGTATTCAAGGCATTCCTGTTGCTAATTAATCACCTCCACAGAGAACATAATTAGCAGCTTAATTAGGATCATCATCCACTACTGCTGTAGCATCAGCTTAACCCAGCTGTGAGGTACTGGCTAGAACTTACAATAGCCTACAGTTCCTTTGGGAGCTCCCACTGAGAAGGACTGTCAAAACTCCCTGTTTTTTCTCTCTGAAGGAGTTTCTTGATTAAACATTATCAGGGAAAGCAGCATTTACCGATTAGACTTTCATATGCTGTCATGCAGCCAGGATAGAGAGACAAAGCTCATTTCTGGCATGTCTACTGGCAAACCAAGTTTGATTACCACATTCTTATGGGGTGATTGAAGGAAATTTCAAACGTTGTTTGCATTACTAACGAGCCTTAAAAAATTGGAATTGACATTCTGAGTATGACAAGCACTTCTTGCTAAAAGCAAAAATAAATTTCCTTCTGTTGTCCCAATTTTTAAGAGTTGTCTTTTTGAGCCATTGCCAGGTGATTACATAACAGTGCTTCCTCCTCATCTTTTCTCCACAGATTGGTCCGTTGTGGGGGAAAAACTGCTCTTAGTACAGAAATAAGTGCAGTGTTTATATCAGGAGATGATACAAACCTCTTGATGTCCAGGCTTTCCTCTCTTCAGTGAGGGTATATATTTAGGCTGCAAGTTTGAAACAATAGCAGAAGATGCCATTGCCTTTTAATGAGCATTCACATCTTCCTTCTGTCCTGTTTTGACACCAGTTATAAGGGAATGAAAAAAGCAGTTGCAGAACATGTGAAACCGTAGCATATAGTCCTGTGGACTGCACAGTTTTTTTCAGAAAGCTGTCCCATATGACTGATGCAGAATAAGATCAAACGCTGTGCTGAGAATAAGGACTGAAAGCACGTAGATGACTAGAGGTAGATACAAGCAACCAAGAGTGTAGGCATGAAAATTGTAACCACTTACATGTGAATCACAAACCAAAACACAAAAATCCAGGAATGAGATACCCAAAGGAGTAAATTCAGATCTTTAATAAGTACATTCTACTTTACAAACCCAAAGTAGATAGGCCTTGAAATAAAGTTGTCAAGAGAAAAGCTAAATGAAATATTTGATCATGGATTTTTTTAAGGCATAGCTAGGAAATCATTATTTTGAAATGCAGATTTACAGGAGGATAACAGGTCCTTGACCACACTGCTGTGGTGAAAATGTGTGCAGGTAGAGATAAATGGTCATTTCTTTGTTTTCACTGTGGACCTATATACCCTCTTGTTGGTTGCATTAAGTACCATTCAAGCAACATTTTCAAAGTTTATTCTGAGATTTCAAGAGGAAATCAAGCTACTAAAATCTAGTATAAAGTTGTAAGGAATTTGTGTACCAGGCAGAAAAAATAGTAGGTTGATTTATGTAATCCTTCAACTAAATTGCAAGACATATGGTTCCCTTAAGATTCTTCGTGGAAGCATTACTGAGACAAGATGGACACATCTGTGCTGTAGCTGAGCTGAGATTGATGCATGTTAAAAGATATTTCGAAAATCTAAGGCACATCCTTCTAAGCTGTCACAGAAAGTAAATCTACTTTTCCCAGTATGAACGCTTTGCTTAAGTGTGTAAAGGAAAAGTGATTCAGAAATCTGTGTATTTGTGAACTATGGGCCAAATCCTGCCAATGTGAAAAGGTTGTGTGTTCCTGTATCCTGGATATGTAGAATTCCTCTTTGGTGCCTCTGGAAAGTTCAGGGAGGGACAAACATCCCTGAAATATCCTTGGACAACAGTTATCTGGCACTCTAGTGGGAAATATTATTACTTCTGTCAGGTATTTTTACTTTATGCTTCAGGAGATTCACGTTAAGGCAGATGCATTGCAAAGATTCCTTATGCCCAATGTATAGGAGGGTGAAACTCCAGGAAAAGAGAATTGAAATGGGCTGCCCAGGTAATCAATGAAAGTACCAGACTTAATCCTGGTCGTGCATAACTCCTATTGCCAAAGTTTCTGCTCAGGTCCTTCCTTCCTTCTCATGAAAGAGAGAAATCTAGTCCCAAGTTTTCTCTGAGTTTAGGAATATCTAGATCCAGAATTTTAATTCAGCATCCTCAGGAAAGAAGAGCTAGCCATCTGTTTAATCAAGTTTGATTTTTCCTTAGTATAGTATATTTTATTATCTAGATTCTAGCTCAGGACTGCATGCATCTGTTTGCAAGATAATTGCCTGTATTATATATTATGCAACAATAAGTACAACACACTGACTAACAAGCTTCTGTCTGTATCTAAGCACTACAGGATTTTACACATGATTGTGTTAACATACATTGATAGAAGGATAAAGTTGAGTATTTTTTTATTCAGCAGGGTCATTAGTTCTTCCAGGACAGGTGGAACAGACACTGACTTGCTGTACACCAGCTTTTGATAAGCCTGTTCAGCGGAAGTTCAGAACCTTATCGGTGCCACAGCCATTGGACAGCAAAACACAAGAGGTATGAGGTCAGATTTATTTAAACACTTCTTTTTTTTTTTTTAAACCTGTTGGCTTCTAATGTTATTCACACAGGGACAGAGGGATTGTGTGGAACTGCTGTGAGTTTACAAATCACATTTTTAATGTTTGAATTAATGAATTCTGAAATACATTAAGAATTGAGGTAAATACTCTAATACAAAGGCTCTGCTTTATCTTGCATACTGTTGCTATATAATCCTATGTTTTCAAATTGCAGACAAATTACAACACTCCCAAGTTGTATGTGGGCTTTTTAATATTTAATTGGTGTAATTTGCAAAATATTCAAGCAAACTCTTGCACTTCCTGACCTTTTAAGAAATCATAACTTACGTGGGCCATTTAATTTTCCAGTGATTGCATGGTCTTACAACATCGTGCAGTTCTCATTGAGCTGGATATAGGAACTATCTTCTGCAGCAGTGAGGTAGTGAATGATCACTAATATGATATTTGAAAAAGGTTTTAGAATATATTGTGATCAGAATTGGAATTTGTTCTTTTGGAAATGAGTAGTAGCAAGATGCTGCTGAGGATCTGTATCATTTAGGTCTGGCATGGAGAGCTTTGTGGCATGGAGTCTCAGCCTTTTAATCAGACACAAGCAATACATGTTTTAATTTAGAATTGCCATTTTCCCTCAGAATTTCAGACCTTTTCAAAAATAGAACAGAAGGTGTGGATTGCTCACAGGCTTACTTTAAGTCATTAAACTTCCTATCCAAATAGTCATTGTGAGCATTAACTTTCCGGGATGTTTATATTGAAAAGAATTTTTCACAACATTTTTTCCGTTGCCTGATCATTGTAATAAAAGCCGAAGTTAGCTTCTGGCTAAAAGTGGGCAGTTTTGATAGCTTCATATGTTTATTGATGTCCCATGAGGCTTAAACCAAGTTTATAAATGATGTGTGACCAAGGAAGGATTGATGGTGTGGCAGGGCGTATGGTGTCTCATTTCCAGAGCTGAATTGTAGTTGGTTCTTTGCAATAAACTCTTTACTATAAGGAACAAGTCTGCTTTGGGAAAAAGTAAATGTTCTAAAATGACCTTTCAAGCTCTAATACCTTCCATTCTGTGAATAAAAATATTTGCTCTTTTCCCTAAGGATTGACGTAATTCAAAGTTTTTTGCCTTGAGAAATATCCATTGGCATACAAAAAAACGTAGAATGTGGTTTTATAGTTTGCTCATTTGATAACTTCTGTATAAAATCAAAGAAGGAGAGTTGTAGCAGCCTGCAGTGTTCATAAATGATTGCATATGACTCTTTAAGTTATAATTCATGAAAAATAGATGAAGATCCCACTGCATGCAAAATTCATTTCTGTTTGAGGAAAAGTTGGGTTTTGAAAGGGAAACTGACTACTATTACATTGGTTAAGGGTTGCTGCATTTTTCAAGAACAAATACTTAGGATTTTCACAACTGTTTGGCTGGTGCCAGACTCTGCAATACTCAAAATGAAGGCAGTCTTTCCCCTAAATTATACATGTTTTAGTGCCTTCACTTAGATAATAGAAATGTGGCCTGATTTTTAGAACTGTCAAGGCTGAACAGGTCTATTTTAAAATCCCTCAGTGCTTCAAATTGTCATTGCTGTGAAAATTAAGTCTTGCATTGCTTATGGCAGGACTACTTGAGAAAGAGAAAAAGATTTACCCTGAAGACATCCCTGCTTTGAAATGACTGTTCCCTGTCCATCAAAACAAATCTGTTAGGGAAGGGCAACAGAATGTGGCTGCCTATTTGTTTTTTGCAGGGCATAAGGGAAAACCCTTCTCTTTGAAAAATAAACGAGTGCGATGGAGGAGCAGAATATCTGTGCTATGGACATATTTGTGAGGGACTTCAGTGGAAGTTTTACATCTCTGAATGTATTGCTAGGGAAGGTTTAATGTAAAAAAGAAGCTCTGTTAAAGCCCAGTGCACAACTTGGCTATTTATTCAAGGACAGCTCTCCCTGAACATGTTTCTTCTATCAAAAGTTGTTGATACAGCAATGACACAAGAAATTATTTGGCCAGCAATTTTGCTTCCTCTTTCTACCCTGGTTTTAGACATTTTTATATATATATATATATATTTTGAAATTTTAATATAGACAGTGCACCATACATGACCTCCCACAAATTGAAACAGTGGAAGCAGCATTCCCTCCATGACTGAAATACATTATCACGTAACATTTACCTCCCCTACCTGGATATTTATTCTCTTCTTTATTTATACTTAATACTTTCTTTCATAAAAGACAGGTTTTATATTTATTTATTTATTAACTGTATGTGTTAATGTCTAGGTTCTTTATTTGTTCTTATTTCCCCCCTGCATGCATATAACTTCAGTTGAATGCATATTTTTCACGTACTTACTATTCACATTCATTCAAAGTGGGGCTCATCTCACCTAATTTCAGCTCTGAATTTAGTCTAATTTAGTCCTGTCATCAGGAGGAAGAGAGAAGCACCTCCAGTAAGTGATTCATCTCACTTGCTGTCAGCATTTGTCCTAAGATATATTATATCTCTGTCTGATATCAGAGGCTTACTCTCAGGCTGGTTCTTTTTTGGCTGGCTGCTTTAATCTAGAAGCCTACTTTTTGTATAGCTGGGATTAGGAAAGATGAATTCTACCCTTCTATTCCCCATTGTTAGTCTTTAGTTTGAGCGTTCAAAAAAGTATTTACCGTGCCCCTTTTTATCATTTTAACTGTGGAATGTCAGCATCTAAAACCTAAAATGCAGCTTCCATTGACCTCTTTTGGTCTAAGATTCTACTGCTAGGCCTCAACTGATGTTTGTTTCTACTAAGTGCTATGCATAAATGAAACAAGAACAAGGAAGAACTTGTAACCTAAAGACAGGCTTGACAAAGTGAAGGAAGATGGAAGAGTTGTATCTTTTCAGAGGCTGGTAAAGACACAGAGATTGAGTGACTTGTCCAGGATGATGAAGCGGTAGTGGAAAATGGGCCATGATTTATTGACTTTCAGTCCAGTGCCCCTAGTTTAAGACAAACCTTTTTTTTCCCCAAGTAACCCATACTAAGTTTATATGATATAAAGGCATACATGCCTTTCCCCCTTTTTTTACTCATAGTTATTGAGTTGGTGAGTTTTCTTTTGAGTATACAATGAAATCATCAGTGAGTGTATGCACATCCTTTACATAACTTGAACAAGTGAATTGTAGTGTGCCGTAATTACACAGAAGTACAGGATTTAGAAGAAGAGAGTCAAGCTGTTCAGTTAACTGTAACTCCACACAGATTAATAAAAAGAACTCAGTTGCCAATTATTAATAGACTTTTGAAAGTCTCAACTTTAAGGTATTTTATTTACAAAATTATTATGAACAGCCTCTAGCAAAATACTTCAGTTATTAATATGAATATTGCATTCTTTTTCCCTTAATTTGGACATGCAGGAACTGTAAATGAAAATGATTCTTTCTTCAGAGAGTAAATCACAGGAGCAATCTTAAGCAAACTGGCAGTTTTCTAATAGAGCAAAATTCTATTCCCAGAGAGCTCTCAAAAAGATTTCAATTAGATGTTAAATTAGACACCTGAAATTCACATATTTCTCTCAGCTCCTTAGGCAAAAATAACAAGATAATAACTTGATCAGCTCAGAGGATTCAGTGTTCTATTGCAAAGTGTCTTCCTTTTGAAATAGATCAAAATTGCAGTTTGCAATATAAAAAATTTATACTGCTTGTCTGCATGGAAGGTTGAAGTGAATAGCTTCCTGAGAGAAGAAGAAAAGAATCCCTACTGCTTTGAATGCTCATTAGAGAGATGAAGCACACAGATAAATATGCAATGTGAATAAACTTTTCAAATGTGCAATGAATGTGTAATAGAAAAATAGGTATCAGTGAAAGCAGGTATGTTATACTTTGGCATCTATTTCCAGTTAGCATTTTGGGTTTCGTTTTTTTTTTTTTCCTAACCAAAATTTTTTCCATTTTTTTTCTGCATCTGCATAAAAAGTTATTGGAAAGACACAAAGTTCAACACAAGGGCACAGCGAATGACTGTCTCCGTAAACAGTGTTACAAGAGATTTGTTCTTATAGAATCCCTATGAAGGTTTACTGTAACTTAAACTGTTCTTAGCTTAATTACCTTTAGATGTGAATATTTTTACAACCAAACTAACTGAAAAATATTTGTACGTTGCATTAGATTTTACAAGTGTTTTGTATTTCCTCAAAGGAAAGAAAGGTAGTAATGAAACCCAATTGCTAGTACCCTTACTATACGGAATTCTAGGAGTCTTTGCCTGTAGGAAAGATGAAACTGGCCATAAATATAGTGAGGAGGTCAAGGAGTTGATCATAGCCCTAATGGGAAAGAGAGCTTGTGGTGTGCAGGCTTTGTGTTATGTAAAGATTTCCTGAATGTGCTGTTTATAAAAGTTAATGATGGCTTACCTGGGATAGTCTATGGACATAAGCAAGGTAATGTTTGCATATAGAATTAATACCTTTTCCTAGACCAACTTTATCTACAAAGTTCATTTATCTTATTTATAAATGCCTGTGGTCTAGGGGTCTGTATCTAGGGTGATTTATATGCTCCAGCATCTGTTGAAGCCAATGTAAGCCAGGTCCCTGGAACATTAAGCAATGTAGGTGATTAATAAAATTATACAAAACTGGAAAAATATTTCCTGTTCAATCAGACAGAATATGCTTATTTGTTTTGTTGGATGCAAGGAAGGACACTCGGCATTTTAAAGCCACTGCTCAATTTAGAAGACACGGTACCCCACAAAATTTATGTTAACATTTTATAAGAAGCTGCAGTGACACAGTTAATGACAGAGAATAATATGTTATTCTTATTATATAATAATAAGTCAGAGAAGTTTCCTTTCCAGTAGCAGGGCACCCACCAGACATAGCAGTGAATATCTCGTAAATATCCATGTAAAGGATGCATTATTAAGTAAACTGTAATGCTTCAATGAGGATTCGTCAGATGTTTGAAAATAAGTGTTTAAATGTTTGGCTGATTTGGTTCTGGAGTACTTAATTCTTGGAAACACAAAGCCCTTGAGGAGGTGTGCTATCTGTCATGGTTGAAATTTCTAGATATGTTATATTAATTTCTCAAAAGATAGAGAACATTTCTGTACAGTTTGGGCAGTGAAGATGTGTCTCCTGTGTAGCTGTGGAATTCATTTTATGTAAATGATTACCATAAACCTTTTGTGCTGTGGCCTCCTGCAGTTCCTTTTCAGCACACAGCCTGCCATAGTTATTTGTTTTCATTATTTTATTTTATAGGCAGAGAGTTAACTCTAAGATATTTCTATGAGAAGCAATATAGAAACACTGTACAATATGTCAGGAGAGCAAATATCAGCAAGCGGAGTAAGACCCTGTGTTCATTATGTAAGAAATCCAAACCATCAAATTGCGTATCTCTGAAATGGTGAAAATGATTAGAGTCTGAACATTGATTATATGTCATTTTTTTTTGCTTATTCCACTCCTGTCCTTTGTTGAAACTGTGTTCTGGGCAGCACGTTACATTAGTATCAGCTGTACACTGACATTTTATGTGTCATTAGCCCAAATTTTAAGGATATGGAATCTGTCTTTGAAATTTAACATGGCTGTACATAACTTGCCCATATCCCCACAGCCCTGGCTCTACAAGTGGCAGAAATGTAATAGATGTGTGCAAGGAAGGTTTTTAGATTCCTCGCCTCGAGCAAAATTAGCTAATGATATTCATTCAGATATAGTGCAGTACAAATGGGGCACATTAAATGACTTAAATTAGGTCGAATTGAATAATTGAATTTATTCTTTTACTTAAAAACAGCTTAATCAGCTGAGAGTGCTGGAGTCAGAAGAAATAGTTTAATTAAATATTAATTAGAAGTTTGTATTTTGAGCTTCCTTATCATTACTTGCAGCAATATTATTTATGCATCTGTTTTTGTTCATTACAGCTGCTAGGGGATGATGTTCAACCATTCTTACTCGATGAAGAATTTGATTATGACAATGTGGCATTGACCCCAAAGTTCTCTGAAGCCGAGCTGAAGGCCATTATAGAATTGTCTGAAGAGAAGAAGAGAGGACAGATGTCAAGTCCAGCAGGAGCTGAAGACTGAATCAGATGCACCCTGAGTGACATTGTGTGCAGTGCTGGTGAAAAACATTTTAGGGGGTAAATCTAGCTTCTTGTTTTACCCTTAGTGTTTTTATCTGTGTGGGCAGTAAATGACATTGTTAGGATTTTTTTATGTGTTTCACCAAGGTGCCTTGGAGCCTGAGGCTGCCTTTATACCTTCTTCTAGTCCAAATGAAAGCACAGAACAGGGAGATAGTGCTTGCTCAGAGTTGCTTGTTTAGTAGCCCTTCAGCCAGTGAGGAACTTTTACTATCTTTTTGTATTCTGTACACTGATTTGCCTTGGCATTCAGGTTGGCTAAGGAGGTCTCTTTTGGTACCTAAACCCCATGGGATTTTTGAATATATCAGTGGCCTTTAATATTCTTATCCCCAGTGCTCAGCTTCTTTGCTGTTTTCCAGGTGGTACAAGGCAGTTGGAAAGATGTCTCAAACAACAGCTATGAATCCTCTTTTGTAAAAAAAGAAAAAAAATCCTTTACTGGAGTGAAGCCCATGTTGCCTCAGTCTAGGCATGCTAGAATAATTGCTCCATAGGACCAAAACAAGCTGGCATGATTCAGAATAGCTGTATGGCTACTCTGGCTTATATTTGGTACTGACTAGTCCAGAGGTAGTCCTAAAGCTGTCTTTGCCTATTCATTCAGTAATGCAAGTAACAGCTTTTTGCAGCTGATGCATCAGTCTATAGACTTTTTCCCTGTCATTGTAAGATTTAAAGATACAAAGTTATAACAGGGAATAAATCTGAGGATGTTTTTTTCCTCTGTTCTGAGTTACTTTAGTTCTGCAGAGAAATAAATATTCCTGTTTCCAATAAACTTTTTTGAACGAGTTGATCAAAATTGATGTTGTATAACTACTGACAATTAAACATGTACTGCTACAAAAACCCTTCCAGACAGAGAAAAATATAGTGATCTAATCCATTAAAGAAATTGGCATTGAAAGGCTGTCAGATTTAACTTTTTTTTGCAGTATATGATTCCAGATACTAGTTTATGGCTTATACTCAGCATCACTGAAATACAGTAAGCTTTGGAGCTTAGTAGAGTACACACAGTATGAGTGGGAGAGAAGAATGTGCATCTCTGGCACAAGATAGTGTGAACTTGTGCCACAAGATGTTTAGAATTTATTTTTTTAGCTTACTGTAGAAGCTTTGCTTATGCAGCTTGGTTTAACATCACAATTCTGGATTGTATGACTGGTCTTTCTGGTATTACTCCATTAGCTAAAGTTGATTGACCAACATCTTGCCCTTGGCTTATCTCCATTATTTCTGAAGTGGGTGATTAAAGTGATGAATATGGGAACAGTGCCTAAGTAGAGACTAGAGACCAAACCACAAGTTGTTTAAAGACTCTGAGTGAAATCCCTGCAGTTGATTGGCTGCTCCATTGTCAGAAATGTAAGAAAACAAATAAAGTGTTTTGATGTTCCAAAGGAATTTTTTTTTTGATCAGTAACTTTCTAGACTGTAACCTTGCACCACTGAAATCTGAGTAGCATTTGTTTTGAGGAATGGTATTTACCTCAATTAGGGGGATGTAACTTAAGGGGTAGATTAACAGCAGCAACAACAACAACAATGAAAGTAAGCTCAGGTAAGATGATAAGAAGAGTGCTGTAAAACTACGAGTATGTTGTACAGAAGAACTGATCTGTACAGCACCTTACTGTAGAAGGTAATGAGAAATATATTCTTAACATCTACACGCAAAATACCTGTGCTGTAGTTAAAATAGATTTTGATGCAATTGATTGTGTAGTAGATTTTGCTGCTGTTTGGGAACCTTTTTTTTTTTTTTTTTTTTTAATTGGACAGACTTAAATTCAATGAAGCATTTTGTTGAACCAAGATATTTTGAATGAAGTTCTTGAGATCTGACCAACTGGAATTTTCCAATGAAATGTTTGGATAAAAAATCCTGAGCAGGTCTGTTTTTTAAATTATCTTATTCTTGAAGTTGTAGATGATGTGTATAAATGGGAGGGATAAGAAAGAAGTTCTTGTAGAGCTCCATGAGGAAGAAATAGAAAACTGCTGTACAAAGATATCAAGGTCAGCCTTTAAAGGCATCAACAGAAAAACAAGGAATGCAACCTCTTAACATACGTATGTATAGCAAAGATACAGCAAAGGAACCTTTAGTCTAAGACCTCTGTGTATAATTTGCTATTCTGAAAACAAAGAATCAACCATAAATAAAGATGGGCTTTTGTGGGTTTGTGGAATGATTTAATGAAGATAATGAATTTGGCACTCTTTATATTCTTTTAGAAAGGTATGAGGCAGAAAAGCTGTAGATCAGTCCTGCTGGAGTCCTGTTGCCAGGATAGTCAATGAGAACTTATCCAGGGGTTCATAATGATCTTCAGGCCAAATCAGCTCTGGAAACTCTTAAGTGCATTTTCTATTCATTTCATTAACGATTTTTCTCTGTGCATTAGGGATACATCCAGCCATTCACTTCCTTCTCTCACAGGCAGATGATTCGCTTACCAAATGTTCAGAGTACCTATTATGCTCCATAAGTGTCATTCAGTATAGTCATTATATGGTTCCGTTTGATATAAAGAAACACTTTGCTGCAAAATACCCAACAAAATTGGAACTCTTTAGTGACATTTATCTTATGCAGAGAAATGGGAATAATTCACTTACATTTACACTACTCATGAGTTAGATTTTTGCTCTTTATTAAGAGAGATGAATATCACAGTGGAGATTAGCCAATGCCGGCTACATTTTCTGAGCATGATGTTCTGTTGGCCTGCCCTTGGGCTTGTTTTTGGCTTGTACCTTTTATTTGATTATACTTCTGAGAGAAGGCGTATTTTACTCTTTTCTGTTACCAAATGGTCATCTTAAAGAACATATATTATGTGCACGTTAAATTTTATACATGTACATGGAATTAGTTATCTGGATTTGTGTCTGTATTTCTGAGGTGGAGTCTGAATAATATTAAAGAGGAAAAAAATATATATTTTAGATTTTCATCAGGAGTTGTTGAGAGACATTCTCTTTTCCTATTTATGGTCTTTTCTAAACACTTTTCCTATTTTCCACAAGCATTAAAGACAAAACTCTGACATGGAACAGGAAACTGAGTGCTACTTGGAGTCAGCTGTTGCAGCAGGGAGTGGTACTAGCTTTCTAACCCACTGATGAGGATTTTGAAATGCAAAATCTCTGATGTTGGGCAAACTCACTGGCAATCAGGCCTATGTGATGCATCTCTAATCTCTTTGTATACATGATTTCATTGATGTCTAAGGTGCAATAGAGCCATGCACCCACATCAGTCAAAGAGCTTATCAGCATTAGACTTTTTGCTCACTGGGGTGTTACTACTTCCTTTCACAGTCTTGAAGGATCATGAGGTTGAATGGAGGATCATGAAGGATCAATGGGGTGGAACTCTTAAGTCTTATGGGAAGTTAGTACTACTTCCACTCTGGCAGGAATCTTAAGGGTTGTTTCCTTTGCTGGTTGTGGTGCAAGCTTAGCTATTAATTCTCAGAGTTACTCCTTGTGGGCGTAAAAAGAAGAGTAACTATTTGATGAGATAGTGGTTGTGAAAGAATAAGATAAAAATTGAGGAAGTGAAAAGAGATGCAGACAAACCTGTCTGGCAGACATTATGGTTCTAAATATAATTCTATTAATGCACAAAGGTATCATTATGTATACTTGTATATACACAGTGCCACTGAAAGAAAATAATTTTAGTTTTGAGAGTACTCACCAGATAATTCAGAACCTTTTGAAGAAGGTGGCATGGTAACAAATCCTTGCTCTTATGGAAAAGACCCTTTGATCCTCTGGCCTTCATTTTCTGCTGCTATAAACTGGCAGGGCTCCACTGAGGCCATTTGTATTCATACAGAGCAGATAGGGCCCTGGTGTTTACAGTCTTAGCTGAAAGACTACAAAGCCAAATCAATTGCTGAGTTAACTTTACTCAATAGAAAACAATGTATATGACCCGTTATCTTTATGTGAAAATATTTAAATGCAGAGCCAGTGCAAATTAAATGTGAAAAACATATCTTTAATTGTTCAATTGCTATTTTTACACAGACCATTTTGGAGGTTCTCTGGTGGTATGTGCTTAGAACATTGTTTTTTGCTTTAATAAAAATATCAGATATGCTTTCAAGTCATGTTCAAATCATGAAACTTGATTATATACATTACTAATAATTCTCAACTCCTTTGAAGTTTTTTTCCCCCTCTGTGACTTGGCAAGGGTTAGAAATGGACTTTGCTTTATCTCGAAATTGTTTTAAAATGATCTGACATCCTTTGTGAAAACATAGACTTTGCACTGCTATACAGGAGCGTTCTCTCAGTTTGTGGTGGAATGGGAACTTTGCAAATCAAAACAGGACCAAATTCTTAGTTATTCAGCATTGTTATGTATGCTTTGGTTTGGCTGAGCAGCCATTCTATATCAAGGGGGCTGCTTGGCTAGCAGGCTGATTTGTACCCTGTTGTCCTCTACCCTTAGTTTCACTCAGGGGTCTGAGTGGCACCTAGGTCCTCCTGGGTACAAATTCTTACAGCCCTGCAAAGACTGTTGGACGTTTTGGCTACACTGACCAAAGACACCGAAGCAGGAGCCTTCTGCTGGGGCTCCAAGCATGCTGAAAGGGCTGGGGCAGAGGTTCTTCAGACTCCTTGGCTCACTGGGCTGTGCCGAGCACAAGGCTCACCGCCCTCCTCCGCGGGCTGCAGCAGCCGGCAGTCACTCAGGCTGCCCAGTAAAGCGAGGAAACCCTTGACAAGGGCTCTCACCAGCCTCATGAAACGAGTTCCCTGCACCGCAGAGCCGAGCGCCTGCGATAGCGGAGGGCATTCCCACCGCGGTGCGCTTTCTTGTGGCGGTGCGGCAGTTGGCACAGGTGGCCCTGAGGTACCGCATGTGTCCGGGCCGCGCGGGGCAGGACAGGCCCTTGCCCTGACAGCAGGCCGCCTTCGCCAGTCCCAGGCACACACGGTTCTCCCAGGTGCTAAGTGTTTGCCTCTCCCCTGGGAAAACAAGGCAGGCATTTTTCTCTGAAATGGTACCGAGTAAGTTCTGCAACACCTGAAAAGATGACGAGTTTGCTAAGTTTGTGCTTGCCGGCTGCTGGACGCCTTGGTTTGGCTGGCAGGGTACTGTACGCCAGTGCTGCAGGTGTATGAGCTGTGAAATGCCACGGAGTTAGGATGGAGATTTCTTTAGTGCTTGTTTATGAGAAGTTTGCAAGAAAAGCAAGTGTTAGAAGGTACTGTCGTTTTTATAGACAGGCTAATTTATTTGCAATTGCAGTGCACCACAGTTAAAATGGAAATCAATTTTAATGCCTTACGAAAATGCAGAAATATTTGTCTCATTTACAGCACTTCCAAAAAGGACATATAATAAAATTCCCCTGATTAACAATCTATAATTTTATGTGCTCTGTGGTGTCTTTTTCAGAACATCTATCCACATAAATGTGTTTCAAAATAATAAGCAAAGATAGATCTGAACAAAATCCCTAAATCTAACTTCACACTGAATTTCAGACCTTAGCAACTCTCTGAATATTCAAAGCCCCCTTTCATCTGAATATCCCCAAACTTTGGGGAAGTAGATACTTTAAAATTCTCTAATCAAACATTTCTCAAGCAAAAACTCCAAACCAAAGCAAATGGAGACTTGTTTATATGAAAATAACCTATAGAATATAACAATTAAGGTTATTGCATTCCTTAAGGAGGTAATGGTATTCTAAAGAATGAAATGGAAAGTGATATTTTTCTAGAGAGTGAACTATACTAAAATATTCTGTTGACTTGATACAATTCCTGAGAACCTTTCAGTGCCCAATTGAAAAATGAGTGTAATCATTTAGTAATTCATGTGGATTTACAACGCAGTTATCTCTTGAGCCATTAAAATGAGATTAAAAATGTGTGGGATTTTTCAGTGTATTTTGTGGCAGTGCTAACACCATAAATTAGGGCTTTAGCCTCATTATATCATATGTTTCAGCAGAGTTTGTTCTTTTGTGGCTGTTGTGGTTGAGTACTTGGGCAGCACTGTTTGTGGAGTGCAGGTGTGTAGTTGCAGCAAGTAAACCTCATGTTTAATAGGCTTTCTTGAATCCATCTGCTTTTCTGTGCATATGTATAAAGCCTTGTAATAGGCAGTATGATATGCATAATTCTTAGAAAGAAGTAAGTGTCATTTATTATGTTGCTTATGCTCCTCAGAATAACTTAGCTAGAGGACAAATTCTGCCGATTACTTGGAAGTGTTGACTCTGCCAGTTAGATTTGCTGAATATTGTACACGTGTTCTTTGAGGGTGAAATGTTGAAATGCATTTTTTTTCTCCTCTTTTCCTTATTTTTGTATTTGGTTTTCCTACATGAGATTTACAGCTGGCTTCCCTACACTTGACAAGACACTGCATTAATCCAATGAGCTACTTTCCTGCTGGATAAAATTTTACAGTAAAAAAGATGGAAGGCTGGTGCCTGGGCCAGGAAACATCAAAGCACCGTTAACATTTCATGCACAAGCTTAGCATTTGCAAAGCTTTCAAAAACAAACAATTGGGAAAATACAAATAATGGTCAGCTGGCTGACTGAATGAAAATTTAATTCCCAATTGCCTTTGTTTAAGTCAGCTGCTTACATGCCGGTTCCTCTGCCCACCAAGGATTCTGCTAAGTAACATATTTCAAAATCCAGACTGTCAAAAATACTGACAGCTAGCACTAGCTGAATAGCATTTCCTACAACAAAACTGTGATCTGTTTAAGGCTCTTTGTTTTGGGTTGTGAAACTCTTCTTGAGTTCCACGGATTTATTTTCCACTTATGAACATTAATAATGTAAACTGTACAAAAAATAACAGCCTGGTGGATATCTTTCTGCTGAGATCGGGAAGAAAGGAGGTAATGGGAACAGAGATTGGCTGAACAGCCAAATATCACCTGGGCTGTGAATGTGACATTTAATGTCTTGCTTTTCATTCTTTTGCAATATTGGCATTAAAATCCCAACTGTCAAAAGAATACACCTTCTTACCTGCCAAAACACAGATTTATGAATGCGCTGGCAAACCAGCAATCCAAATTCAAATGGTTACTGTTCCACGGGTAATAGTATTCATTGTGGGCTATATTTTGTGAGGTGCTTGCAGCTGAGGGTATTTTCCAAATGACAGGATTAGGCCATGATCACAAATGTTCAAATAAATGTTTATCTGTTACTGATTGTAATGCTATAATTCTCAAAATTTCATTTTTGAAATATGTATTCTTTTTGATACTTTTCACTTGCTGCCCCAGAACCAACAGATCAAAGTCATCCTTCAAAGATGATACCGGAAAAAAATAACTTGGAGTGCTCTGAACAGAACTGATGAAATTAAGAATGAAGTAAAATTAAGCAATATTAAGTGTAGGGAAAACAGTTTCCTGAAATAGTTATCTGCCAAACTCTGCAAGTAGCTCTGAAGTTAGTGGAGCTGATTTGCTAAGGGCAATTAAAAATAGTCTGAAAAAAATATTGGAGCATATTATAGTAGCAAAATACTGCATCAGCTGGAGTTGGATTTTATTAATATTTTCCCCATCAGAATAATATACACGAGAATGAATGGTTAAAGTCTGAAAATTTTTACTTGTTAAGACTGTTATCATCTTGGGATTTCAATTCTTATAATGGAAAAAAGTCTGGTTCAGTGCAATGGTGCAGGTTTGGTCTGACTGTTTCAGTTCCAGAGCATCTCTACAAGCTCCTGATTTGTACACAGGCTGGACGATCCATTTATGAAGCATCACTGCCAGCATTTGCACAAATGAGAAATGATGTATTATTTAAATATTCTTTTTTTCTGAACAGCGTAGTTGCATTAAAATTGCACAGTAAGATAGAGAGGGCTTTTTTTCTGCTCTTAAAAAAAAAGCAGCTTATTTTAGAGGTGAGCTTGAAATGAAATTTTGGATCAGAACCACATTAGGGTTTTGAGAAAACCTGTATCTGCATGTAGCTCTTTGTCTCATGACTTTGTGGTTCAGCATTGCTCTCTTTGCCTAAGTAAATGACATCACTTTTGATCTTACTTTGGAATATGTGAAGTTAAACTTTTTTTCCATAATCCAAATACGCCATCAAGTTAATATTTGCAGGGCATGCTTTTATTTTACTGTTTATTCTCCATGCCTCTATTGGTCTTGACTGCCATACTACACAGCAATCAATATCATATCACACACAGAAGCCAGGTTATGACTTTGCCATATTTTCAACAGGAGGGGGGAACCTTCTTCTTGCCAAGAGCTGAAGAGGCTATTGAAACACCTTTGGTTGGCCACTTGTCAATTTGAATGTCTGTGTGGGCTTAAGGCCATATTTTGGTGATGTATTTTATTACACATATCAGGGAGATGCTGCTAGTTGAAATAATTGGGAACAAAATTCGGTTCAATGAACTCCAAAACGTTGTGTCTTTTGGTCGCTGTAAGTTCCTCCTGATGCTGCCACCCCATCGCAGCTCTGTCAGCATCAACATACACGACACGGGGACTCTCCCTGCAGTCTCTGGTAATTGGGCTCCTGTAAAGTGCTGTCAATTCGCTGGGACACTTCCGATGAACTGCAGCTTCCCAAGAGGCTCCCCAGAGCCAACTGTATTTTTTATTTATTTTTCCATGCCAAAACACACTTCCACATAACCCTGCCTCACCCTGCCCTCCCCAAAGGAAAGGCTAGAGCAGGCTGTCAGTGCCTTAGCCATTTACCACTTGTTGGTTTAACTGAGTGTTCAATTTCGCTTTTCAGTTCACCTTCTCTAACCTTTCTTTTCCAGATGGGATTTTATGTCTAGTGCCAAGCACTGAGAAAACAAAAATCTGTGTTCCTTTAAACCATCACAGTGTTAACATTCAGAAAGGGGTTTGCTGATGTATTCAGTAAGAGAGGAAACAGATTGCTACCTCACAGAAAAGTTTCTTTGTTTTAAATGTTAATTGTTTTAAAGCACCGTGGAGTTTTTTGGGGCCTCTAGGTCTTTTTTTCTTTCTCTTTTTCTTTTTTTTCCTTTATTTGATGGTTGATACAATCTCTTACAAGAAGGGGAGAAAAAAAGTACTTTGTTGGCCTAGTTTCAGGTAACCTCTAAAAGTTCAAGTGGACCAATTACACATAAGAGAACAACAACTTTTGCAAAGCTTCATTTCAATCCCAGAGGGGAAAAATGATAGAAAATCAATTAACTTTCCACATGAAAAAATAGCTCATATTGCTAAGCTTTTCTTGCATAGTTCCTTGATTATGTTTGGAAGCAAATTGCCTTGATTATACCTTTGACGGGAAGGAAAGCCTTTTAATTAATTTAATACATGCTATAGCAGTGCTAAATTGTATCATGGAACGATTAAGTGGGCCTCCACCGATATTTTTGCCCTGTTGAAAATGGATATTGCTCACTTAGTGAGTCACGCTCTTGCTGGGTTGACGCAATTATCTGCTCATTGCAGAGCATGTGACATAAAAGCTATTAGGGCTATTTGTATATAAGAGAGGCTAAATGGAGTAAACAAAAAGCCAGTTTCAGTGGAAAGTCTGAAATGTCTCCTCTGGCCAAAATTTTGGAGCAACTTCAGCTAAACTTCACAGCCTGAACCCACACTGGAGACTGAACTAGACCCTTGAGCCCTAACATAGCCCCTACTTTGGGGATATTCAGGCTTCAGGTCTGATCTCTGTTGGTCCTGGACTGAAATGAGAAATGGATGTGATTCTGTTTGTCATGTACTGACAGATGATCCTCAAACTGTTGTTCAGTTATGAACTAGTGATAGGAAATTTGTAGTAGAATCTGCGGTGCACGAGCTGCTTAAAACCAATGTTTGCCTCAAGCTCTTAGCCAAAACCAATTACATTTGTTGTGTTGACCGAGAATAAGATTCTTAAATGAGACTATTCATGCAAATGTTAAAATTACAACATATTCTTCTTTACAAATAATGTGTTCTTGTATCATTAGTAATGTTACACTGTATTGTTGAAATAATAATAAGAAACATCTTGATTAGACTCTTGGTAATGTAGATTTGCTTTCATTGCTAACCAAGTACAAGTGGGTCACTTTGCTTTCTGTGGTGGATCTCGCCTGTTGGCCTGCTTTTTGTATGGAGGGCTGCTTCTTGCCTGGTGAGCTGTGGAAGCAAATATCCAAGAGCTGAATAATAAAGGAAAAAGTCCACCACCACCAGAGAATCTCTTTTATGAGTTCTCTCACTGCTGTCTGAACTCAGATAATATATGATCACACATTTTTCTAATATCCCAAGATCATAAGTAATGAAAAATAAAAAACTGCAAGTGAGGAGCAATACTCTCATTGTATGTGCTCTGTTCTTTCTGATTCCTCAGAGAAGAGCCAACTGGTGAGGGATCTGTTTATAAAAGGAAACTTGTAACTATGGTTTGGGAGGGAGACTCAGGATGGGAGAGGAAGTTTTCTTGCAGCAGTGTGAGGGCAAATATGTGCTAGAAATGAATTTTAGAGGTGACAAATCGCGGCTGCAAATGCTGTACCACAGGACTGGTACGTTCTGAGCTAGTGGGTTCTGCATTATTTAGAGATTTAATTTAATTAGAGATCTTAGATTTAATAGCTAACATTTTGAATTGTGACAGAATTGGGCTGGCAAACATCAGTATGCAAGGAGCGTGGTCAGATGCACTCGTTAGACTTGTGTACCAGTAAAGATACTTCGTATTGACTAGCATGGCAAGGCCAGCAACCTGAATGGCTGCGTGACATTCCCTGGCACCGGGTAGAGAGATGCAATTAGCACCATTTACTTCAGTAAAGATTCACTTCCTTGAAGGCAGGTTTCACTTCCACAGGTGGCTGATGGGGAGCCGATGTGGTGCAAGGGCTGTAACTGTGCTCCTGCCCCTGCCCGGGTCCCACTGGCTGCTGGCCACCTCTGGGACCGGCTGTAGCTTCAGTGACCTGGACTGTGTTGCACAGGCCTGACTGACTGAGTGCAGTCAGTGGATGTATTTGAGAAAGCAAATGTATTTGTTTTTCGCACTGTTGGTACAAACATGTATTTGCTCTTTGTGTTTGTGGCATGAGTGGTCCGATGTAGCTCTCTAACTTCCCATCAATAGCAATTATGCCAAAAAAATATTTTTCCTTTTGCATTATTTAAATTTCTTTCATCACAGTGCCATGCATTTATGTACTTCCTTAGTTCCCCTGAGTTAAAAATAGCAAAAATATAATACACGTTCACAGTACTGTATTTTGATTGCATTTAGGTTCTATTTTTAATGCTTAGCCTCTTCATCAAGAGAAAGAATATACACTGTCTGCTTGCTGCAAGGCAAAGACAGATAGCTTGGGAACGCTGTTAGTGCTGGGATCAACATCACAGTTAACCAAGACCTAACCCCTCTGAAAGATGGAAGGGCAGGTCAAAGACTGAGAACTTCATAGAAGTGTAAAGGCAGTCAGGCATGTCTAACCATTCCCACCATAACTGCTATGTCATCTCCGTTGGGTTACTCTAGCAAATATGCTGCTTCATGGCTTCAGCAAAATATTAAATACACCATTCTTAGGAAAAAAAAAAAAAGGATTTGATCTATTTCAGTACTTGAAATTTCCTCTCAGACCTGGGCTTGTTAATTCATAATTGAAGTTGTGCTCCCGGAGTCCAACAGACCAGTAAGAGAATCCCAAGTGCTGCCAGCTGACTGACTCTCCCACGAGACCAACGGGTGGTGGACAGCGCTTAAGGGAAAGCTGACACAGGGAGAGAAAAAAGAAATAAAGGGTCACTAACTAAAAAGTGTTTTTCTCTGGACAAGGAAGATTGAAGGGGTGAAAGTGAATACATGAATCGGTTTGGGAAAATGGGTTGAAAATTGGTATGAGGCTTGCTGAGCATCATGTAAGAGTTCCAAATGCTCTAGCCACTGTTTTCCAGTAACCTAAGTCCGAAATAAGTATTTTTTTTTAGGGAAAAATTTCTTAGTTACTATTTTTTTTTTTCTTATTTCTCTAAAATAATGTGAACAGAGTAACTACTGACATTGCAAAAGCCATTCTCAGTACAGAGCACGTGGTGGCAATGTTGCACTGCTTCTGAAGGACTGTCGTGCAGCCCTCACCCAGCCAGCATTCATTTACAAAGCAATAAATAGCTGGATCAGTAGAGTGGTGCTTTACCCAGGGAATATTGTACTTGTACATGGTAGTACTGATTGTGTTTTCTATTAAAATAGTGAGTAAGGTATAGGAAAAAAATATTTTTTCTTTTTACTGCATGTGTTATTTTCATGCATCCTAAGCACTGATGCAATTAAATTTTGCAGCAATAATGTAGCTGGTATAGGAAAAAGATACGACTAATTAGTTTCATTCCATAAAATCACCCATATCTGCCCAAGAGGAACACTTCGGGTAATAAAACCTCCACCCATCACACACACAGAATCGGGAACTGTGTTACTCTGACACGGCGAGGTTTCTCTCTCCCGAAAGAAAGCTTTGCTATTCAAACATGCTAACCACAAACTCTCGCTTCCAAAAAGATCTCTAGCCTAAATATCAGCTTCCCTAAATGGCTACAGGGAAATGGCAGAAGTGTTGCAGAAGGGCTGAGTTTGGGGCCTACCTCAGGGGGAGTTTCTGGGGTCAGCAGCTGTGGAGGGCTCTTGGCACTGCCAAGCCCCTCACTGTTGCTGGGGTTTGGTCATAAAGCAACCATGGGTTTGTTCACCTGTGGCCTTGCTTCGCCTTCCAGTCTGACAGGAGGGCCCTCAGAGGCAGGTTTGAGTAGGAGAGGACTTGTACTATAAACGCAATAGATGTTGGGTCTCTGGGGCTCTCATCTTTTGCAATTGTCCTGCTTTTGGTGTTGCTGTTGCCACCCCATGAGTTCCCTTCCCAAGCCATGGTCTTCCCTGTTTTTTTTTTTTTCTTCTACCTCTGTCAAGCTCCGTGCCTTGGTAGACAAACTCTTCCTGTGCTTCTGTCATGGCTCAGCTGATTTCCAGTTCACAAACACAAAATTAATGAGTTTTTTTCCTTCCATTTTTCAGTCTCCTAGGCCCAGACATGTTATCAATCACTGCTGTCCTTATCTCCAGGAACCTGGACTCGAGTCTAGGTCCCAGTGGCAGGAGCAGCAATTCAGCAGCAGTGCCCCAAGGTCCCTGCTGCAGTGCTCCCTTACTCGCCAAGGGGAGAGGCCCAGGGGAGCAGGAAAGCTGCAAGGTCTTAAAATACCTTCTTACTCTGCAGGAAGGAAAACACTTGGTTTCTTCGGCTAGCAAATAATAAAGCTCTGTGCTGTAATTGCTCCCTTCTCCCCATTCCACCAGCTACAAATATAAATCGAATTAAACAACCCCCAAAGCATGAGAGCAAGCACTCCAAGTAAGCCACACGAAACCAGCTGCTTAGATTCATGTTTCAGATTGGTTGGTATAGGCTGAGTCCTGTGAGCAACACATACCCACACAGGCCAGCAAATACAAACACTGGGAATTAAACAAGTATTTGGGTCATGTCACTGCTAGGGCTGCTATAAATAAAAGCTGGCTAGAAACACTGAAAATGTATTGAAGTAATTGATACATTAATAGCAGTGACTTTGATTAAGCTGTTTTTATTTATATTTATTTATTTTTTCCCAATGCCTAAAGTCCTTTCTCAGTATGCATTTCTAGGATGAAGATCAAGAGCCCTGTAATTTCACATCTTATCTATTAATTCACAGGAGGTATAGATTAAGTTGTAGTAGAAAATAATATGAATGGAAGTTTGCCTACAGCTGCTAAGCAGGAGTTTGGTATGTAGGTAGGTTCTTCCTTTCACTGAGTATAACAACCAAGACCAAAGCCTTAAAATGCATTCAGGGAGGAAACATAAAAGCCATATAATTCCCTTTTACGTGCGTAACATAACCTACATGTTATGATCATTATTTCTACTGTCAGTAATTTTTAACTAGAAAAGGAAGAAGTGGCCAGGCAATGAATGTTCTTGAGATGTGTTGCTCTTGAGGGATGCAGCTGACAGCGGAGATCTCCAGACCGACACGCTTGCCAATCTCTGAACCTATCAGCCACCTTGCCAGCAGCCTCTCTGCGTGGCTGGGGAAATGCTTTCCAACTTGCCATCTTCCCTGCCTCTGAAAAAACAGCGAGAGCTCCCACAGCCCTTCAGCCAGTGCTGTTTTGCTCTTATTTCTCCCTGTTGAGGCTCTGCCAAGTCCCCACTTGCACAGCACCACCATAAATACTGCTTTGTGGCTGTACTGCTTCGTGTGGTCCTCTGCAACGCTTTGAGTACAGGCTGCGCTGCTGAGGAGTAACAGCCGGGATGAGTTTCCTCTCCAGTGCTTGGCCCCACTGCGTACAGTCAGAAGGCAAAGAAGTGCACAAGCCTACATGCCTAAGCAATTTGGTGTCCTGCTGCTTTCTGTTTTTATTTTAAGTCTGAGCCTGAATTGATGAGAAATGAACTTAAACACTATTAGTAAGAAAATGATGAATCCCTTTTGTAAAAATGATCATCTGTGTAGTGCAGAGAAATGGCTAAGATAAACATTTGTAATTTAAAAAGAAGGGCGTTAAGAAGATTCATTCCGAAACGCTTACACTTCTTTTAAAAAGTTTGTTGGCTTTTGCTTGTTATGTCCCCTTGCACAAGTGAAATATTAGCTCTCTATTCCCAAGTGCTAAAAAAGAAACATTTATTGGTCACTCGATTATCGATCAAGATAAAAAATTATGCTTTTTGTGTCTTGTATTAACGGCATGGTGATCTTCACCACCTTTTGCTAATCTTTTTTAAAGAACAGTACAAATGTCATTTTCGTAGCTGAGGCACTGAGTCCCCAGGATGCCCAGAAAGGCCTCCTCGGTGTGCAGATTTATTTCCCCTGAGCAGCCAGAAGTATTTCAGCAAGGGAAAGATACTGGAGAGAAATGCAGTAGCTATAGATAGTAAAGGCAGATGCTGTAGAGGACTGACTGAGGGCTAGGAAGTTACAGAGATTGTGATGTTTAACGCTCGCTGCTAGTTCACAGCTCATGTACCTTTACTTTCCTGTCCTGATAATATTTTATGTGGTCAAGGTTTGATGAAAACAAACAACAAAATCCATAGTACATCATATATTTTCTCTTCCTTGGGAACAACACACAGAAAATGTATGAAGTTCACATACAGGTACTGAATTAACAACCCTGTTTTCATGAAGTACGTAGAAAGGATTTACTGGGTGGGTTTCAGATGTAATATAAGCTCTTGCAGAGGCAGAGGGCCAGATTCCCCATTCACCTGTGCAAGTGTAGACAAAATACAACAATCGTAGTTCAGATAGGAAGGAGGAAACGCAATTTCCCAGCCTGCCTCACTGCTAAAACCAGCTTCTCATCTGAAGTGACACAGGCGTAGAAAATAGCCAGCGGAGAGAATGGCTCTGCTGTCCTGATTACCTTTCTGTTTATTCTTCTCTACTGCCCTGCAATCAGCAGGCAATCTGTTTTGGAGCAAACACCATTTGAGGCTGCATTGTCTTTGGGTCACTTCCATTTCATGCTTTAGTACATAGCAGTGGAAGCTGCTTGCTTTGGGTGTTCTGAGCATCTGCAGCAATAGGAGAGAGCTCCGGCAAGATGCTTAAAAATATATTCCAACATTTTCCATGCTGTTCTGCGACAGATGTTTTGTCCAGTCATATTAATCTATCATCTTGAAAATCAGTTCATATTAAAGAAAATGCCTGACCTCAGTTTCCTCCACACTTTTCCTTACTTCAAATAACTGTTCTAATGCTTTATTGAGGTCAAAGAAGTGGACCAGCAGTAGGCTGCATTAATTTTTCCCCTTTCCATAACTGTATTATCTTTCTGTTCCCCGACATACAATATTTTCCAAATTGAAAATTTATTAGAAATCCTTACTACTCAGCTTGCGATTCGATATATTGGGTTTCTTGCAGCTCTGGGATGAACTGCATCTGGTTCCCTTTATTGAGATCACTCGGGGATTTCTTCTTCCCCAGAAGCCATTATTTCAAAGATCCTCAGTTCCATTAGCCAACATGATTTGCCCACATGCACAACATTGACGTCGCTACTGAAAACCAAGACTGGGAGTTAGTTTGTGGGCTGTAGTGTGGTTTTGATCTCCCTGCCATACTCCATGCCCACTGCATGATGATTCCATTTCTTCTTTCATTAATATCTGGGGCACAAAAAAGGATGCATCTGCTAATAAACTTTACTGGTGGCAGTGCTTGGGAAGTGCTTTCAGTATGGAAAAGGGTCAGAACACCACTCAGGGGGCATTGGTTTCCCTTGAGAATAGGAGCAATACGAATTAGATAGCAGTCAGTAATACAGAGTGAAAGGAAGTTCCTGTGGGGATTTGCCACTAACCAGCCTCCTGGGAAACCATCAGACTTCAAGTAAGAAGAGTGGGAAGGGAACACTGACCATGCCAGTGTAACATAAATACACCTCGGCTTCAAGTCCGATCTTCTGTCCTGGGCCTTTAAAATGCAGGTTTCTTTAGCAAGTAACATCTCGGACAATAACAGGGAAATAATGTATTCTTTTCCCATGATACGATAAAATTGTGTATCTGTTCGTTTAGTTTCTTAATGGCTTGGCAGTGTCTTTGCAATAGAGGATTTTTGCTGTTCCAAACATTTGAAAGACAGAGGGAGAGAAAAGGCTATTGTCTAAGTTTTTGTTTTCTTTAAATGTTGTCCCTGAAGGTGCATGTATTTGTTTGAAAATAATTGCAAATGTCACAACTCTGATTTCAGCTTATGTGTTGCCTGACTTTCAGGGATAAGGGCACTTAAGTTGCTAGTAAACTCCAGCCTAGAAATACTCTGGCCTTTTCAGATCCTAAAACATAATTCATAAGCAACATTTCCTTCCTAGCCTGCAGCAACAAGGTTTGACATTTATATATTGCTCCACACATACATCACATAATGCTGCCAGAATCTTTATGATTAACTGATGTAATTGACTTCTGAGATAAAACAAAATGTATGTGGGAGAATCCACAGAATAAAACAAAGTTTCAATTTTATTCCACAGCCGAACTAAGGAAAGGAGGAAATAGATCTTTTTTCCTGAGGACAGCCATTCCTTCAGGAAAACAAGCATATGAAAAGCCACTGCATTAATACTGGTGAGAAGCAAGGGCAAGCCAAATTTATCCCCCACCTAGGCAGTGTATCAGATCAATGTATCAGAGAGAATGCAGGAAAATACAGAACAGACAATTCATCAAGGAAGCCGGAGCAGATAAGTAGTGTTCCCCAAGTTTGCAGTAAGTCTTCTGTCCTCAGAAAGGACTGAATCATACTTGTTTTTTTGTACTGTCCCTTCATTGCTCAAGTATTAAGCTTCATTCCATGCCACAGCTGTTTAAATACACAGCCTCACGGCTGGATGTATCCTTGTGTCGTTAAAAAAAGAAAGACTTGAAAATATACTTTGGATCACAAAACTTGCACCTGGAATTGCAGAGGAGGATGCTTCATATTCTATTCTTTTACTACCCAATGGTTTGAGTGCGTTTTTGTCAGTATTACTGGGAAAAAATACCAATTAAAGCACTGAGCAGTTAATTCAGTGGTTAGTTTAGTCACCCACTCCTAAGAAGAAATTATAATTTGCTTTGAAACCACCTGAGCATCTCTGAATCTGCAGATTTCTGCAGTTCAGTTCATTCAAAAACATTTTGTGTGGGAATTCCAGAAAATGGGGAACATCAAAGCAACCTTCAAACAGTGCAATGCACGAGAAACCACACAGGTGGGTGGTCACTTGAACATCATGTCCTTGACATTAGGAATATTTCAAATCTCATTGCAACTATTACAAGAAGAAAAGGCTTTTGTTGGTGTCCTGAAAGCTTTCTATCTTAGCTTGCATCTCTAGCTTTTTACCACCGTGTGTCTGGATAAAAGACCATCAGGATGAATATAATTTTCCATTTGCTTGATGATGAAAGGGTGTCAAATTAATCAGACTGATAGGAAAAAGGCTTTTGTTGATTTATTTATTTTTTACTGGAACGCAGCGTGGGTCTGGGAAATTTATCTTCCCAAGGAGGACAAGCTGTGAGAGCCCAGAGGGACGATCGGTGACGCCAGGGTAATTTGTAACTAGGGAGTGGTGTGTTGGGCCTCCCGTGTGGGAAGCTGAGGACGGCTATCTAATCTTCCTTACTGCATATATTGAGAGCTCCTCTTTTTGTTTCATATCGCAGCAACCAGCTGCAAGGAATGACAGGCACTGCGTGAACCCCCAGCTAGTTGGTTTTTCATTGCAGAAGTAAACTTCAGCAATGGGAAATAAATAAGAATACTTCAAGACCTAGAGAAACCTGTTGTTCTTGTGTTAATAAAAGAGAATTGAACGGAGGATGGAATAAGACAGAGAAGATTAAATGACTCCTTATCTCATAGCGCAGTGACATTTTCTTATCCTTCTTAGAATTCGTGGCCAGGTCTAGGAGTTGTGTTAGTAAACTTGTATATTAAAATTCAAACTACTTGCTGAACTTTAAAATATTTTCCCTAATGCCCATTAGATTGAAAAGAAATCTTCATTATTTCTCTATTTGTGAATGGCTTCCTTCTGTCAACGTTATTTTGTGAGTCACCAGTAGCTGATGCATTTCTTTACCTTTTAGAGCGGTTAGAAATATAGAGTGATACATATTATGAAGTAAGTAATAATTTATAACAAGGTGTGCAGTATGCAAAATGTCATATAGTTTGCAGAGATTAATGCATGAGCCAAGTGCAAATACATTAACTTAACCAACTATCTGGAAAGCAAGCTTAATGAAAGAGGGAAATGAATGCAACGCAGGAAGAAAAAAGCATTGTGGTGACAGCATATTTTATATAGCATATGCATTTAATATAGGGACCTCTATGAATTAATAGCTCTTCTCTGAGTTCAAGTACACAGATACTCATCTCTGGTAGGGACGGTCATGTAATTAGAGTGGGCCAGTTATGCCTGATCATCAAAACTCAGGCGCTGAAGGTTGAGTTTAGCAAAACTTACTCTGTTCCTGGATGCAACACATCAAGGTATAACCTTTCATAGCATGCTTGTGCAACATTTTAAAGCAAATATCCATGTCTCATTTTGCCAACTCCCATTTCTGCAACACAGATTAGTAGAAAAGGTAAGCGAATTCAGTGTCTTCAAATCCATGCATTTCTAATGAATTGCTGCATTTTGA
The DNA here is from genome assembly GCF_040182565.1 of Anser cygnoides. Taxonomy (NCBI): domain Eukaryota; kingdom Metazoa; phylum Chordata; class Aves; order Anseriformes; family Anatidae; genus Anser; species Anser cygnoides. Next base: position 16,680,143 of record NC_089877.1, on the reverse strand, counting down.
GATCATTGGGAAAGATCTACTTACACCTTTAGGCACATATGTAAAACCACAACTGCAAAATTTTGAATATGTATCTGTGGTCCATACTGAAGTCTGCTTCAAAAGACTCTAGGTTTCTTGCTTTCTCTTTATACCGAGAATATTTCATGTGATAGCATCAGAATTTACACAGTAAATCTCCTGACCTTCAAGTCAGGTGTTTTCTCTGAAGTCTTCTATGTTGACACTACTTACCTTACTAGTTCCTACGACTGGTACACTCTAATTTCAACCTTTACAGACACCAGTAAGCTTAGGCTTAATGAAGACCATCAAAATCTCAAAAAAACATCATCAAATGCAGGCCTGCCTTCTTACTCTTCCTGTAGAGTGTCACGCCATTTTCCTCCCTTCCTCAAATGCTACAGCTTGTTAGGCTACAGAAGAAGGCAGTCTATATTTCAGTATCTTTTCAGATAATGTGGACACAGCACACCCAGGTCTTTATGGGAATGCAGGAGAGATATGAAAGAAAGTGAGCTTGAAGAAACAGGTTTAGGGAGAAGCATCCATTCTGGTTGATGTCCTTCTTCTGACCTAGAGGCTGTGGCAGTCCCTCCTGTGCACCCTGCAGGCTCTGCTGGTATGGTTTCTGAACCTCATTACAAATTGCCATGGGTGATAAAGATGACTAGCTATGTATTTACTCCTGCATTGTGGGCTACAGTGTGAAATTTAAGAGTCCCTCAATATATAGAAAGTCCAACTAGATGATTGAATGGGCCTTTCTAGTACCATGAATCTCTGTCTATAGATATATAACCATTAGGAACCTGTTTTCTGTAGACTGCACCATTAAATTTATGGGACTTGGCGGTCCGCAGAGGTAGCTGCCATTCTGTGAGATAGAACAGATGCTGCCTGCTACACTGAAATGCACAATACCTTGTTCTGAAAGTCTTTGTAGTACATATTAATCTAAAATAAATCAAATATATTGAAAACATACCCTAACTTTAGAGGCAAGGACAAATATAACATAATCTTGTTTGAATGACTTCTCTCCATTTGGAATTTGGACCAGAAATCATAAAACTCTAACCATAGGATGTCCATTAGAAATCAAGATTTCCTCCCATGGTATTTTATCATTGCTTATAATTTTATTTCCATCATTGCTGTTTAAAGTGAAATCTTAAACTTATCCATTCAGATACAGTCCCTCTTGACAGATAATGTTCTCAAAGACCCCTTATGGAAAATAGTTTTACAATGGCTGTGATAATATTGACACTGATAACTTGAATACGTGCGAGTAAATATTAAATCCTACTATTCACTAATATAGAGATTATCCAGGTTTCAGAAAATCTGAGTTTTAACCTTTCATATATGTGATTTAACAAACAAAATAACACTAAGGAATAGAAATGTTTCCTATTTTAATTCCTACCTTTAACTGATGATTAACAGAATTGTGAACAACAGGAACTATTTTCCATATTAGGAGCAGAAGAGTAGCTGTTTATATATAGAGTAGAAGCAGCATATTACGGAATGGAAGTTGCCTGTTTTTAGCAAAATATTATTTATTTATTTTGTACTGACTTTAAATATATGTGGTCTGCACTTTAACCAGCTTATGCATAATTCCCCTAAAGAGTTTCTTGGTTAATATGGTAAGAGAAGGAAGACGTTTTAATTCCTTTTATTATTTAATTCCTGTGTCCATATAGCATGCATTTGATTTTGAAACCAAATACGAAAAATCCTTTATCTATCTATCTATCTATCTACTATCCATCTATCTATCTATTTATTTATTTTGCATGTAGACATGACTGTAGGATGGTGAGCATTACCATAAGAAAAATCCATGTGGAAAAAGCCATGTCTTCTGCTTTGTCTTTGCTTCAGGGACTTAGATGACATTGATAAAGAACAGTAGTAGCTACTGAACTGGCTTTCAGGGGGATGAACAAGACCAAAAGTCAGCTTGGCTAGTGTCAAGCAGTAGGTTTAAAGTTTCTAAGCAGCTCATTTCTGGGCCCAAGATTTGGCAAAGTCTCTTCAGTGAAAGTCGTGTACCAATTTTTTTACTCATGCATGAATTAAGGAGTCTATGTATCGTACAATCACAGCTGCCACTAAGCTAATGTACTTCAAAAGTTTGTGCACATATTAGAGAAAAAGAGAGGTCATATCCCTCTTAAATATGCTCTGAAGGCTACCTTTTGTCTTAGTTTAAAAAAAGTCATTAATTGGCTTTTTCTTAACAATGTGTTCTCTCCTGCCTTTTGTACACTAGCTATTGTGATCATATGATCATTATGATTTTATCTAATCATAATTTTCAAGTGTTTTTCAATCCACAAGGGAGAAACTATACTGACAACAGTATTGTTTGCATCTGGCAATCTGGAGAGATCTGCTGGTTCATTTCTTTTCCACACAGTAACCTCACGATATCCATGCTGGCTGATATAATAGTTCTCAAAAGAAAATTGTTAAAAAACAAACAGTTTTTAACTTTAACTAGAGCCTTTTTACCTCATTGTTTCTTTTTGCGTCCTCCTTGGAATAACTCTTTAACTGGTTTTAAACTCTTTTCACTGATTATTTAGGCATATATAAGACCTGTATATTTAGGATATATAAGACCATTCAGGAACTGACTTCTGACTCACACTGGGATTAATACTAGAAAAATATATAAAGAGAATTAAGCCATATATTTTTAATGAATGAAAATCCTTAAGATATATTTTATTAATGTATGTCTATTGATAGTCTGTTCCTCATTCCATTTTGTCAGACAAACTTGGTACTCTGAATCCTTTCACATTTAATCATGCTGCATTATTGTGCTCGCTGCGCTTTTTGTTGAGGTTTGCCTTGAGGACTCCCCCAGAACAAGGTTCTTTCCCCCTAGGGACAGCCTGTCTTGCTCCCAGCCACTGCAGTGGAACCACTTGGTCCTCTTGAGGAGGGTCAAGAGCACTCAGACAAGGTTGCTAAAAGGTCCCCACACTATTTTGCTTGCATGGTTTCCAGTTTTTCTAGTGGCTTACAAATATGTAAAGGTTTCATAGTCAGTCCCAGTGGATGGGCTGTTCCCTTGCTCTCCCCTTGACACCCAGTGCCAGATGAGCTCCCCAGTGTGCTACGGGGACAGCGGCCCACCCTGGTCAGGGGCTGCTGTCATAGCGTGGCTACGGAGAAGTACAAATGAGCCAAGTGAGTATGAGCATCTGCATTCATGAAATAAGACAGAGCTTACGAGGTGCAATTTGAAGACCAATTAGGCATTTCTAATCAGTAAGTTTAAAAAAGATCAGCCTCTGGTTTTGGTTATACAGTTACATGCTTTTTGTATCCATTTCCTTCTTGTGCATTGTGAAAACGGATGTCAGTCATAGAGGTGAGGTTAACAATGACCAAGAGTGCTTGTTTCCTTTATCTTCTATTCACTAAATGTACTGTGATTTTTCCTAGATTAAATGACCAATAAATGATACAGCTGTATGAATTGTGTTAATTTTCTGATGTGCAACATTTTGATCTCATTATGCCTATCCACATCCATTATAAACTTGGATCAGCATCCACAATGACATCTTTGCCCAGTAGGCCTGCACAGTATCCCACAATTTGTAGAAGCATAGAATGGTTCGGGTTGGAAGGGACCTTAAAGACCATCTAACTCCAAGCCCCCTGCCATAGGCAGGGATGCCACCCACTAGATCAGGTTGGCCAAGGCCTCATCCAGCCTGGCCTCGTAGCTCGTTTGAATTCTGATGTGTAATTATCTTTCATTTCTTTCTGTTTCTTGAGGAACGATAATGAAAAATGCTGGAAGAAAACTTTGTTTCATGAACTTTTATTTCAATTATCTCTATTTTGTCTGCTAAGAAAAGGGCAAACCACTTTGGGTAAATATTTTATTACTTGATGAATTCCCTTCATTTTCCTTAGAATTAATATTTGAGAGAGAACTGTATAACTCAGTCCCCTTTGTTTCTGTTCAAACATATCCAGAGTGCCAATACTGTGTGTATTCCTTCTGCTTAGCTCGTAGGTTTTGTTTCATGTCATTTATCTTATAGCCAGAAATTGAACCATAATGCATTATTATTTTGAACAGTTCTGGGATTGATTTTGAAGGGATTGAAATATCCTGTAAAGTAGGATCTGCATAAAAAGGAAATTTTATGAATGACATTCACCCTTTTTATTGCTCTTTTTTTTTTTTTTTTTTTTTCTTTTTTCCCCCATTTCTCTCATACTGTCAGCTGATAGTTCTGCTGACATGGCAAGAGGAAGCAAATCTGCTGATCGAGCAAGCCAAGGCTTGGTTTCCCAAAATGAAGTAAGGGGCTCTCAGGACTGCTTGACTGGGACATTGTGTTCCTGGCTGGTATAGTTCTTGACAGGAGAAGCTGAAGATGGAGACAACCTTGAAGCCTAGGGAATGGCCTCCAAAAATGTGCAATTAGTTGTGACTGTGATTAATAACCAATGTACATAAATACCTGAAGGGAGGGTGCAAAGAGGATGGAGACAGGCTCTTTTCATTGATGTCCAGTGCCAGCACAAGAGGCAATGGGCACATAGCGAAAGATGGGAGGATCCATCTGAACATCAGGAAGGATTTTACTGTGAGGGCAACCAAGCACTGACCCAGGTTCCCTGAGAGGTTGTGGAGTCCTCATTCTTGGAGAGGAGCAACATCAGGAAAACAAAAGAAAAGCAGTTGATAATTATTAATTGGCAGAGCAAAGCTCAAATATGCTGTCAAGGTGAAAGGCTCCCCTTGAACAAACTAATGAAGTATGTCACATCTCTCTGGAAGTTCATTGTTGCTGCAAATGCACCGTTCCTGGTACTCCTTGCTCGTATAAGTGAACTCTGGTGGGCCTCCACCCTGTGCTTGTGTTTGTAGTGTGAATGCAAAGCCTGCCTTGGGAGTTTCACCACAGAGGAAACCTGTCACTTGCAGATGCTGTTAGAAACTTTATGACAGGTATAACACCATTTTGTCCTATACCTGCCGCAGTACTAGCAAAAATGAGAGAAGATGGGGCTTGGTAACTTGGCACCAAAACGGCAGTCTTGTGGAGCTGTAGGTAGGGGCCAATCTCCTGAAGTGAATGCATGGGAAAGGGGAAATTCTGGGTACAGCCTGCCCTCATCTGTTACTTCAGGACAAGAGGACTGCAGTAAGACCAGGCTAGACTTGGCTACCAAGAGTGATTCTCACACAGCCATGCTTCTTAGCCTTTAAAACCAGTTTGAGCATTACAGCTCAGACAAATATGAGACGCTTGGTCTTTTATTGAGTATCCATTTATCCTGACATCTGGAGAGTGAAGTGAGTTGTTTAGGTCAGGTAGAACTTTGTATGGAGATGTACATACAAGGCTGTTAATACCCTTTCAGAAGCTGCACATCAGTATACCCTGGTGCGTTAATGTTTTTGATTCATTCAAAGGCTCTCAAGGGCACATGTTGAAACATATGAACTCAACAGGCAGTGAAGCAGTGTGTCTGAACAGATGAGATGCAGTGAACGTTAGACAATAAATGTGTCTGGTTTCTAGTTTCCTGGATAATCAGAGCCTGGAACAGTGCTGCTGAAATATCTTAAACCATTCTGCAGGCTGAAAGCAGAGCTCGTGAAGCACAGACAGTCATATTTAAAGGGGTTTCTGATATCTGTCATTTTTTTATAGCAAAGACGTGAAGGCATTTTAACACAGTGAACCCCACATGCCACCTTAAAAGGAAGAAAGTGATAATAAAAAATAATTAAATAAAAAAAATCCAACAATAGTTTCCCACACAGGGAGGTGCCTGTAAAATGATAAATTCACCATTGGTTTATTACTCTTTGTGAGTCTTGCAAAATGAGCTGCTGAACATGGGACTATTTCTATTATTCACCCTTGCAAAAAACAAGGGCATGTGAGCAATGCATTGAGTCTGTGCACAGAACCAGCAGAATTCATTCATCCAATACTTTCATTTCAGAAGGCCATGCGTTTTTATTGCCAAGTTAATGCATTAGCTTTCCATAATGCATATGGAAGAGAATGTGTCGAGGAACACAATAGTATTTTAAAATACAGTTAGCAAATCTGTATTAATAATAGGCTCATATCCCAAGGCAGATTTACTCTGTTTAATTTTGTCTGTTGCAAAGGAGAGGTTAAATCTAGATACATTATTAAGCAGATAAAGCAACTTTTTATACAGTGCTTAGAAGAGCAACATCAGTTCCTGGGAGATTTGTCATACTGCATAGGAAAACTGCATGTTTATCAAGCAGCTCCTGGAGCAGCATTATTAGCTTGAGCTGGGCTTTTTTACTTTTCTTCTTCTTCTTTTTTTTTTTTTTAAATAATAGATCTGCATAGGAAGACAGCATTCAATCATTCCAAAATGAATCAATCAATTTATTTTTTTGCCAAATATTTGCATTTTGCTTTTTTTTTTTTTTTTTTTTTCAAGGGGGTAAAGAAAAGAGGGAGAAGGGAGAAAGCCAGCCAGAGCCTGCTCATGCTGGAGGACAGCCCTGTGGCGCCGTGGTGGCTCTTGGGCTGAGCTCCCACCTGGAGTGAGGGGACTGAGCACTGCCTCCTCTGCCCCACGCTGCACCTATGTCAGGGTCAAGCCAAAGCCTTGGCAGGAGGAGAAGGAAGCAGCTGAATGCCCAGCCTCAAGGCAGCATCACTAACAAAGATGCTACTCCTGATTTGAAACAGTGAAGTTGAATCGAGATAAGGTCTTTCCTGTGCCATCACATTAAATTAATACATACAGATAGCTAAAACAAACCTGGTGGCAGAAAGCAGGAAGCTGTCGCCAGGCCAAAGTCCTGGGAGATGGAAGCAGAAGCAGTAATGTGGATGGCTTCTAAAAGGTCAGGATCTTCCTCCCCGTATGTGTTGTGACTGCCTGGGTAATAGGCTCTGTAATACCCAGCTTTGCTGTGCAGTCTTCTCAAGTGCAGTAGATAGTTGGAGCAATTTTGGGAAAGAGAGGTGTAATGCTGTTTCAACTTATTTGTTCCCCAGATAACAGCAGTGGTTTGTTGAGCTTGATCTTTCCCATAGCAAAGTTCACTTTCATCCTTTTTGTTTCTGAGCTGAGCTGCTTTATAAGCTCTTAAGAGACCAAATTTGCTGCCTACAAGCAGGACTATTTAGTCTGTGCACACAAAGTATTTCCCACCTTCACACTGGCACTCAGACACAGAGATCTCAAAGAGACAGCTTTAGTCTAGCCTGTCCTCCTCCTCTTATCTCTTTCAAGCTTTTTAATTATTCCTCACCAGACAGACAGAAGCTATTCTATATTTCTGTGTTTCTGTGAAGCTGAAAGATGAATGTTAGCAGTGGCTTCATAAAATTCACATCAGATTGTTGTTATGTTTTATTTGTCAGAGTTGCTTAGCTTGTGACATCCACAGGGCTCAGAATATATTACAGTCTTCCCTGGGAGTGCAAGAGAGGCTTTTGCCGAAATTCAGAGCCTACTGTCTCCCCAGCCTGCACAGCCAACTCGTCTTTCGTGCTGAAAGAGATGAAGACATATCAAAGGGGTGAACTGATGCCCTACAAATTTACAAGGTCTGGGGTCAAAGATAAAACAGTATCAGGAGGCATGCAGTTGTACATAAACAAACTAGCGGCCTTGACTTTCAGTGTACACTGAGCTGTGCACTTTTAGCCTGTGAGAAAGAGTAAAAAAATCCAACAGATTTGCAATGAAGCTACCACACTGTTTCATAAAACATATACTGGTGACAACTTCTACAGTATGCGCTGATATACATAGCAAAAACACCTACCACCAGAAAGAGCAATTTTGAAATATACTCTGCCCTTCATGAATAGACTTCATTTTTTTTTTTTTTTTAACGAAGAATATGTGTGTTTTATGGTAACATTTCAATCTTTATGATACTGAGAGTAAGACCCTGAACTTGAGAGCTGCAGTAAGAGGTATCAGGGATGAATTCCCTATGAAGAATGTGACTTTGTATACATCTATATTTACATGGTTTGCTAGACCTTTGAAAGGCTTTTTACTGGGACAGCATTCTGCTCTTCTGCATATACATATCGAGTACTGAGTAAGGAAGATTTCCAAAGTGCCTTGTCATTTTAGAAAGGCATGTCATTTGGCCTTCCTGCAAGAGGCATAGTCTCTTCTTGTCATACAGTGTTGCAAAGTTATGGCTTTATTATATTTTATTCCACTCTTCCTATAAGCCAGTTTAATCAGACACAAAACACAGAAGGATTTACTTCACTTCTGCCTCATTTTATTACCGTTCTGTTAGCAGGTAGTTTACAATAGTGTCACTGGCCCTTATTTCTGCTCCATGTAGCCTATGTTATTCATGTACTATGTCTTATTCATTAATGTAAAGCCCTTTGAAGTTTAGGGTGGCTAAACTTCTCCGTGAGAATTCTAGTAATCCAAAGAAGAAAAAATTATATGGAGCCTTTAAGTACCCCTCTTCCTCTGAAAAAAATGAGGGAAACGTAGGATGCATGGAAGTCCTACCAAACTCAGGTTGCTATAAAACTGAAAATTTCATTTCTACAGTCCTCAGGGACAAACTGCAAGGAGTAAATCCCATGACAGTATCTATTTAATGGTGTGTATTTCAAAAGCTGTAGGACCGAAGTGAGAGAGAGAGAGAGGCACTCAGTGTGTGTGAGAGGTGAGCGTGGAGAAATAGGAAGGACTTGGTAGCATTAAATTAAATGACAGAAACATCCAATATTAACTGCTCTGCAGTAGAGCTATTCGGAAGTTGTATTTCAAAGTCCTAAACTTGGAAATGAATGGCTTACAGGGAAAAACAAGACTGGATAGCAGCTTATTGCATGTATGCCAACGCTGCGTAGACAAACTTCATGCAAGATTTGTTTGGTGTGTGTGTGTAGGTTGATGTTTTCTAGGGACACGGAGAAGTTTTCATAGAGCCAGGGGCATAAAGTGGATTCTGCAAACTGTTTAGGTGAGCAGCTCTCCATCATGCAGGGAGTCTCCTCAGGGGACCCTTCAGGCTTAGCACACACCGTAAGCACAGTGAGATTTGCTGCCCTCAGACTGAGGAGCCTGGATGGGTAAGGGCTGGGCATGGAGAGCAGGGGCAGGCGCTGAGGCAGCAAGTGCAGCCTGGCGAGGGCAGCGCTGGCAGCCCTGCCTGTGACCCACGGCAGTGGCCCAGCCCTCGGAGAAGCAGCAGCCAGCTTGGCTTTCCAGGACGATGGTAAGCTGGAGAAAAATGCCAGCCCCCCACCCCTGCTTTGCTGGCCATGCAGGGGAGCACTGCAGAGAGTTGTCGCCTTTGCTGCATCCCGTGATTTAGTTACACGGTTATTAAGATAGAAGGAAATAATTTACAGGTAGGCAAAAAGAAGCAGCAAAAAATATGGGAGTACAACTTCTTTTCGTCTCTAAATTTTACGAACTAGCTTGGCCAGAAGGACCAGTCGTTTTTAACACTGAAGGAATGACACTGAAAGGCTAAAAGGATTTAGAAATGGAGATGCGGGGAAGGAGAGAAATACATTACACCAGAGATGTTAAACCATTAGCAAGAAGGATTTTTCTGGTTATTCTAGTCAGAGAGTGTCTCTGCCAAATCCAGCACAAGAAATTCTGGTAATTAATCCACAGAGACACTTATGCCTCTAATCAGATTTGAGATACCTGTGTTCTTGGCACAGGTAATGTTTCCTCATTACTTAAGACTGGTATAAATTGGCATTTAGCTGAAGCTAGCACCTGCACTGAACACGTGAACCTTTCCTTCTCAGTAAACTACCTCAGACTTGTTTGATAAGAGAAGTGGAGGGGAAGATATAGGAAAGCCGCAGATCCCACTCGTAAGAGCAGATGGCATTGCAGACAGTATTTTACCCTCTTTCCCCAGAAGCTGCATCTCCAAACAATCACCAAGCCCAGTTCTAATCATGCAGTTCTCGGGCCACCTCACTGCCTAATGGGAAGAAATGCTGATCTGAGCTCTGATTATGATGTGAATCTTCACCTCGCCATCAGAGGTGTGCTTGCAGCACCATGGCTGTATTAATGAGAGTGGGAAACTGTTCTCCGGTCATGCAGTGTGCTGCAGGGAAGACACTTCCCTAGGCAAAGGAAAGTCTGCAGCAGACCCAGGAATTTAACCTGTTCCCTTGAGCCAGTCTTGTTAGGAGTAGTTCATCCTTTTTCATCCTGTTGAGGGACAATGCAAAGACAGCAGCTGGGATTCATCACACCTCACTTAGACAACTTAAGCGCCTGAAGTTGGGGATATAGTAGTTATAGGCATCTTTACAGTCAATGGCAAACTCTGTCTGTCTGACACCACCAGAGATGCCTCACTTCTTTTTGTTGACTAAAAGGAAGCTTATCTTTTTTCAGGTGACTGAAGCTGGAGTGGGTGAAAATGCATCTACTATGGCTGTAAAAGGTGGTACTATTAGTATATCCTTTCTAAATTTCAAGGAATGTTTCAAGTTAGTGGCTCTGCTCTGTACTGCCTATATCCGTAAGTACTGGAAGACCAATACGCTTTTAAACAAAAGTTTCAGAGTTCAGCAGCTGATAGGGATTATCAGAAGGCAAGCAAAATGATGTCCTTAAACACTGGCAACTGGCAGGACCTTGAATGTGGACCACTACTATCTCCAGTGACCTCTTTGTTTTATTTGTGCCAAATAATACCTATACAATGATCCTGATAGCCACTGGAGATTCCTTTAGGGAGCTGTAGTAAGTGAGAGCAGCTATAGTAAAGCATAGCTGCCTTCTGAGCAGTGATTTTGTCCAGTGATCTCAAATAAATACCGAGACTAATCCTTTCTAAGGAAATATTTCAGTCTGATGCTTTAAATAATATCTTCATATGATTTTCTATCAATAATGCATTCTGGCAAAGTGGAATTGTGAAATTAAAAGAACACTGGACTCAGCCAATCATTTCAGTTTATATCAGCCTTTATAATTTGCAAGGCACTAAAAATAGACTGAAAAAAAAACAAAAGAAAACATATCTCCCCATATACTTAACACTTATAGCTGAAAATAGACTATTGTTGCAAGGCATATTTAATACTGTCATTTGTTCACTCTCAGAAGCAGAGGAAGAAGCAGAAGTTTTATTACTCTCAAGAGCTAGGGTGATTAGTGAAATAAAATAAGAAAAAAAAAGGATTATGATATCTCTATGATTAAATTCCTCTTAGGTCATATTCATTTGGATGGAATTTTGGATCCTTATCCAGGCCTATCTAATAAACAAGTTTTTTAAAGCAAAAATATCCCCAATATTATCATCACAAATATCGGTACAGTATTCATACCTAAAATGTCTGACATTTTGAGTAGAATGATTTCTTCTTTACACACGTAAAAGAGCGATCCCTAATGATTACTGGAAGTGGTAGAATCTTTTTTAGATTTCTCATTAAATTTATGTTAACCAATCTGGGAACCAAAACTCACCATGTGACCTTGTCGACTGACTGCACGGTGTGAATTATGTGCTAAAAATCATCAGTGTGCTGAAACAACAACTTGGTCTCAACAAGTCATAAAGGAATGTGTATTGCTGATTGATTGTCAACTCTTGTCTTCACAGGAACACATTCATCAAGCAAGGGGGCCAGATGAGGGGTCCAGATTAGAAAGTGTGTGAAAATGACTGCTCTCATGAATTACAGAAAGTGAACCTCTGGACTTCTGTGATAGGTTTTTAAAACAAGGGTGACACAGTCTCATAAAGTTTCCTGTAGTCACAAAAAAGTGCTTTCCTTTCTTGAATGCAGACAGATTTTGAAGCAGAAGCTGCAGTATTACCAAGTGATTTACATATAAATTAATGCATATTAGACAATATGAATCATTCACTCCTTCAGGGGAGTGATCACCATCCAGTTGGTCTGATCACCTAAGCCAAGTGAATATATAATGTTAATTGTGGTACGCGCTCCCTACATATCCATCATAATCAGCAGTTTCAAGCCATTACGTAGACGCTCCTGTTAATGGGGCTTGTGTTTTAATTCTACTGGAAATCGGCCTCAGTAAGAAAGCCCAGTGCTGCACCTCGTTTCCAGTTATTTTGTGAGACCGAGTGATGCTGGAGCCGGTGGTGATGCCTCAGACAGGGCAGACACGGTCTGACACGCAGGAGCGCCAGGGAACTCTGGACTTGCGGACCTTCCTTATAGACACTGGGTCAAGGTAGTGACACTGGGTACACTTCTCACACCATGCAAGGAATTGTCACCACTTCCAGCCTCTTCTTTAGCAACGACTACCTCTAATTTCTACTAAAGAAACTGCTTAATTAGTGCCTCGGCACCAGGAGTTTAATTCCGCTGCTGCGTCTCTTTCTCTGAAGTGGACGTGCTTAGGTTAAAGAGTGAAGGTGTTTAGAGAAAACAGAAATTGCCTGGTACTGGGGCTGTGAGCCTGACAATTCCCATATTCCCCCAGCTCCCTCTGGGAGCTCCAAGTTGGTTTCTATCATAGAAGACAGTATTTCAGAATTAAAAAACAAACCAACCAACCAAGCCAGCCCCGATCAATCTTGACTAATTTGCTGCAGCAGACGCAAAGTGAAAAATGCATAGAATTAAGGAAGGAGCTTTTCTTTCTTTTTTTCTCTATCTCTGGAGTCAAGTTAAAATGGAATACAGTCATTAAAAGGTTATCTAGTGTAACAACCTAGCCAGTAAAAGGCAGCAGCAGAAGGCTATATTCCTCTGTGAATTGTTTTATGAAGTATCTCATGGCTGACAATCAGTGAACTAAATCCTTCGACAAGGAGAGATTTACAAGGACTTGTCTGCAGAGACAAAGTGTTTCTACAGACTTCAGGCAGCCCTGGGACCACGGATTAGCAGAACTGCACATAAATACAGCTTACAGCTACAGAATGCCACAACTGGGAGCCTTCAATAGGAAACTATGTGTAAACATGCCTATGGAAACAGGCTTCACATACTGATCATGAAATGTACAGGTTTTGTCTTGGACTTTGAAAAGTGCTTTCCTTCATTAACTCAAACTATGTGATTTATGCCCCTAGAATTCTGCAATCAGACATCTTTTTGTTCATGGCTATTTCAAAGTCTCCCACTCTTGTCTGGATTAAGGCTGTCATTCTCCACCTAGCGCTATCTTCTTATGGGGCTGCTTGTTTTTTTTTTTTTTTTTTTCTTTGATGAGTGATGAGCATTAGAAGATGGATCAGATAGAGTTTAAATATCTCAAGCTGTTGAATATTGAACACTTGAGGAATCCTTAATTAAGCAGCAGCACGCAGCAGGCAGTCAGGTTCCGAGCGGCTATCGCCTGCCTGGGGTGGTACCACACTGGAAAAGCCTGCCTGATTACCTTTATTAGCCACCTCAGAGGGGTAGTAATCAACAACTGCAGAAATTTACTGCCTAAAAAGCCCATTGTTATCAATGAAATGAATGTAAATTGTCACAACACTGCACTTAATGGGCATTACTGCCATACACAAAACAGTACTGGCAAATGATTTTGCATCCCATTTGTATTCAGATAATATTAAAGCTGCTACATACTAGTGACTAGAACAGGATTCAGCTGGGTAAAAAAATGGAGTAAAGGTTGCTGCTACCTGTGTGGTGCTGGGAAATCTGTGGCTAGCATCCTTTGAGAAATGAAACTGGTGAATCTTAAGGCTGGCCTTCAGAGAGTACGGGTACATCCACCCTGTGAAAATGTGTCCTTATTGCTTGATTGTGCTTTGACATTAACTGCCAAAACTGCAGACACTGTGACTTTGGTGTGGCTACGCATATCATTACAACATGAAATTTGTTCAAGAATCACCATGTCAGGGCAGCGTAGTGTCTGGGATCTGCTGTATTGCTGAAAGCACTGAATTTCATTCATGAGCATAAATTACCAGACCCCAACAATTAATGCTCACTTTAGCCATCTTGTCCTTTGTCACATGTTGGGGTTTTTAACCCCATGTGCTCAACAAGGACAGGTTACTTTCCACATAACTAAATCTTCAGTAGAAGCAAGGAAAGATGCACATAGGTGTATGTCAGCTGCTGATTAAACATTTTTCTGCATCAAAATCTTAAATTGCCTCTTTCTTCTTTCAGCTGGATACACGATCCATTTTCATGTCTTGCCCTAAGCTGCTGGGCATGCTCTGCCTGTGCACTGTAAACCAGTACGTGTACCTCACGGATGATTGCCGGGCACAGCAATCATTCCATTTACTTATTCCTGTCTTTCCAGAGTACATTAGTATGCTGGCAAATGTACTATTCCAGCCCCCTGAGCAGCTTCAAGGACCCAGCATCTCTTTTAAAATATCTCTGACAGAAAATATATCCTTTCTCCCCTCTCAAAGGAGAACAATTTCCCAAGCCATCCAGTCAGAGCCCAGGGCCAGTGATGGGTTTCCTAACCATTAAAATGCCATGACTTTGAAGCCCACACTCTCTCCACCCTTGTGGGCCAGAAAGTAGGATTTTTATCCTTTTTTGAAAGGGGAGAATTGCAACTTTGCTAGCTGTTGCTTCTAAACTCTGGAATGAGTAGAAACAACAAATGCAATGTCATGACACTGATATGGTTAAAAGAGGATTTTGAGGAAGGATGTTGTGACATGCTGAGCTCTGTGCCGTTTGAGTCAAAATTACTGAAACATCCAGCTTTACCAGATGGGCTAGAAAAATTCTCATATAATTACTTAAAACTATCTGAAATGTTCCTGATATAGTCTTTTTCTAACTGAAAATGGATGAAAATGGTGTACATTTGTATAACTACAATTTCAGACCTGTGCCAAACACCTTTTTGTGTCATACTTCACCAACATGGGTTAGCAAAACACTCTAGAATCCTTAAGGATTATATGCATTACATCTGCAAAAGATATTATTGTTTATTAGCATATTTAATACATTATTTACCAAAGAAATCATTGCTACTATTGATACTTGCTATTTCATATACACTATGCTTCCTAAGAGTTTAATATCAACTCATTTATGCAAGTGAAAGAGACAAAAGAGAAGACAGTAACTTGGAAACCAGGAGACATTCTTTAAAAATGTCTTCAAATTATACTGCTATTTTTTAACATCTGCCTTTGGCAGCCTTTCCTCCCTCAGCACAATTACTAGTCAAGACATTATTATTATTGCGTATGTGATGAGGATGTAGGATACTCTTTCAAAGGCTTTATTTAAAAGAAATAAAATCTATAAGCACTCTCATTCCCAACAGCACAGTGGAAACATTTTATAGGAACAAAGCAAAAAATTCTAGGGATCAGATTATGAAACAACAGTAGTTCAAGTTCATATACATTCTCATTAAACAGTTTCATCTTTGCTCTCTGTACAATTTATTTCTTTTATTATACAGAAAAAGCTTGAGTCCATGAAGTGGACCAGCTTCTAGCATTCAAAAGTGATTACAAAGAGAGATTGCCAGTAAAAATAGTGGATAGCTTGTAAATAGTAAAAAAGTGGATAGCTTGAGTGACACCGAGTTACTACAGCAAGTACTGCACCACCAGCTTGCCTGATGCTCAGACAGATTTTTACTTCAGTTCTCAGATTCCTTCAACAGTATTGTTGTCTTAAGGAAAAAATATATTGAGTAACTATAACAATTAACAGAAACACTTTCATTATGAGTTGCACGCAGTGTGCTCAAGGCATAAGGACACCCAATCCTGATTTCTCCTGATACTATGAAAATAACTTTATACTGTAAGATAACATGTAAAGTGTCCATGTATTCTTTATCTTTTGGGCTTGAAATAAGAGCCTTGCACTGACAGAGTGAAATTTTCAAAGCATTTAAAGGTGAACCCTAATGTCATTTCCAAAAATGAACTTTCAATATTTAAGCCTCAGGGGAACAGAAGCATCCTGGAACTTTGCTCTCAGACCCACCACCAGGAACTGGGTGTCCCAAGTGACATAAAGTGGCACTGATGGGTCTGAAGTCCAAGGCTGTGGTCCTTAGGCCTGCTCCCTGACTCCTTAGATACCTGGAGTTCACAGGAATGTGAGCTTTTGCCAGGACCATATCCTGGGAGACCTGTTTCCATCCCAGGGATTACCTGTACCTTTTCCCTTCTCAGGAAAGAGAGAGCTTTGAGGAGGACCAAACATGTGAGCAGTGCATGTGGGGCACCGTGTCGCTTTGGCTGCACTGCCTGAGCCCTTTCTGGCCTGTTCAGACATCCCTACACCAGCGAGGCACTGGAAACCGAGATAAGTTGGCACAAGCCACCATCTAAAAGCAAACAAGCCTGTAGTAACCAAGAGGGAATGATTTGGTGTTTGTGGGTTGGTTGATGATGGACTGGGGGTGAGCACTGAAGCACAGGCATTTGAGAGAAGTAGCAAAATCTTTGCACCCTTGAGGGATAATATCACTAAGAGGTAGAAAGCCTTTAATAGAAGAGAATAATGAATATAGTTCTGATTCTATTTTATCACTTACAGCAACTGGTGTTGTTGACATGCAAGAAGTGAGAGTTTCTCTTTTTATGCTATTAAAGAGTCACTAGAAAAATGTGAAACCAGTAGTTCTGAAACAGGTCTTTCACTCAGGATGCAAAGCATTACTGCAGCTTTCTCCAAGAGATAAAGATTTTAGATTCTCTTTAAATTCAGCAATTTAATAGAAAAACTTCCTTTCATGTAACAGTAATTTGTTTACTTACAAGGTACTTAGATTTTAAATATTTTTGTACTATGAAAACACTCTTATCCTCAAAGCATCCAAATCAACTTTTTTTTTGTCTTTTTTATTTATGAAATGAGTTTTTGATTCAGATAAGACTGTGGAAAAATGCCCTTGGACTCTCTGTCAAGGCCACTCATTGGCTGCAGATCCCACTGAAGTCAGTGGGAGTTTTCTCACAGACTTCAGTCAGGGATTAGATCTGCCCTGCCTGGCTCAATTAATGGTAGCGAAAGTACTGCTATGAAAGCAGAATGTCTTGACACCGATTCTGATTGCTCACTGTCAGTTTTGTCAGTCAGTCCCGGGGGAAGTCATGCAAGAATTTAGGAGGCTGAATACAAAGGGAGCACCAGCTCACTCAAAATACATCTGAAAGAAAGGTTACAAGAAGAGACCTGATTTCAGGAGGAAATGGAAATAAACACAACATTTTAAAAAGAAGTCAGAAGAGAATATCTGTGCCCTCCTTTCTCATACAATTTGCAGGTACTTGGGTGGATTGAGGCAGGAGCGGGGGATGTATTGCTTAAGTAACTGGAAGTGAGGAGGTGGCCAAAGCTGTGTGAGCAGATGAGGCTTTGGAGAGCGCTGTCGATGGGGGACACATTTACAGGAACTCTTGTGGCTCGGTGCTAAACTTCGAGCTGAGTCAACTCCTTCCTGGAAAAGCAGCCACGTGCTGAAGGAGCTCCCTCAGCTGGGTTCTGGAGGGCCAGGCAAACACTGCTCCTAGAAACATTTGGACAACTTTAATTACAGACACCTGCATCAGCCTGGCTTAGGTGATGGCCATTCCAGCCTCAAGAGGAGCCACAGGCTACCCTGCAGCTAGAAAGAGATTTTTAAAATCCAGGTCTCATTGGTGAAATAGCATCTAAATTGACAGGGAGAGGCAGAGAGTATTGACATACTTAAGTTAGTTTTGTGATATCCTGTGAATTGAAGATATCACCCAGAAAGCTTTGTAAACCCTCAAAGATTGCCTATTCCTAATTATTTATTATCTTTGCTCTTACAGATTTTTTTCTGTCTTACATTTAGGACATTGCTTCTTTTGCAGCCATCTTGTGATAACATTAATAATCCCCTTCTTTCATTTGTATTATCTCTTTGGAAATATTTATAGGCTATGCTCATGTTCCCCTGAGTCCTTCTTTTTGCAGAGAGAATTAATTTTGTTTCCTCAATCACTCCCTCTCCTATGTGTTAGCCTATAATCCTTCCAAAGTGTCATTTTCTTGCCCTTCTTTGCATTGTCTTTACTTCAACAGTATCATTTTTTAATCACAGACAATAGAACTACATAGTACTTCTTAAATATAATTGAATCCATGCCACCTGCTCTTTTAGCTCCTTGACTGAACAAAATGTAAGGTCAGGATCTTACTTTCAACTTTCTTGTTGTGCAAGAACTCCCATTTGCAGACAAGAGACTGTGTAACACCCTGAAATTATTCAGTAGACATATGTGAAAATACAAGAGAAATATCTGTCTCTTTACAGACCTACAGAAGGCCCACAATTCAAAATGACCAAAAATAATTAATATCCATGAACAATCTTGGGCAGACAGGAAAATAGATGTGGTGCAATCTTCTTATCAACAATAACAGCACTAATTAAAGTAACAATATACAAAATTATGTGCGTTCCTGATATATTTCTGTGGCTGTACTCAGAAGTGAACTGAAGGAGACAGATCACACTGATACAAGGTTTTCATATTTCCAGCTTTATATATACGTATATATATAAGACGCCATCCAAAAAACTCAAGGGGTCTTGTGCAATCCTGTCTCCAAGAGTACCCCTCACCATCTCTTTGTACACTATGCATGGCCACATGGCACCAGCAGCTCCCCCAGCCCATGTTCAGCTCTCTTGGCACAGAAAGAAGCAGCAGTTGGACCCTCCTGTCCCATACCCCATGAGGTGTGGTATGTGTCTGTAAGGAGGGTGAGACTGGCCTTCTTTGGCAGTAGAAGGACCAAATTTCCCTCATTTGATAGGGTGAGGTCTACCTGTGTACAGCAAGATAGGATGATTTTTTGGGGGGGTGATGAATGCAACCATGCTTCATTTGAAGTGTTGAACTGTACTCTTAGGTTATATTAGTCTAAAAATAGTATGGAGGAGAGATTTTCAGCAACACAGCCTTAACATTCCCAACAGATGAACACAAAGGGGCAGAAGGAATGATTTCTAATCCTTTTTCTTTTTTTCTTTTAATTTCAAATGGATAAAAACGGAGCCAGAGACAGGCAACATCAATACTTTTACTGAGTATTTTTCAAGCCGTAAGGGAACAACCCATGAGGAGGATTTCATCTGTTAATTGTCCTTAATACTTGGTGGGTGTCCAGCTATTGTCCTGTAATTTAACTCCTAGGCCAGCACTTTAAGTTTCATTCAGATAGATGTTCTGTATAGGAGCACCATTTCAGTTTAGATTAGAAAAATTATTAAGACTGCAATCTGTTCTTGTGATTCATATATCTATTCATTTGTTCCTGAATAGTACCACATCTACCAGCCTCATTAACCATAATAGACCTTTAAGCTCCCGGTGGGTTATAGGTTTCTAAAGTGTTACAAAGTAATTCATGTCACTATAATTTAAACATGATGTTGTTGTTATTACTGAATTTATTTTATGAAGTTTTCTGCCGTACTGGATATATGCAGAAATACTTGGTTGTATATTGCGCTTGGCTGCAATGGTAACAAAATTCTGGTAATTACAGATGATGAATGGTGGATACTGAGCTCTTGATTATCTAAAAGAACCTTCTGCCCTAGCACACCTCATCGTGAAAGTGCTCCAGTGTAATACTAATGAAGAATATTACATACCTGGCTCTGAAAATAAGCCCAAATTGTGATCATTATGTGTGAAGATACTGTCAGGAACTTTGTCAATGAACCTTTTCGATATGATCAAATGATACCAGCATCCTAAGGCATTATTGAAGCTCATACTGAGATCTTGGAAATTTTTGCCCGTATAAAATAAGATTGTTCTAGTCATTAGGCAACAGTAGTGACAGGAAAATGCATCTTTTATTCAGTGCAAGGAGACTCCAGTCAAGCCCTAGATCAAGATCAAGATGTTGCTTGTATTCTGCAATGTAACTTGTCCCTGAGGAGTAACCAGCAAAATAATGCCTTTTGCTTTTATAATACTCATAGCATTTCTTCATCTCATATAATCATATTTTGCAATTATTCAGTGCCTTTCACTCAAAGATCTTAAAGGCTTTTTCAGCATAAACTAGTACAACTGAACCACCTGAGTGCTTGTTAAGAATGTTTGTTTTTATGTACACTAAATGATTTCATATGGCAACTTCCCACCATTTCAAACACCTACAGTGGTGACATGATCATAGAATGACTGAATATCCCAAGTTGGAAGGGACCCACAAGGATCATCGAGTCCACCTTCTGGTTTCGCACAGGACAACCCCAAAATCAAACCGTATGTCTGAGAATGTTGTCCAAACACTTTTTGAAGTCCAACAGGCTTGCTGCAGTGACCACTTCCCTGGGGAGCCTGTTGCAGTGCCTGACCACCCTCTCAGTGAAGAACCTTTTCCTAATATCCAACTGGAACGCCCCCTTTCACAGCTTCATGCCATTCTCTCAGTTCCTACCACTGGTTACTAGAGAGCAGAGATCAGCTCCTGCCCCTCTGCTCCCTTTCTGAAAGCCTAGTAGGCCTTCCCTTTGCAGAAACAGAGACCTGTAGGCCTAGTCTAGGTCTCCTCTCAGTCTCCTCTTCTCTAGGCTGAACAAACGAAGCTGCTCCTCATACATCATGCTCTCTAGACCCTTCACCATCTTTGTAGCCCTCCTTTGAACACTCTCCGATAGTTTTATATCCTTTTTATACTGTCGTGCCCAAAACTGCACACAGTATTAAAGATGAGACTGCACCAGCACAGAGCAGAGCAGGACAATCATTTCCCTTGACCAGCTAGCCAATGCTGTGCCCGATGCCCCCCAGGATATAGTCAGCCCTTTTGGCTGCCAGGGCACACTGGTGACTCTTGCCATTGACCAGAACCCCCAGATCCCTTTCTGTGGGGCTGCTCTCCGGCTTCTTATCCCCCAGTCTGTACATATATCCATGGCTGCCCCATTTCAGGTATAGAACTAGTACTTGCTCTTGTCAGAATCTAGTACTGATTATTAGAGAGACAGTCACAGTTCCCTAATTTTCAGGATAAAGCTAGCCCCAGATATTTTAGATACTCTATTGTTGTATGTTTGTGACTCCAGTCAGTGTCAGACTTGGATTTGAAGAGCTTGATGTATGCTGAATTGCCATCTACAGGTGATTGTCTCCATTGACTTCATGCCCTAGAACTCTCTATCCTGCTAAGATATCCCTGCCCAGGGAACAGTATATTCTTTCCTACATGAGAGCCAGAAAAGTGCTGAGGAGTGCAATAAATCTAGAGGGAGCAGCTGGCATTTCCAGCGTGATCAGGTGAAAATAGAAGTAAGAAATGCAGTTAAACTGGAAGTCAAAAATTGATCATTTTAACTACTTGGTGACAGATTCACGTTAACTGGGATGTAACAATGCATTCTATGTTGGTAAAATCTAGCTAAGCAGCATGAGTAACAAGCTAAAATTATTTTGGAGTAACTAGAACAAGACCTGCCTATGCTCCTGCAGAGAGATGGTCAAAATGGACAGAAAAACATCCTTTGTACTCAACAGGAAAAAGAATGTTATGCCATCAGATGCTGGGATTGGAGATCCTTTTCATTAAAGTACAGTGAAGGACTCACAACACATATTAAATCATGTTTAGGATTAGGAAAAGGACTTCTTCACAGGAAAACTGTAGAATATAAGAGAACTAACTCAGACTGCTTCTGCCTAGTATTTTTAACCTAGATTGTAGGGTAACCTACAAAGCTTTGGGTTTTCCCACCCTGTGGTATCAGTAATTCTGGTTAATAATCCTGTGAAGATATTATTTGTTGATACAAAGATTTTTTTTTTCCCCCAGAAAAATTCACAGCTTTTGTTCCTGGGATTAATTTTTCCTTTGTTCTTTGCTAACAATGCTACAAAGCAGACAATAGAGGAATACATACAATCCGATACTACTGATAGTGGCAAGTGACTTTGCCTGACAAACTTCAAATCTCCCTATTGTTATAATATTTGTTTATGATATCTCAAACTTTGCAGGCCTGTTAGGAATGTCACAGAGTGGCAGATTTTTACTTTTTTTTTTCTTTCTGAACCACAATAAAAAATCAGAGAACATAATTAGTTTTACTAGTGTATTAGCTTTTCCCCATGCTTTTTCTCTGTCTTGCATTTAAATGTGGGAGATGGAGAAAGAAATATTTGCTAAAACCATGCTACTGCAAATATGTGAAAATGTTCAAGAGAACAAGTGGCTTACTGATCATCAAAAAGGAGTTGGCCAGCAATCCATAAAAGGCAAAAGTTTTTTGTTTCTGTGAAAGGTATTCTATTCTCTAGAATTTTCTCCCCTTGGCAGACTGACAACTGTGTGTCAATAATTACTCCAGCTGTTGAAGCTGATTTTGAAAACTTAAATCGAATTCAGGGGAGACCTGTGGTATGATAACTATGAGTTTTCCTATTGTTTTGTGATATAAATAGATCAGACATAACAGAAAGCTACACAAGAAACAGACGTCAGTGGAAGCATCTTGGCTAAGATACAAGTTATAGACCATAAGACTTCTTAACTGGAATCTCCTCACACTTCCTACACATTTACTGTTTCCAATAAAACCTCAGGTATTCTGGAAAATGATCAGACAGAATGTAACACCCTAAATAAAGCTGAGCAGCTCAGAAGATGAAGGAAGAGACATATTTCACCTCAGGGACAAAACTACTGATCTACCTTCAGGCCCATACTGGGAGATTGTAAGAAAAATCTCATTTAAGCAGAGATTTTATGCCTTTTTTTTTTTTTTTTTCCTACAAGAAAGAAAACCTACAAAGCCATAAATGAATCTTGGCAAACACTGGCCCAATCTTTAATCAATTAAACTATTTTTCAAATCTGGTAAGAATAGATTTTTTTTTTTTTTAGTGAAACTGCGGAGGTTCCTTTTTGTGCAGGTTCACTCTTTGAAAAGTATTGAGGAAGATTGCGGCCTAAAGGGAATGACTAAAAGCATCAGGAGGAAAGAAAAAGCAGCATTGTCTTCTTTCTCTTGAAAAATCTTTGTATTGCAAATGTATGTGTTTTTCTTTGTGTGTATTTTCCCATAAAGACCATGGGTGAAAGAAGGGACAGAAATGAAAAAAATAAATAAATCACAGAGTTTCAGAGAGATGAAGTTTCAACAATTCTGACACTGTCACCCAAGCCCATCAGAATCAACAGGGAGAGCAGTAGTGCTGGGAAGGCAGTCTTGGTGCAGGGCAAAGTTGCCTGTCCAAGTTGGCATAATTACAATATTTAGAGATTACTGATGAGGGTATTGCTTCTCAGCAGGGCTGCACTTTGGTGTGCCACTACCTACTTAAATTCTATTTGAAGGCAACCCTGTACCCCTATGCCTGTCAAAACCCCGCTAGTCTATTCTGACCTGAAGCAATAACTGTGGTCTTGGAATTGAAGATGCCCAAGAGACCAGAAATGCTCCCCTGTTGTCAGGACTCCAAAGAGTCAACGCCTGTAGCAAACCAGGCTTCGTATTAAGAACTCACGAAGTTGAATATCTTCAATGGATATTGCATTAATGCTGATTCTTTTGTTGAGCAATCCAATTAGAAGCTTTTGAGTTGTTTGGGAGGGGAGAAGAGACAGACAGGGAAAAGGCTTTTTTTTTTTTTTTTAATGTGTGTGCGTAAACCAGCTTAATTGTCTAGAAGTCATTAAGCTACAACACCAGATGTGAGTTGGGCTGTGAGAAATTTGATGTGGGTTGATTCTTCCACAGGGGAAAAATGAATGCTGCATATGTTTGGGAAATTCTTTTTAGGATGTTTTATTCACAAATAATAGGTATCTAAGGTCATGTTCACCTTGTAAAGAGATTGCGAAAGCAACAACAAGCCTTCACATAATCAATCCATCATCAAGACTTCAGCTGAAAATGCACCTGTGTTCCAGGCTCTGCTGATCAGCAGCTGCTGCCTGTCTCTGTCACCTGCTTTAGCAAAAGTGTGATCACCTTTAGGAAATACTTGGCACTGGTTATTTTTGTATAGATGGATACTCTGGATTTTGGGAGTTGGAACAATGTGTTTCTGCAGACCACCAGTAAAATGGAATTTAGCCCATTATATCATGTTTGCTGCTGCTGGATGTGTGTATTACTATATCATTTCTAGCAGACATTTCTGTTAAAAGCCAAGCCAAGTATCAGAATCAAAACCAGTTCTCTGCATTAGTACCAAGGAAAAAGAGACTGATGTAGCATAACATATACTACACTATGTTAAAAAAAAAAAAAAAAGCCAACAACACACATCTGAACAAACAGAGTGTCTCTGTATTGGTTTATGAATTTACATACGGTGGCAGTGACTTTTATCCAGTATCAAAGCCTGATTGAATGCATGGGTATCCACAGCCTAAGGTTCTTAGTCACCATGTCCTCCCTGCATATAACTGGTATCAGCTGCCCTCTCTCTTTCAAACTGCTTTACTGGCAGTATGGTATTTGAGGGGTGCTCAGTCCCAGCACTAGACCGGCGCTGGATCCTGGTACCCTGCCCTGCAGGCTTAGTTCTGTGCAAGACAAGTCGGGGCAGCAGCTGATGGGCTGACTCCGTGTCCCCCCAGCCTCCGTATCCCATACCACGGTGAATCTGGTACTGGAGTGGTAGGAGCTGCTCAGAAAGCTCCTTTCTACCACTCCATAGTGAAAAAAACTTGTTTGAAACAGACTGAATTCTTCTCAAGTTATAGCTAGAATGTATCTCATGGAAAATCCAGGATTCTCACATTTAATTTCTAGGAAAGATACCACTGGAATGCAAATGATAGCGCATAGCCAAGTGCTGTGGGCTCTGTCTATCAGACTCGAATAAGTGCATCAGAATGATGGAAAACAGCATTTGGTACTAGATATTTCTAAAAAAAAAAAAAAAGAAGATAAAATTGCATTCCTTCCTTCACTCTATTCCCAACCACTGGAAAAACAAATATACAATTTTAGTGATATTTTCATTTAAGGCTGAAGGGAGTTCTTACCTTCAGATAGGGAAGAATTAGTGGGTACCCCTGTCACTAGGAATAATATCCATTTTGTTTTAAGGGCCTGTTTTCAGGTGCAGCTGCATGCTGTCTTGAAGGCACTGAGTCAGTAAAGCCAAAGAGTTCAGCAGTGTTAGGCATCTCCAGGTAAGGCTGTACATAACTGGTGAGCAGACTAGAACCAATTTGATTCAAATATTTTCTCCCTCAAAGGATAAAATTTAAGTGTATAATGGAGTTCCAAAGCCTTAAAGATACTACTTCAATAAAATACCATTTAGACATACATAACAAGTCAGTACTGAATTATCGTCTGACATGAGCTTTGCAGGGTTATAAAAATTAACTGCTTGTTATGGACCCAGCCTGTGCTTATTATCTATGAAGTTTCAGATCAGATTTCTTCTAAAATCTGAAAATCTTTCAGATTTTCTTGCTATTAAATTATGCCTCTTACCAGAGGAACCAACAAATCTTATACTTCCTCAATGACCCTCTTCCATTTCAAAAGCCAAGGTTTTCCACTTTTTTAACATCTATAATTTGTCATAACTGCAGTCCTGTAGGGCTCATATATGGTGGAACTGAATCTCTCTTTTCATTAACAGTTTAGTAGTGTCACTGAATTTACTAGAATTATTATCTAAATTGGAATGCTCTTCCACAAATTTGTTTTCTGACACTGTATAATTAACATAATCTTGTTCATTACTTAATTTCTCCATATACATAGCAGGTAACAGGTACTCAGCTCTCAGATAAGCTATATTTTACTATTCTATTTGTGATTATACTCAGAAACTTATATTTTGCTGGATATCATGAAAGTCTTAACCAGTGCATAATTACACCTGACAGTTTCAAAAAGTACAGTTAGTTCTCTTTTGCTATATCACAGAAAACACTTAATTGTGCACTGGCTAGCCTAGGAAAATGAAATTCTCAGAAACACTGTTATGTGCTTTTGAAATTTAATATGAAGGAATAAACTAAACTACATGAATTTCATTTGCAGAAAAAATAATATTGTATTAACAAATGGATGGATATATATGTTTAGTAAAAAGCCCAAGTCCTGATTTATAAAGTAATGAAAGAAGTGTCAATGAAAAATGTACTGTCAGATTAGTGCTAGTCTAATGCTGTTCTTTCTGCAAGGAACATTATGCATTAGTGAGCTGAGAGCAACAAGCTGGAATTATTTTGAGATACTACATATTATTTCTTTAGAATAATACAATCAACTATTCTATCTCAGGCAAATCGGTCCCTTAAGCTATAAATGTATCCCGATTATTTATCTCATAAACAGCCAAATGGCACAGAAAAAAAAGAGTTGTACTTTCCTCCTGAATTTCTCCTGTGTGGTAAACATGCTTGCAGAAACAATTAAGCACCCTGAAAATAACATCTCTCATTTCCTGTGATGCGTAGCTGAATTTGGGAACCAGCATCTGTGAATACAAGAAAATTGCTGCAATACCTGGTTAGTCTCTACATATTTACAAAGAAATTGTCATCTACAGTGACCTTCATTGCATATGAAATACGATCATGTCTATTAGGGAATTTTATCTTCTTTGCTTTCAGTGAACTATATAAATAGATGAAAGATGTTGTACAGCATATTTTATCGGCATATGTCCAGTTACACTGGGCCTAAGACTACTTGCTTGTTCCTGTCTGTTTTCTAGTCAAAATCTATGGGAACAATCACTTTCTTGAAGGAAGGATTAGACGAAGCCCTTCTTGTTACTCCTGCACTGCAGTTCCTCATTTCAAGGGGTTCTCCAGCCACAACAGGCTGTCTCAGAGGCTGCCTTTAGCTCTGCAGCCCGAGGGCGGCCAAGAAGAGACACACTCAGCAAAGACGAGCCTGGCCGCTGCCTGGGTGCCGCGGGGGAGGGATGCTGGGGAGCGTGGTGTAGGGCACAGCCTTTCAGATGCGGTGAAGAAGGGTTGGAGTGGAAAAGCATGTGCTAAATCCCTGGAACCTCTTCGTATTACATTGCAGAAGACACTCGGAAACGTTCATCTGACTGAAAGCCAACCCTCTGTGGGCCTGGCAAGGTATTGTAAGTATGATCTTGAGACATGTCTAGAGATAGACTAATTAATTAGCTAATTATTACTTGGATAATAATAATGCTTATCTTCACCTCCATGAAACACTCCTGGCTAAAGGACAGCTTGGGATCTAGCAGAACTTGCATTCTCTACCGTTTTTAATAACATTACCTAAATGCAGCTTGGAGGAGGGCTGGGAGCTGTGGTACCGCTGCCTTATGCCTGCAGAGCTTGTGGGATTATGCTGCAGCGTTGTCCCTGCCTGTGACCCCCACCATGTCTCCTCCTGCCTCGTGTTATCCTCTCCCTGGGAAAAACCTCCTCTTTTTGTACGGCTCGTCAGAGCCAGGAGCCCCTGGCCTTGAGCGAGGCCTGCTGGCCCCACTGCAATATGGGGTGTGTGTTCAGGGCAGAAATGGGGGGTGAGACTGGAAACTGGTCTGCATTTACCATGTTAAAGCTTTTCAGGGCTGAGCCCCAGGCCTTTTTGACTGCAGACTTTCCAAACTTGCTCCTCACTCAGAATCACCAGCTCGACTAGGGCTTCTCTGTTTAAACAGCATGAATGGGCTCATATAGGGCTAGTTTATCTTCCAACAATTTTATTTCTTGGGTCATTAATGCTGTGAATTTGCTGAATTCTTCCATTTACCTCAGAGCATCATCTAGCTCTGTCTCTCACCATGGTAATGTGACAGTTTGCAAAAAAGAAATTAAATGCTAAAATTTCAGCAGGCAGCTGAAAAACAGCATCATAAAACTACCTGTGCTTATGCAGAACCACGGAGAAAAAATACTTCCATGGAGTGCTAAAAATGACTACTATAAGGTTTATTTGCTCCCCTCTCTCACCTTCACACCTTCGCCCAGCCCCTTGCTGACTGCACTGACTCCTGTGGAGTCAATGAGAAGTTTTGAAGCACTACTGTTATTTGAAGAACAGCTGAAAAAGGCCCATTTCTTTAAAAGAGAACATGAATGGTATTTACCCTTTACTGGTAAACAATTAGCAGCAGCTTTCTGACAGTGTTGAAATTTCTGTTTGAAAGCAGGCAAAATGAACTGCAAGTTCAGCTCTGGACACAAAATGCTGGCATCACCGATGTCAGTGCCTTGGCTCTCTTCTTCTGACCGGGTGACAAGGCAGGGTGAACAGATAAATGGACAGGGATGGGAAAGGGCAAGCTTTTATACAGAAGTCTTATAAAAGTATCCAGATTTTTTTTTTTTCCTTTTCCACTGAAGCATTTCTAAGTAGCAACAAAAAGACCAGACGGTGAAGCTGTGCCCTGTCATCCTGATTGCTTTAGGCTGATGCTGTCACCAAGTCATTTGACCGGGCGCCTTTCCCCCTCATCTGCAGTCCAACCACAGCTCTCTTTCCCTGACTTCTAAAGAGGGCTGTAAAGCTTAATTAGTACAAAGCCCTCTGAGCAGAGATTAAAGGAGAGCAGTGGTGGATGTTCCCCCTCCTCCAGCTTCAGGGCTGAGGCTGGCGCAGAGGACTGCCCTTCCTCAGCTGGCGCTACTCCGGAGCCAGGTAAGGGCACAGGCTAGCCCGAGGGAAACCCCTGGGGTGAGAGGGTCCTGGGAGGGATGGGATTTTCAAAAGCATCCTGAGCTGGCCCGGCCCCATCTCAGCTGGGCTCAGTTGTAAATGCTGCATTGTAAAAACATGAACAGAATTAGGGCAAGGGCTGAACCCACCGTGAGAGTAAGAAAAAACCTTGGATCTAAGAGAAGTCCTGAGGGACACCCTCAGCACAAAGCCCTGCTCCCTTGGTGGGAAGCCACTGGCTGTGTTTTAACAAAAATTTTATACATGAATCAACAGTTTATTTTCATAACGTTAAAACCTGAGCCATGAACACCTTGTTATCTGAAGTGCATCCTGAAATTCCACCCTCAAGTCAACAAAACATCAGGGGTAGGACCAGGTTTCTTTTCCACATCGGTGTATAATAGAAGTCCCTAGGAAATGCGTGTGGAAATTGTTTCTGGTAGTGCCCACAGGTGAACGAGTGATGTAGAAAAAAACCCTTAGAGGTCCAAGAAGAATAAAGGAGAAGATGTGGCATCTGTACACATGTCACAGAGGGGAGGGTGAGAAAAATTCTTGTCTTGTTACTTTGATGTAAGTCAGGAATAATTGCCACAGATCATTACTGCTACTTAGGTAAATACCAGTGAGAAATCAGAATCAGGCCCAGGATGGATAAGAAGTGAGAGCAAGCGGATAAACATGAAAGGGTGCATGTTTATAGCTGCTTGTGCTAATGTGTTCTAATTAACAGCAGTAATAGGATTCACACAGCTAAATCCCTGTACATCACACTGAAAATTTACTCCTGATGCCTGCCTGCAAGGAGGTGTGTGGGGGAGGAGGCAGAAAGGGAGAGCAAGTAGAAGAATAACACAAATGACATTTCGCCCTGCTCTTTCGGAGGAATCATCTCATAATTACTGAGCAGGATTGACAACTCCCTTTAATGTTAGATTTTCTGAAGAGGGCTCTCTTTTCTGGGGCTGGGGTAGCAGGGAGGAAGGGAGGGTGAACTGAAGGATTAACGTAGTCTGGTAAACAATGAAACCTGAATCTTGGTGGTTTAAAACTCAGGATAATCCTAGCAAGTTGTTAGCTGTGCAGTGGGATAATTTGAAATGTAAATGTGACATTCTCCTTGGTAAATTAACAAGACATGACTGCAGGCTCTCCTTGTTACTGCAGTCACATTCAAAGAGTCACTCGCTCTCTCTTCTCATCTAATGCTATGACAATAGGCAATCACTAGGAGCCTTCTTCAAATAAATATCAAATCAAGCCTTCACCATATACAGAAGTGACATGTGCTGAATTATCTTTTATTCATTTTGCCCAGAATCTTGTTGCTATAAACACCGTATTACAGGCTGATGCAGCTAGGATGCTGTCCTCTCTCCTTCATCCCCTTGACACCAATTTCTTGCACACTTCCACAGAATAATGGGGAGAAGGTATCTAATTCATGGTTATGAAACCAAGATTTAAAGTTTATTATGCAATTGCCTAAAATAAAATGGAGAGGATTGATTTTGCTTTGTTCATGAACGTCTTGAGGGATTTCTTTTTAGTTATTATTCTATTATTTTAAAATCTGTTAGAAAAATGCGCTGGCCTGACACATCAACACCATAACAATCATAATTTATCAAGCCAGATGCTATGATGCTGCATGATACAACTCTTGCAAATTAAATCTGTCCAGAAAGCGGGGGCATATCCTTCTGTTCTTCAAATAGAAGTGGATGGCAGTGTTTAAACTATTAATGCAGCTGTCCATTTTCTTGTGGAAGATCAGGGCAAGGGAACACTAGAGAGATGGTTCTTGCACTGTATTTTGTCCTAGCCTTATGGCAGTTTAGTGTGAACTTGAGTCTATAGTCCCTTGAGGATGGTCATCTGGGAATAGCTGGCATGCATATATTACAAGCTGCCTCTACTCTTACTGCCTTGCCTCCCACATGCCTTTTAGGCTCTCTTCAGCCTTCAGCTCACCACGAAACTATCTTTGGAGATGTGTCAGAGTGGGAACACTCAGCCAGTACAACCAACCTCTGAGCAGCAGCAGTACTTAGTAGTAAGGGTTTATTTTTCTCAGAGTGTTTGCAGGGCACCTCTCACATTATTAAGCATATAGACAGGGGTAGAAGAATCTTCCTTGTGCACTTGATCAATGGCTCCACAACAGTGAGAGCTCAGCTTGTAACCCATAAGCTGTCCAGAGAAAGCTTCTTGTCAAGCTTGCTGTGCTATTTTGGACAGCCATGTGGACACTGCCTCAACCTGCTGATCAGCCCTCCATTAAACTTGTGACATGGTAGTACACTACATGCTCAAGCATGGACATACTCTTCAGAAAGAAATGCTGATCTCTGCGAAGCTCCAATGAGTGTTATTCTGGTCATATGTATCTGCAGTAGAGAGGGAGCTGTTTTCTGCCCGTGGCACTGGTATTACTTTTCATTTGTAATTTCACAAATATGACAGAGATCAAGGTGTCTGAAAAAAAATCTTGGAGAGGAACCATTGCCAGTGCTTTAGCCTTCTCATTAATCTCTCAAAGCCAAATTGCCCTACAATAGAAGCTGGCCAGTTATCAACAGCAATCCTTTCCCAGAGGGTTTCATCTAACTTAAGCTTTGCCTATGTGCTAAAATGGCTTCAGCTGAATACTACTTTCTGTGTGCTAGCACAAACTCTCATGTGTCTAAACAGATATTTTTTTTTCCATGGGTGATTTTATGGACTTCCATCTTAGTCATTACTCCATCTGAAATTTTCTTTCTGTATTGTGGGTAAGGAACCTAAGTAGTACAACCTGTTGAATACTTGCCAAAATTTAAAGATTTCTGAGTCTTTTGCTAATCTTTTGGACAAACTTGCCCTGAGTCCCATAAAAGGGACTGGGACGTAGACATCTCTAGGTGGAAGCAAGACAGTGGTGACTGCACTAACAGAAACCATCTGCAACCCCTCCACAGCAACTCCTTACAGCACAATAACATTTTGTGCCAACTTGGGGATGAAGGGTTTAGAAATAAAGTAATCTCACTTCCTGGCTCAGTTAGGCATGGTAGCAAAACTGACTCCAGTTCAAATATTCATCACAAACCCTGTATTGCCAGAAGAGTTACAGACAGAGATTCAGTGCTGTGGATGAGACAGTAAACTAAGGACAGTGCTTCCTGACTTCATTATCTGATCAAATGCCATTTAAAATTCCCTTGATCTTTTCTCAAAGGGAAGACATGAGTCGCTGTGTTTACATTCCTTGCCAAAATAATGTGGGTGCTAGAGAACTGAAGCAGTTCTAGTATTTAAACAGGACCTCACAATCTTTGACTCGGAGTGCCTGCTCTCAGCCCCACAGTGGCTGATCCGGCAAGTCTTTTCAGAACCAGGCCTCCACATGTGCAGGTACCTCAACTGACCATGGAAGCTGCTGGCAGTGAGAGCTCAGCTTCCCAGTGCAGCTGCAGTACGCAGCAGCTGCTCTTTCTAGGCAAGGAGACACAGCGCGGCGTTGTCCCCAGGGAAAGAGCTCGCCTGATGAACCCATCTTTTTGTCACATTCGTGTAATTCTTGGCTGTGGCCTATAACCCTGCTGATTCTCAGAGCACGTAGACCCTCTGCGCCATGCTTTACCCGCCTTTAATAGCACTGACAATGCCACAGAGGCCATATGCTGTGAGGCTGAACTAATGCACATTTGCAAAAATAACCCTTTGGGATCTGAGGCAAGAAAGAGCTTACACAAATGCAAAGTAGAATAGCCTGGCGGTGGCCACTATTGTTAATAATTTCACGATTGATTTCAAACATAGCGGTTTTATTTCATGATTGAAATTTGCCCTTGTGTTTGACAGGAAGTGGGCAACATCAGAGAAAGCATTGAAGTAAATGTGTGCACTTACTACTAGAACATGCATGTTGACAAGTTGTTTTAAAATTCAAAAAGAATTTTTAATGTAATATCCTAGCACAGCAGTCAATTGATATATACTGGCTTGTGATCTGCAAGTTAAAGATGCTGATTAACTATGATGCAAGAATGCTTTAAAGTAGAACCCTTTGATTTCCATATTTTCTGGCAGATATAAACTAGTTATTGAATAACATTTGCATGATTTGTCTGTTTTACATCCTTAATCAAATTAAAAGATTTAAAGAAAAATGTATTATTTATAAAGGCTTTATGTAACAGGGTTTCATCTTAGCCTGTTGAGTATTTACATTAATTACAGATATTTTGACAGAAGTTGACATTGTCCAAAACCTATGTAAAAGGAAAATATAGTCAAGAGTGGTTAACAACATCTCCTCAACACTGTTGGAATATGAAAACAGTAGCAAAAACAGTCTGCTGAGGTTCTACATTTGACAGATACTTCATACTCAGCAATGTTTTTCCTTGCATGTGCTGCTGTGTTACAGTTGAAAGTTTTGTGCTTCTCCTCCACTGTGCAAAAATAAGAACTCACCCATTATATAGTTTATTTTCATCTGGGTTATTGGACATTATGATCAAATGCTGATGTTAAAACTGAAACATATCATCAACAGAATTACACATATAATAAATATCACAATCAAATGAAAAGGGGTTCTCTGGTAGATGAGTTTTCAAAGAAATGCAGTAGCACCTCAAACACTGTGTAAATTGTATTGCAAGAGCAAGAACAAATTACCTTTTTCATCATTGGAAAGATTGTGTATATAAAATTAGAAATTAATTAACTTTTGTCCACAAGACCATTGAGTAACTCCATTTACATTCCAAATCATCCATTCTTCATGCTTGGGTGGGTTTTCAAACAGTTTTTAAATTTTATTTTATTTTTTGTAAATGGTTATCCTACCTTCATTCCTATGCTATATATCACGTAGTAAGTACAATGATTTACAAACCCCATAAAATCAAATGTCTGTTTTCATTGACTTGTGCAGAACTTTAATATTGATATGGTTTCATTCAATTTGGTTTGGCTCAATCTTTTTCCTCCTGTCTCCCGCAGTTCCTAAATACTAAATGACAGATTTAGTGACCATTGGACAAACCAATTGATTTGATTTGACATCCATGTTCCAATAAATATGACACTTATTATTTTTCCTTTAGACAGTTGAAAAGAAAGATATTTAATCTTATGACAAAGTGTCACTGCAGTGACTTCAGGATCAAAAGAACACGTGAAGCAGTTAGACTGCATCAAGAGCAAGGACAAATGAGCACATATACCTGGTTAAAATACAGAAGAGGTCACCCACCCCACAGCACAATACACAGGCCAGGCTCTGTAGTGCCCGGCTGTAGTATGACCATTCAGCTTTCTCAATTCTTGTCAGAGAAAGCACTTTGTTACAGAAGTCCCTTCATGGTCAGATGGTCTCCTAAGAGACCAGCTCTCATAATGGAAGTTGTGCTTGCACAACTACCAAATTTGCTGTAGAGTCTAAGTCAGACACAACTGCTTTTTCTTTGGATTTTTAATAGGTGTTACACTGGCAAAGCCCAAGAACCTGCCTTTGAAAATGGGAGCTACTACCACAAGAATGATTTGAGCAATCACAAAGCCATGGTTTTGGTATGCTGTTCCAGCTCTGGAGGATGGCCTTGCTCATGCAGTATACCATAATTCTACATTTGAGATGTCAATGGGACTTTCTGTGTTCATTTCAACAGGAACAGGATTAAGCATAGGACTACCAATATTTGAATATACCAGTATTTATTCCCAGCAAAATCCATGACAAATGCACGATGACATGAGGAAGACAGATCCAACTGGAAAGAAAAACTGTATAAACAACCATTTCTGGGCTTGCTGTACTGCAGAAATGAGAGCAAATTTGAGTCCAAGCATCTTACAAGATCTCCTCCTATCATAACCAATTTCTTCCATCCCATATACAGGAAAGACATAAACCTCTTACCGCAACACCCGATTCTTTGCACATATTTGAGGACAGAGGAATCTGGTAGTTGAAGCAAGTATGGGAAAGATTTAGTAAAGAAAACAACAAAAAATCATGACAAGAGAAGGTAACAGCCTCCTCAGACAGTTTTGTTTGACTCACAGTGCACATTTCTGTCAGCTGCTATGACCAACCAAGACAATCTGCATCTGGGAAACAGGCTTATCATCAAGCCTCTCTACAAAAACAGAGCTCCCCTCAGCCTTTTGTTAGGGTTTTCAAAAGCTTCAAAGACTGTCTTTACCATAAATCTGTGTGTGAATCAGAAAGGGAGAAAATGTCTAAGAGGCAAGGACATTTAGTGGTCCTGCCTCATCCCTCCCTCACCCACTCAGACTCCCCGTTCTTTTTAAGGGAAAGGTCAGGGAATATTTTACCTCTGACTTTCTCTCAGGGTCTTGACAAAGGTCAGTGAAAACTGTTGTTTTAATGCACCACCATGCTTATAACATATAATGATGCCAGCATCATTAAAAGTGGAATGATTGTTGTGAACAAAACCACTTATATTTGGAACAGTGTTTGCCCTGAGGAGGCTTGTCTGCATTACACGAATAGTAAAATTATTCTGCTATAGTGGTGACAGATTTTTTTTTTTTTCTCCCATGGAGAAATCCCTGCCTGGTTCTTGGTGAGTGACTGATCCACATAAACAAACAAGACTGAATGACTTACATGAAGACAGTTCTGTGAAACTGACTCATCACAGTGCTTACACTTAAACAGAATCATGAAGAACTTGCATTAAGACAATTTTGTGAAGACAAAACCAAACTGAACAACCAACAGATTCAGGTCCAGCAGGATGAACACTGCTGTAGGACTCAGAAGACTGCAGGATACACTTGGCATGGACTGTGCTTGACTATTGACTGTGCTTGACTGGTGACTTTGGTTAAGTTGCTTCCCTTGTCTTGGCCTTATTTCCTAACCTGTAAGAGGGATATTGAATCTTATTTTTGTTATAAAGTGCTCTCAGTTTCCTGGCTGAAAGTTTTCTTTAAAAGCTAGTCACTCTTCTCTTTAAACCTAGGTACTTAGAAAATTCCATTTCAAAACCAGATCAATTAGTCTATTTTAGTTTGTCCTCACTCGATAGTGGTCAATGATTGATTCATCAGGAACTAAATTATTTTATAATGCATGTAATTGCATTATAGATAAAAATAATATCCAAGAGAGAACTCTTCTTCCTGACTCAAGCTGATGATTGGCTTATACTTAGAAGCTTGTGGACTGATGGTTCTTATAATTTTATTCTACCTACTGTAACTACACAAGCTTTTTTTTTTTTTTTTCCACAGTATTCGTATGTGTCCAATCCTTTTTTAGAATCTAGTTGCCTCAATAATTCACTTTACATTTGCTCTGGTTCTAATATAGGTGAAGATTTGTAATATTCAGCACTCGTTCCAAAGCTCATCTTCTTGGTACTTCAAAATTCACAAAGAGCCTTGCCTCAAGGTTGTTAGTCATGGCTTCTCAGAAAATGTTGTGTGTATACATAATAAAATGAGGACATTAAACAGCATCCCAAGTTTAGCAGTATGCCTACTGTATAATGCAATGCTTTGTTTACAAGGTAGTACGAATGAACACACATCTATTAACAAAATTAATGATGAACAATTGCTGTAATTTCTCCTTGCTTGGAAAATACCTCTTGCAAATAAATTGGGTTAATGGTAGCTTGCTGATTGGCTTTATTTTGCAAACAAGACAGTGAACAATGTTAACGAATTCACATCAGTAACATTAAGATTGTGCTACAAGCAGCAGTACAAATTTGTGGGCTGTTACGGGGAGTAGGTGTAATCATATAACTGCCAGAGGAACTTTTTGTACCTTCACCTCTGAGGTGTGTATTTACAGTAGCATAGTAGAAATGGCTTAGTACAACAAAAGCTATTCATCTACTCTGTGGAGGAAACTGTAAAATATCCATTGCATCAGTGACCAGGAGCCAAATGCAGTGATGACAATATTTACTACTTATATAAGAAGACCGGTGTCTTTGTTAGCATAAATATGCTGTATGGAATAAGCATGGAAAAGTGTCCATGAGAAAGGACTGTTGTGTGTTCCCTCAGCCTGCACGTGTACTTACAACCTTTTGTTCTACAATTAGGCCTTCTCAGAAAGAGGTATATTTTGAAGTAAGAAGAATGGCCAGAAATAAATAAATAAATTAATAAAAAGAATGGAAGCAAATGGGCTTTCAGCATTAGAGAACTCCAGAGCTGATCCTTGGCTGGATGTGCTTCTCTGCGTAATATACAGAAAATTTATTTTGACTTTCAGTGGGATAAACACATTGGTTTGAGAAATATTTTGAAACACTTGTAAGAATATTTGCTTTATGAATGTATTGAGTGAGGTATACCCTATTCAAACAGATCCCTGAAACACTAGTACAGCCATTGCTTCCAGGCCGACATCAGGGAAGCTTCAGACATTTCAAGCTTTGTTCTAGAACCTGGTCTAGACTACATCAGGAAATGATGAGACACAAAGCAACACCGAGGGAAGTGTGCAAAACATTGGATAGCTAACTCCTTTCTGTTATGGAGCCTTACAGGGTAGCATTTTACTCTAACCTCCTCTGCCTTCTCTGTTATGAATGTACAAGTACATGCACACACACAAATGGAAAGTTACAGAACTAACATGCTGTGATCAAAAACAGTCTGTGAAGTAGTACCTGGATCTCTTACCAAACAGGACTCTAAGAAAATCTGAACAAAAAGAGGGAACAGTTACCCTTTGCTAAAGAGATAGACGGCAAGGACCAGAGACTGAGATGGAAGGCAGCAGGAAGCTAATAAGCGATCTGGGGTGCCTGAACATCATATGCACTCATACACTGTTTGCATGAGAAAACACA
Source organism: Anser cygnoides (assembly GCF_040182565.1). NCBI lineage: Eukaryota > Metazoa > Chordata > Aves > Anseriformes > Anatidae > Anser > Anser cygnoides. The sequence goes on along the minus strand of NC_089877.1, from coordinate 16,642,689 downwards.
TCTTTGGCTGTGTTCATTTCCTTTTTTTGTTTTGTTTTGTTTGTTTGTATTCTATTGTTATTTTTCCTCATTTGTGAGTTAATATGTTTGTGAAAAGCAGCAATCCTGCAGAATGAAATTCTCCAGATATGCCCCAAAGTGTGACACGAGTACCTGAATAGTCTGAAATTTTTCCATTTAATGGCCCATGAGCTCACTCTGCTGACTACACTTCAGAAAAAACTAATCTCCATTGTGTCCTGTTTTCCACATGAGTCTGTCAGAAAAAATTGGTAGGTAGTTTCCACTTTTCTTTCTCTTGGGATTATTTTTATGATTTGGTATTTTCTTTCATGAGATATGCTGAAGTCATAAAATGCATTTCATAGTGACCACCACACAGGGTGGCAGGCAATTCATTCTGGGCTACTATTCACTGACAGGTTGCAAATTTACCAATTGCTTACAAATATTTGCTTCTTATTGGTTTTATTTAAACAACTTCACATTGCTTTTCTAAAGAATGTACAAATACAGAGTTTGCAAGGTAGTGCTACTGCATCCAAAAAATTGGTCTCCTAAGCAATGAAGTGGCCAAAAATCATTCTTAAGCTCAGAATTGAAAATTAAAGTGCAGCAGCACAGATTTCCAGAGTAGGCCAAGAACCAAAATAATATATACCACATAAAGTGACTAAATGTAATGTCTTAAAGGAAAACAAACTGCTAAACAAGAGAAAACAAAATACTAATTAGACAGGTAAAGTTGGGAGGAAAGTTAAAAAAAAAAAAAAGTGTTCTCATAGTGGGTGATTGCATATTACAGGGATTAATTGGTTAAGCTTTTTCAGCTTTTGAAGAACTGTTAGACCCAGCCCTCCAAATCCATGTCTGACATGAATAGCCTGTAGCCCATGTAACTGCAAATGAATTAATTTTGAAAGGAAAATTACTCACTTGGAATTTAAAATCAGGCATTTAGTGATGAAAATGTTGACATGGGCACGTAATTGCTTTCTGACAAATGGCCAAATAAAAAGTCCTGCCTGAAATCTATAATGTTAATGTTGCCATTCTGGTGCATCTTTTTGCGTCTTTTTGGGACCAAATCCTGCATCCTGAAACCGGAGGTGGGAGAGCCTTCCAAAGTCTGATGGCAAGATACTGAACAAACTCTGAAATGGCTGGTCTCTCTGAAAGAGTCAAAGTAGGCAGCACCTCAAAAACACTCTACATATGTCTTGTAGCCTACCATGCTTAATAATGTAACTACCTGAAATCTGCCAAGAGAGCATTGCTTAGTAATGTAACTACCTGAAATCTGCCAAGAGAGCAAATGCCAGCTGAGGCTCTGAGACAGCTGGAAAAACTAAATACCAAGACCCTAGAATCCCTTACTGGAAGTTTGGCTTAGCATCAGGAAGTTGAAGAGCTTGCTTTACATCAGCCATGACAACCTGTAAATACAAAGCCCAAATCCTCTTTAAAAAATCAAACCAGTGGTTTTTTTCCCCAAGTAATTTTCTGTGTCAGTGAAATATTATAGAGAAAATGGAAAAGGCTGTTCATTGTTCGTTAATGAAGCACAATTACAGGTATAAAAGGAAACGATTTTCTTAATGTCTGTTATACTCCTGTGATGTGATTGATGGTTGCTGTTACTAAAACAACAGAAAAAAATCACTTAATAAGAAAATAATCTTTTTGTTAGGCTGGAAAGATGTCACAGGGATTGCTTTCCTCTAAAGCGTGCATTCTTGCTATCAGACCCCCAGAGGATTTCAGGGTTTAATTGCCACTCTGTTCTTTCTATATAAAGGAACCCAACCCAGTGAGGAAGCAGAAGCACACTGGAGATCTTCCAGGTAAAAAGGGAAAAAAGAGGATCCTTGCACTGCAAAGATTAAACTCAGAGAAGGTTAATATGCAGTTATCTATGTAATCTGTCCATCCATCTCTGCTCCTAATTGACTTCATTAAATGAAACCACTTTTAAAATGGGGTCTGATGAATGGGATTGAATACTATGATTGCCTGTGAGAGTAGGAGAATGGACTCCACATCCCTTTCAGTGCCGCGTTTCTATGACTACTGCTGTGACTAGGAATCAGACAGAAACAGGCTGGCCTCCCTGGTGTGCCTATCGTCACGGTATCTAGGTACCACTAAATATAATTCCCTTCTGTTAAAAGAAATGGACTTTTTGTCATGTGAAGAGTAAATAATATTAATTTTAATAAAGGTCATTGAGAGAAAAACAGCTAGCTTTGATCATTATCATGAGAATATTTTTTAAATCTATTTACCACAACATTTATTTCTGTATTTTTTTCTTAATGTAATTGTTTGCTGTTAAAAACACTGAGTTAGAAATAAATCTGTTTGAACTTACGAGGTGGAAAATGAATACACAAAGTATTTTCTTAGAAGAAAATGTACTTTTAAAATCCTATTATTAATATCTTCAGAATAATCATTGCTTTATGGCACCAGTGTCTCAACTTGTCATCCTTGTGTATGGTATTATATGGTATGTCTTTTGCAGAGGTCTGGAGATGATGTCTATCAATTGATTTCTCTTGGCAGTAAAATATGAGTATGAAAAAACAACTATTATTATCACTACACACAGAAAACACCTCCAAAAGTAGAATTAAGGACTCTTGAAGCCAGTTAATTTTAGCTAGTGGTATTTGTCTAAGCACTCATCATTGTAGGTAGTCCTTGACCATTATCTGGCTGATAGGTGAATGGTACCTTGCAAAGGTCTAGGAGCAAACTACATTGACACACACAGGGTGTGGAGCAGGGACTGCATGACTTTGGATTGTAACTGAAGCTCTCTCTTGCATAGGGATAAACTCTGACAGAAGGTGCTCAATGAGTTGTTGCCATCTGACAGCTCATAAAGGAAACCCCTTACTGACAAATTTACTGGTATTTTTCCATCCTTTAATCTTCCTCCAGTCTAGAAGAGCAGAATCATGCAGCTGAGAATGCAGAAAAAATTACCAGCTCTAAAAACATCACATACTTGTTACCTCCCATTGCTAGTTTACTTTGAACCTCTCATTAAGACTTTTGTCCAAAGGGTGTGCCTCACATCAAGCCCCGGTACGCTGAGAGAAACGACTCAGTTCAGTGACAATAATAGCATTTACCAAGATTTCCACAAAAGAGAAGGTGCTGTCATAACAGATGCCCAGAGCTTGCAGATATATTGATGAAAAAGAGAGCATATGATCAACCGGGGCAACGTTAAAAGTGTTGAGAGGCACTATATCTTCCATTAACGATTTGCAGGTGCACATTCCAATAAACCAAGCCAAAGCAGTATCTTGACAAGGTTTTACTACTTTGAATGGAATATTCAGAGAGAAAGATGACAGATGATTTTAGAAAAGTACAATTAAATCAGTATTGAAAATGGAGAAAGTTGATCAAAGAACAAAGAAAGAATTGCATTAAAATTAATCATCCCAAGGTTGTAAAACCAGTTGTAAACCCTCAGCAATGAAAGATTAAATGAGGAGGAAGTTAATGTTTTAAATCAATTTAAATTTTCCAGTAGAGAACTTGATAGTTTCAACAGACTTTGGCCTCTCAGAATATTTACTACAGTTTCAGGCAGGCCTTGTGAAACCATAGGCAGCTGAAAAAGTCATCAAATAAAAATATCTAATGTTAGGTTCATTAAGCAAAAGCTCAGGGTTATTAAAAACACACACAAAACCAACAAAGACAAACAAACCAACTCATAACCCGAAAACCTGACGCATATTTAACCAAGAAGAATATTGGTCTTTTCAGAGAAGATCTTTGTTTATAGCTATTGAAGTTACTGGTATGGACCATGCTACTTAATAATAATCAGACGAATGATAGTTCTGATATATTCATTTGCAGATCTCTGGTATTTAAAATCATGATGGACCAGAAACAGTATTATGGATGCATTCAATATCAGTATAGAGTTGTTAGATTGCTCTGATATACATTCCACTTACATTTTTGTCACAATTGATTATGTTGAAAAGCTCTGGAAGTAATAACTTTTAACGACACAGCATTCATTTTCCCAAGGAAGCTTGAGCTGTAGTTTAGCAACCCTACATTTCTCAGGGAAGATACAGCAGACTTTTGTAAACACACGCTCTGAAGAAGATTTTTTTCTACAGTGTTTGGTGCTGGCCACTGCTGGAGGAAGGATAACAAATTAAATGGCTCATTGATCTGTTCCAGCACAGAAAATCCTAGGTTTCTCTGTATTTATTGTAGCTGGTACTCTTCAATACCCAAAGGCTTAATTTAACACCCTCAACAACTTCATATGAGAACTTGAGAGAATCCTTTGAAATAAGGACATTTCTGTAGGATGGCAACTTCTGCCACAGCCACAGATCCTATTTGATTTCTGTGAAGAAAAATTCTGAAATTTGCATTTAGAAAAATTCTTGCTAATGCTTGGATTAATAGTCAAGGCTTCAGAATTAGGTCTAGGGTCAGTTTCAGCACCAATGATCCTAGTGCAAATAAAATGATTTACTGTGGTATGACATTTGTTTGGTAAGATATACAGTGCTTAAAATCATCTCTTTCAAAAGAGTTATTAAAGACACATCATATACCACTTAAATTCCATTTCTGTTATAGAAAACTTGTGCCTCAGTCTCATGTGTGAGGTAAGTGTCAGTCAATAAAATTTGCTGTTGCTATTGTTTAGTCCCAGGCTGTCTGCATAAAAGCTTCTACTTGATTAGTGTGTGCTTCACAGCAGATGCAAAACACTCATTAAAATGGATACTTTATTTGGAAAAAGAAAAGACCGTGCCATAACAAAATTTTAAGCAGGACTTTGAGTATTTTTAAGCAGGACATTAAGTATACGGTGATAATTATTTTCAAAAACTAAGCTAATCTCTAGTACTACATGGTAAAAACAATTAAAGACACTTGGTCACACTCTTTATCCAGCTATTGCCATACTGCCCTGGACGGAGCAGCAGCAGTGGACGTGAACAGTGGATCTGGCGTTTCATTTATTGCACTTCAATTATTGCATCTATTGACTGAAAAAATCCCTTAAACCTCACAAATAGGGTTAAAGAAAAACACCAGCTACTTAAATATTAAAAGGGTGAGGAAATTTGTTTGCATCTTTGTAGAATACATAATTGTAGTGCATTTTAATATATATGGTCATTAACAGTTAATACAATCTCACTTTTAGTATCAACAAACACACTTTAAAATAAATGTTGCTGCATCTGAGTTAGTATGCATACGTAAGAAGATAGTCTAAACTATGAAGAATTTGAACTCCTTCCCTGAGAAAGTCAAAGATGTGTACTGGAAAATCACAACAGGTTATGTGAGAGGTGGTGAATCCTTTTTCTGCTGGTACATATATAGAGTGTAGTTGACCACTGATTTTTCAACTGCTTTGAAATGACTTTTATGGTCTAAGGCATGGCTGTAGCACATCACTTTCTTAGAGATTGCTCCTTTATACTGTCACTAACACACAAGTTTTACATTTTGCTGAACGATGATTAGAATATTTATTCTGAATTAGCTGTTTTCACTGAGACAGGTTTACCTCTGGCGTAATTGTGTGAAAGTCAATAGAGGAAAACTATGAAAAAACTTGGTCTGTTGAGCTTATTGATTAAATTTGATACATACAAATCACAAGCCATATTCTATCCCTGAACACATAGATTCAACTTACATTGTGCCTAGTGAAAGCCATAAATGCACATCTGTTACCAGAACATGGCTGAAAAATTTGTAACTCATTATCTTAACACAAACATAATTGTCTCTGGCATGTAAACACAGCAATATCACGAGTTCTAATCTTGGGAAGAGTCACTGACCCCTTGTGCGAGTTCAGCAACTCACCTGGCCTCCTGTGCTTCAGTAAAACCCTGCTAAAATCTGTAAGCATCAAATCTGCAGGAAAAAGAGCAAGTCACTGACACTCAATTTAGCTAATATTTGTAAATAATGTTCACTATTGCTATAAATATATCACGTTATACCTGAAGTGGAGCTGCAGAAAGAACTAAGAAGATGCTAAAAATAGCTGGCATTGCCAGGCAGGTACGTTAAGAAAAAGGCTTGTGGTTAATGTTCAAGTTTGTTTTCTTCTAATGTGATAATATGAATAAGAGCTTTGCAATTTAGAAGGCTTTAACATCTGATCTTTTGTTGCATGCTACTTAGATTACTCAGATAGATTCTAGAGATCATTCCTGACAAAGCAAGCTTCACTGCAAGGAAATCAAGCCTCTTCCATAGGTCTTCTAAAAATATTTTTTTCTCCTCACATGGAAACATGAAATGTCTAAAAAGGTAAGTTACAAAGAAAGGTAGCAGCTAGGCTGTTTGCTATTGAGGTGCAAAGTCAATCAATATGGGGGAGGCATTTTGGGAGTATTCTTCCTAGTACTCCTAGTATATAGAAAGTGTGTAGAAAATGTTAAGTGTCCAACACTTACTTAATTGCTTTGGCATGCTTAAAAAAGAGATAACATACATTAGGGTGTAACTTCTTGTTTCCCCCTTAGCATTTCCTTCTCATCACAAGGAAGATGTCTTTGGTAATGCTTGAAAAATGTTTTGAACCTCTCATACTATTTCTATAATTGTGCTACACAGATGAGCGTGATGGGTCTGTGCTGCCCCAAGAAAACAAATGAGAGGAGAGCTGTAGGATGTGTTCTTGTAGAGGTAAGGAGAGAACTGCAGCTCTGAGTACTGGGCTGGGAGCCCTGACAGGGTTTAAAGACTGGTTTTGGTGGCCAAATACTGACCAAAACAGTGAACTGGCGTATCCAAAGACAAAGTAACTGCACTAACAAAAGCTGATACTTAGGAAGTTGTGCCAGCTCATCAAACTGAGAAATGCAGATGGTGAGATCAAGAGCCTGGTACAGGCTTTTCTTTTGATGCATCCCAGGATACAGTTGGCTTTCTGGGCTGCAAGCTCCTGTTGCTGGCTCACGTTGAGTGTTTCTATGAACCAACACCCCCAAGTCTTCTCCTCAGGGCTGCCCTCAACCCATTCTCTGCCCAGCCTGTATTTGTGCTTGGGATTGCCCCAGCCCATGTGCAGGAACTTGCAGTTGGCCTTGCTAAACTTCGTGAGGTTTCTGTGATTATTGAAGAAACTCAGTAGAAAAAACGCTTTATATAAAGCTAAGGAAATGGCACTATTAATATGACTAATACATGAGCATTCCAAGTGTTAAAGCTGCTTTTCTTGAAACAGTAGAAACGGTAGAGCTTCAAGTCTCAGTGAAAGGCCAAATACCTAAGAATCATCGTTAAAAGCAACAATTTCATTTAGTTTACTTTTACAATACAAGAAATAACCACACCACAAATAAGTACTTATGAACTCTTTACAAGCATATCCTGACATTTCTCACCAGATTACTCTCTAGTTAGAGCAGACGTGATTTATTTCCTGCCTGAGAACTAACCTGCCCAGCCTCTCCCTCCTTCCAAACAGTATGGGTTGGAAGTTACAATATCAAGGGTAAGGCAGATCATAACAGAGGTCCTTTAATTCACTTGTATATCTGCTATCTGTGTCCCCACAGGAGTGCAAGGAGTAGTGTATGACCTAGGTTATAATATCAAAGGATGCATTAGCTGTTTACTAACATTGACAATAATGCAGTTTATGACCTGGTTCTTTGGACTCTGAGCATCACATTCTCCATCTAAATGCAACTGATGTTTTACTGAGCTAAAGCTATGTCTAGACAAATACAGGAGTCCTATCTAGCCTATGTGCTTACACTTACAAATACTGCAACATTTACCACAATTGCCCGTAACTGTGACTAAACTGAATATATTGAAAGGTGCTATGTTTTGCTTCATTAAAATACTACATAAGAGTATTTTTTCTCTTGATAGACCTGTGTAATCCAAATTTGTGTTTTTCTGGTTAATATTATGTTTCTTCCTTCTCCGAACCATATCTCATAACAGAGAAAAGAGATTTAATACAAAAAATAAAGAGGAGCTGTATATTATTTTCAAGAAATAAAACTGCTTGCAGAATTGCTGCTGAATCCTATCTTCAAGAACCTGATAACAAGGATCTGAGTAAGCATTTTTTAAAATTCATTTTAATGAAATGACGAATGTGGAAAGATGCGCACCGAATTCCTTAGTGAACGTTGTGGAAATAAGACAGAAAATATCAACCTCAAACCAAAACAAAAATAACTCTGGAGAGGAAAAGAAATTAATTTCAAGAACAACATAATACCATGCAGACCTGCTCTTACAGCAAACCATCAAGTTAATTTAATTCCGCAAACCCCATTGCTCCAACAAAATGTTGTTTAAATCAATTCATTCTTTCATTATGCCGCTTAAGAGCACCATGAAGTGATGAGAAATTACTGAGATGACTTTCATGTATCAGAATCCCCTCAGTTTCACTTCATTTTCTATCCTGACATGCGATTAATGTGCTGCATTTGCATGCTAAAATAGTATATTTAATTGTAAAAGTGGTGGTGTTAAATTACCTTGCAATGAGTTTATTTTAAATGGTTCATTAAAGTTTTTAAATAGCTTACTGCACGATTGCATCTCTGCACTGCTTTGATGTATTACATCTTCAACCAATAGATGCAATATAGGAAACCTTTACTTGCTATGCTATTTGCCCTTTCAACAACAGAATTTGAGCTAAAAGCGGTTGCAGGCTCACAGGTTCACATTCAGCTAATTACAGCACTCGAGTGGAAGCCCACCCCTCTCCCACACCTATAATGCTCTTATCTGATTTTCCATCCTCTGGTAGCACACAATCAAGTCACTATATAATGCAGTATGCGATTTGATTAATGTCACTCATACATGTACTCTTCGCCTACTTCCTCTCCATGGAAAGATAAAGTACATGTAGATCTTTTCTCTGGAAAAAAAAAAGCTCTGGGAATCTTCAGGTTGGCAAAGGCCAGGCTGAAGAGTATTTTGTTCTTAAAATACCATATACTAAGATTTCTGCAATCCCATGAAATTTAGGTCCTGAAAATATCCTTTTTTTTTTTTTTGTGAAAGGGAATAATTCAGTTGCATCAATTCACTACCAGTGATACTTTACATTACAACTTCATGCTTCTCTTTAGAAGATGTACATATAGATACAAAATTATATTTACAAGAATCACAGAATCCTTTAGGTTGGAAGGAGCCTTGAAATCGTCTCGTCCAACCCTCCCAACTCAAGCAGGGTCAGTTACAACAGTTTGCTCAGGGCCCTGTCTAGTCAGATTTTGAATGTCACCAAGGATGGAGACTCCACAGACTTTCTAGGCAATTTGTTCCAGTGTTAGACCACACTCACAGTAAAAGTGTTTCCCTGTGTCCAACGGGAACCTCCTGGTTTTTAATTTGTGCCTCTTGTCACCAGTCATTACTAAGAGTCCTGTTCCCTCATCTAATTTCCCCCTATGCTGAATCTTCTGTTCTGCAGGCTGGAGTCTCAGCCCACTCGGAATTTCCTTATATTAAAAATGCTCCAGTTCTTTACTCATTTCTGTGGCCCTGTGTCGAATTCACTCCAGTAAATCCATATCTGTCTTGTGCTGAGGAGTCCAGACCGGGACACAAAACTTCAGGTGTGAAAGAAACTCTGAGGAGTAGGGCAGAGCAGAGCAGACTGCTACCAGGAGCTGCAAAGGTGAGCTAAGGCAGCAAAACCCCCCAAGAACCACCTTTTCCAGACAACTCTGCTCTCTCCAGTAACACTTACCTGTGTCTACCTGATGGATAAAAGATTTCTCTATACTTAAGAGCATTAGGCTTCTATTTTCAGTTTAATCTGTATTTCCTGATTTTAGAGACCACGACCTGAAAGCTACTGTAACAATCCAATTTTTAACTTGCTCTATGCAGATCTCTGTTGTCATTGCTCACACAAATATACTTGGAAACATAATGGGAGCCTCACTTCTGTCTCTTGATCTCAAAGGGAATTAAGCACTGAAATAACTTTGAAAAGCCACACATTAGTCGTAGCTTGAAGGATAACAGCGCTATTTTGATTCCTTGCTGTGTCTTTTTAGCAAGTATTTCACAAATGTGCACAAATAGTTGTCTATATTTAGGTCAGCTACATGCACTGAAATGTTGTTTTTATTCTATGGTGAAGAGGAAGAATATCACCCCTTAGGGAAGAGTATTGTATCATTAAACTAATCTATACTATTATATCTATGATCACTTCTGCATACATGCACTTTAAAATTAAAATAGTACATAGAGATACACGTTTGGAAAATTGGTAGTATCACTGCTAATATCTGCTCATTGGTACTGATTGGTATACTCCTTCCCTGACATTACCTAGCATATGCTGATTAATATGAGGCAGTTACAGAGAAAAGAAAGTTTCCCTGGTCTATACTGAAAGCAAAGACCACTGGTAGTGGATTGGGGTAATCTTGCAAGCCTTGGTGTTACGTTTGAGGTGTTCAAGATGGATTTGAAAATCAAGCAATTACTCCTTCAGGTCCCATACATGTGGACAATTCACATTCAGGCTGCACTCTTCTATGTGGTTTAGACTGTGAGCAGTGAGAAGTGGAGTCATAGAATTGTGCACTATTTAGCAAATGAAAATACAAAAGACATGCAAGAAAATCTTGTTCAAGAGACTAGTAAAGTAAAATAGAAGAGGTCAGAGTTCAAGTTAAGCTTTCACTCCTATTTTTGTATTTCTTAACTTGCAAGAACTTGTTCTGTTTTTAAAGATAACGTCAATACCTTTTCACTTGCTCTGGATTCCACATTACCCAGATGTATTTAAAATATACATTTTAAATAAATTTTAATAATTTATAATTTTATTTTATATAATATATATAATATAATATATATAATATTATATAATATATAATATTATATATACTATATATAATATTATATAATAACAATATATTATATATAATATAATATATATAATATATATAATTTAATTTTAATAATTTTAAATATACATTTTAAAATATATATTTGGTGGACAACCAAAACTATCCTTTAGTTTTGTGAATAATGATCTCAGCTTTAATTCATACATATGCTCTACATAGTTATATGCTTGAATGACAAGGCTGCATTACACAATTACTCCTATGAACAGATATTTATCAGCAAAAGGACACTGTTTTCACATAGTGAAAGTATCACTGCCCTTCCTTGGCAAAACGTGTGTACCACAGGCTGGACTGCCTGAAGGTATCTTGTCAAATATTGGTTTGATATTACTTATTGATTTAATATTATAGACAAGCTTTTGAATTTAGCCTCAGTGACAGTGGTAGAGTTTTACTTTGTAGACCCAGAATAAGCTTTTCCAGCAAAAACAAATCTAATATATATATATAAATAAATTTTTTGGGGGGGAGAAGGAAGGGTTATGGTACTTGAATGGTCTACCTAGCATATAATTGCAGTACACATGTAGACAGTAAAGTTCTTAATGATGTATCTGCACAACAGTTTTCTAGGTAGCACCTGTGATTTTACTGAGAGCAGTTTGTTGTTTTTTTTTTTTTTAATCATATTGCAGAAATAACTTTCAGGTGATTTGTTTTCTATTGTTTGTGCAGGGTGCAGGAAGAGTTTTAGTCCAAGCCTTTAAACATGCTCTGGTTGTTCTTAATGCAAGTACTCAATGACTCCCTGAATAGAAAATTAAAACAAACAAACAAACAAACGTCTAGTAAAATAACTTAACAAATAGAAAACAACTTTCATCAACCTCTCCCCTCTTCTTTTGACAACAGATGTGCTTTGTGAATCTGGAAACTACATTTTAGCAGGTGCTCTCATTTGCTTTCTCTTTTACAGAGAAGCAGGCAGAAGTCTCAACTTTGTCACCAGTTCATATTGGTTTAACTGCAGACTGTTCTAGCAGTCAGAAGGCAATGAAGGCCAAAACCATTAATGTTACATCAAGGTCAAAGGCCGAAGATTTTCATTTAATAATACACTTCTCAATTCTTGAGACTTTCCAAGTCATACTGAGGTTATCAGAAACAACATGTGATATCTTATAGACTATTTGTTTTCAGGTACTGGCTTAGTTGCTCTGTTCTGGGCTGGCTGGCAAATTAAGTCTTAGAAGACGGCATATATAAATCATGGATCTGATTTTTTTCTAGCTGTGCCAGCACTCAAGTATTATTGTCTGATATGTACATTGCACACCAGTTTTGAGAAATAGTAACTGCAGACAGGTAAAGATAAGCAGAGAATATATTTCTCATTTTTTTTCCCTAATGTTTTCCAGTCCTTCTGAAGGTTATAAGCCAAAATACATTTCTTCTAGGTAAAAATAATACCTGGCTGCTTTCACCTCTGCAGCTTAAATTATTTGATGGGGTTACTATTAGACTGCAAAGCCACAGTTTTCATTCTGTACTCCTGATAGCTACAGCCTTGCTATAGTCGATGCCTGGAGAAAATCTGCTAAGTGAATTGATGCTAGTCTTCCTCCTGGTGAGACACAGATCAGGCCTATGTCACACTTTAAATCCTAGTCATTAGACAATCACATTTTTATTTCCTAGTGAAAATAAGTAGTTCTCTCTCCATTAAACAGGGCTGGACTTTAATCTGTGAAACCCTGCAGACGGGTCCAATCTGGGTAGGAAAATGTCATAGCATTATGCTGATAATGCAACTTAGATACCTGCTGTTCCTAGACTACAACATACTCAAATTACTGGTGGAATACAGCACAAGTTTCCTGGGCAGGACTGAAGCTATTTTTCCCCAGTGGAGAGGCACCAATTATGTTATACTAACAGCACTCATTAGCAGGCTTCAGGCCACTGCAGTTAGTACAACAAATTTCTTACATCTTTCTCTACCATGCCACTGCAGAACAAGTTAGCTTTAAAAGTGGGATTTTACACACACACACAAAGACAAACAACAAACAAAAAAAAAGAAGAGGAAAATAAGTTTATAAAAGTCCCTTTAAATGGGGAAAAATAGAATTGACAGGACAGCAAAGATGTAGGGCTGAATTAGGTCCAGGAGAAAAATAAGAGTAAAATGAAGAGGAATGAGATTTGCCATATACTAGAGGAGAAATATGATTCATTTGAGAAAATATATTTACAAGGAGTTAAGGAACAGAAAATAGACCTTGTAGGTAGCACTTTCTCAATTAGGCTGAGAGCCCAGCAACACATTCCCTCCTCTTGCTGCCTGGCAAAGGAGGAAAGCAAATGCTGCATTTGCAGGAATTTCCTCCTTCTAGAGCACAAACCAGATAGTCTATTGAAACAAAATATCCCAAATTTACTGGCAACCTCCTCATCTAGAACTTGCTACTTTCTCCCCTCGTTCTGTAAGCATCTCACAGGTTTCTCCTGTAGGCCTTCAGCTCTAGAGGCCTTAAATAATGGGATCATCCTGTTCCCAGAACCCCCGCTCCACTCTGCCCCTCAAAATTCTTTGAAGACAGTCCTAGTTGCCTTTTTTTTTTTTTTAAACTTCTTACAGATTACTGATGTGAGCTAATAGCAGCACCCTTTAACAAATCAGATCTATCTTACAGCAAGGTAAGATGCAATAACACAGCCAAAGCTCTCCACAAAGATCTTTTTTTTTTTTCCTCTTTTGTTTCCCATACATATCCTTCCATTTCCATCTTTTATCTCCCTGCTTCTCATACCTCATGTTTCCAGACTGCCTGTGATTCATGAGACTGACGTTGCCTGGGACTCCAGCATTTGCCAGTGCAGCCATGGACACAGTGATGTATTCCAACAAAAATCCAGCATCTCCTTGGCTCAGCTTTCCAGTTTAGCTGCTCCTGTTTCCTTCCCCCTTGCTACCCTTGCCTTGTTGGCATGCCAAGTCATAAAAGAGCACTTCCAAGGAGCAGTAAGTAATGTAATTCCAAGGCTTGTTTTTTGGTATTAATATCAAAACCTGACAGATGACTGTCAGCAAGACCATCAATAACTGTTAGCAATGTAGCACAGCTGTTCTTTCTATTAATTCACTGATTTAACAATGGTTACTTGATTCATAAGAGAAATGTCACTGTAACTACACAATACCAAAAATAAATAGACCACAGCACCATTTATATATGTTCGTGGTTCTCTGAAGAACCACCACTCATCAAATGGCTTATTTGGACAGCTTTACAAGGCACCAGCAATTTCTCTCTCAAAGTTCATGTTCAGATTTGTGACAGCATCTACGAATAGCTTAGTCAGGTTTGGTTTGGCTCAGTAAAGTTTCTGCATGCATTGTTTGTAAAATGAGAAGTAAAACCTAGCCTTGTAATTCCACATACTTCAGACTCTGAAAGTGTTCTCATGTCCAAGATCTCCTTGGAAGCAAACTTTAGCCCTCTACTTAGGGAGGATAGAAAGGGAAAATGGCTTGCCTAGATTTGGAGTGAAAATTAAAACACAGCTGAAATGTCATCACATTCAGATGAGTAGACAGGGGTGGTTCACTGCCCCTCTCAGCTGGCTCCAATTATTGTTTAGGAGGGGCTTTTGATAGAGAAAATAATAGGAAATGAGGTTTTATCTGTTTTGTTACTCTGAAGACATTCAGTATTTCAAAGTCCTTCCATGTAAATACAAAATAAAATTTACAAGGTAAATGTAAATTTGTGTTTCTTTTTCCAAGTACATGGACATGTAATACAATGGAATTAATTTACCCATCTTAAATTGGAGCTGCATTAAAATCAAGTTCTGCTTGCATTACATGTGTATAGCTACTTACAGTAAAATATTTTTGCACTTGTTTTGTATCATCCAAGATTTGAGATGTATCATGTGGAACCTGTGCTCCATCACTGCCATGTGCAGACTTCAGCCTCAGTGATGTGCAGACAATTACATATACTTGTAGGAAGATATTCTCTCAGCTCTTGGTTTTAAAAATCCCTGGCATTTTCTACCTCCTTTCTGCCTGGTATCCCCACAGCACAAGAAGCAGACATATAAAATCATGCTTGTACAAAAAGGGCTGAAACATTTCTTTTCATGGAATGAAAGGAGGGAAGGGGAGAGCAAGATGCAGTGAACGAGCCATATGGCTTATGTACGAGGAAGGCTCTGAGAATGACAGCAGTTAACTGCATTTGCAGGACAGTTACTATTTTTTTTGCTGTGAAGAGGCAGCTCTGCAAGTGACAATGGATGTGAACAGAAAGCTCATGGATTTCATGCCCACCCACCCTTGCCCACCAACTGATAGCAGTAGCTTCCTCTCTGGGTCATGTGTAAGGATACAAATCAAATGAAGGGAGGCTTTCCCAGGATGAAAGATTTCTATCATCTAGGATTTAGCTGGTAGGCTGTAAAGTGCTTTCAGATCCTTTAGATCTGTATACATGAAGGTGGATATCAGTAAAGTCGAACTGTGCAAACACCACCAAGAGCACAGATAACTCAAAGCTGATGAATTTAGCAGGAACCTTTTATACTAGAGTCTATGAATTAGAGACAGGAGGAAAAGATTTTAGCAAAAAAGTTAAGGCAATAGGGACAAGTGGGGATAAGGAACTTGTATTTTTCACTTGGTACTTTACACCTTGGAAGTTCAAATAGATGCATTTCATCTAGCATAGAATCCCAGTACATACCAAATGGAGAAAAATATGAGGCATTATCCAATGCAAGCATAAAGCTTTACAGAAGGCAGTAAGCACACGATGACAATTTTTTCTTGTTCAACTAAAGGTATCTGTATCTGATTAACAACCTAATATATCCTTTGGTAACACAAGAGGATCATTTTTCCCTTGGGTTATCATTTTGGTTCCGATGCCTCCTCTGTAACTACATAGATTATAACTGTAACCACTTGATATTAAGTATGTTTATTTGTAACTAGAAGCAGAAGGATTTTTCAACAATACCATGGGCAGCACCAGCATAATCTCCATTCCCTACCTTCACCCAAGCGTGCCTGTTCTTTGATAGCTCTTTTCATTCAGTTCAGAGATACAATCTGTGAGTGATTTCCAGGAATATGAAAGGCAAGCACTAGTTGTGTAGCAGAAAAAAACTAAATAAAGTCAATCCAGTTCTTGCCATTACTGTCAGGAATATCACATACTGCTAGCACGCTGACAGACACAACTATTAGGCAACTACTGGATCACCAAAATCACCTTCCAGCCAGCTGAGCAGTCAAGATTAACTTTTGGTTCTGACCTATTTAGGCTAGATCAGGAACAGACTCCACTACTCCTGTATCCCTGAACAAACTTTTATAGGGAAATGAAGTCCTTCAGTAGTCCTTTCAGCCCTGACTAGACTTCAGGCAGACCACAAGCTACATTTAGATAAAGTGTCAAAGAGTTGAAGTTTACTGAAATCCGATGGGATGATTTGGTGGTGGCTGTTTTTCTAAGGAGAATTTTTTTTACTGGGGTTAGTCTCACAAGGTTTCATTAGCAGTGGAACATCGCAGCAAATATACATGTGTGAGAGTCAGGCTTCCACCTGCTCATTATGCTACTTTAAGCAAAGCTCTCCTTGTGAATAAGTGTTTTCAGCATTTCCACAAATAAATCCATGGCCTGCTTTCTGCCTTTTCTCATACAGACACTAGGCTGTGGTTAGCTGTCACTTCTGAGATGCTGTATTGTGTTATACAATCCACAAGAAGCCATAACAGCCTGAAAAGTCAACGAAAGGAAGAGGTGAGAAAGGCAGAGGCAAAGAACACCTACTTCAAAAGGCATGTCTCCTCACACCAGGGGATGATCCGTTCCCTTGCTGCACAGCTGGCTCATGGTTTGATCACTCAGAATTCCTGTTCCAAAGCTGATCTGCATCCTGAGCTGTTACCTGGATCTAGGCAATTCCTACCTGTAATCTGGGTTGTGACACTACCAAAGAGCAAAACCCTGCTGAGAATCAGACAGAACTCAAATCCCCAACTCCTACTTCCAGCAGTTTTGGTGCCTGGCACCCTTTGCCTGCTGCCCAGCACTCAGCACCCTGCACTCTCACTGAATCGGGCAGAGCCGAGTCAGCCTCAGCACCAAAAGCAGCCTTTCAACCGAAGCATGGGTTTTTTGCATGCTAATCTAACTCAGGTCCTCCAGATGGATCTGGAACTGCTTGTGAAAAAAGGGGGCTTGGTGTAGTATTACAGATACTGTCAACTGTTAGGCCAGTGCCAAGCGCCAGACTATCTGCTCCTCACAGCTGCAGCATGTTCCCTCTTCCAGGTGGCACCCAGAGGTGCTGCAGCGATGGCAGGAGCACAGCACTGTTTTGCTCACTCCAATCATCAACAACACAACTATGTGATTTACCTGACCCATTCGCACTCTGTATGACTGCAGCTTCCACAGTAATCTGTAAATATGTAACTAGAGAACATTCATGGAAAAACAAGTCATTTTTATTTACCCAGAACTGAGGTACCCCGCCATTTTTCCTTAACTTTCCTATTTTCTATTTCCTTTCCTATTTTCTTTTAGGCAATATGTCCAGATTTACAGTAAACTCCTTAAGTCTATGGCAGTCAAAACCTTGCTTTTTCTGCCAATTGTAATGGTTGTAAAAGCTTGCCTATTAAATCCTAAGAGAGGAGAAACAAGGAAATAAAACCATTACTCAGTTCTCAAACTTTATTAGATGGAAGTAGTTCACAGCTGCCATTGACTTGAATTAGATGGCATTCTGAAAGACCTAGAATTAAAAGTGTCATCTCACCACAAACTTTGTAAGTCATGCACCCATAAGAGTAGCAATCGATTTGTTTTCTGATATACAAACTGTTGGATAATTAGTTGAGTTTTGGATAATTAGCATAGCTGAGAGAAAAACATGATTTATTGGTGGTTTGCATATATGTAGATGCCTTGCTCAGTTGAGATATTTCAACTGTATTCGTTTCATATAGAAATAATGCAATGCCCATTGTAGTTTTCCACTTTTGAAACCTCTGCCCTCCTGAGCATTAAAATAAAAAATCCAGCCTAACTTTGCGTAAAAGCACAAGCCCTTTGTACAGTAAATTACTACATGTCCTTTTATATACAATGTGCTCAAAAACAAGGAATTTGCATGTTGAATTTGAATAACAGGCCAAAATAAGATAGTTTCTCTTTGCTGACAGAAAAACATTAGCCTCAAACACATATAACCATTATTCAGTACAGAAATGTATTCTTTAAAGTAAGGGTAATTGCAAAACCGCTCACCAGAAAGGAAAATAGGTTCCAAAAAAAATCACATCTGATTGATGTACTTGACAAGTGGGTAATAAAATTAAGTTCTGCTCAGAACAATTTGGAATAATTGATTTGGTTTATGACTGACCAAAGTATGCAAAAACGCAACATTCTTTCATAGTGTCACTATAATTGTTCATACTCTTGAGAGAATATGAAAGAGGAAAAATGGGTATTAGAGTTTTGTTATGAAAATGGCTAATTAGAGAATCTGAATAGGATATTTGAAATACCACATTTACAATGCTCATGGACTGTGCAATGCATATAAAACACAAACACTGCCTGTGACTCCGACCTAATTGTGTACAGTTTTACCCAGGCCTCTGACTTTACTCCCACCATCCATTGTGGCTACAAATTACATCACTGAAATCCTCTGTTTCCTCTCCTGTGCTTCTCCAAGGGTCCTGAGACAGAATGATATGCTTGATGTGACAACTTCTAGGCTCTGTGCCTGAGGGAGATTATAATTAGCAAAAGGTACTTAACTTTGTTTTCTTTAGCTTACAAGTGAACTACGAAGTTGGGTGACTGGTAAAGCCAGACAGGGCTGCCCCTTGTGCTGGTATCCACAGCTTAGAATTTCATGCTCTTTACTGTGCATGAACACTGCCTCCCTGCCATAGCACAAAAGCCATTTCAAACCCTCTCAAGGGGCACAGGATGGAACAGGGAGCAGTCTAGGGAATGCCTGCACATTGCTTTCCATGTACAAAAATACCTAAGTCTGTAGGCATCAAACTGTCCTGAAGAGAAACATAATTGACCTCTCCACAGCAAGGCTTGGTGACAGCAAGCAGCAGGGTTTGAAGGTATTGTTGGACTCAAGAGAACATTTTGTTTCTTGCAGTAAAAATGCAACATAAAATCAGAAAGTGGGTGAATACCTTAGTTCAGTCAACTAATTTAAAATGTGATTTTGGGGCCAGAAGCAATTCATTAGCTGCAGCCTAAAGCTTTCCCAGTAAATCTCAGGAACAATTGAATGATTTCATATTATAAAAAACTTGTTATAGCAAATTGACATTTTAAGTGCCAGGAGAATTTAAAGAACACTACCTTGCAGCAAAATCTTGTAAGGAGACGCAGACACTTCCTATTACTTGCTGTTTTGACCACTTCTGCATGCATTCAGTTGCTTGGCACCATTTGTGTACTCTCACATCCTCAGCGGAAACATTTTCCTAATTAGGAAAAATAAGAGAAATACAGAGAAATGCTTTTAGGATGTGTTAAAAGTGATAAAATGCTTAAGAATGACACAATCCCTTTAAGTCTTAAGAGTAGAATTTATTATGCAAGACAAAACAGCAGAGCTTTTTTTTTTTTTTTTGAAGTCCACTCCCACCTTTTTGTCAAATGGTAACTTGCACAGAAAGAATGCAATGAACTATTTTGTGTAGAAGATGGAAAGTTGGGTCTGTCAACAGGATTTATAATGTATTCTCTATAACCACTTGCTTAGAAGCATATCTTGTGAAATATCATACTACTCCAGGAGAGTGCCTTGTTTTGTTTCATTTAATTAAAAATCAATAAATAGCTATTTTTGATACATCATCTTTCACCAGGCATGTGCCAGGTGTTCATTAAAGAACAGCTCTATATATTTACTATCCTTGACAGGTTAAAAATTAGTTCCTGTGAAGAAACCTTAAATCAGGACTTATAAACACATTTAACATAAGGCAATTATTCCTTTAGAAAACTCAGTTAACCTGCATACAGAACTGAAGAATGCTGGAGAAGATGAGAAAGATCTTGGTATAGACCCACAAATAACTGCTTACTTTTTACTTAGGCGTAACTGCTAGCAACTTTGCTGGAATTCTCATCTAAGAAAAGATTGGAAAGGATTGAGTTGTGGGTCAAGAAGAAAGAGCTAAGATCTTCAAGCAGGTCACCACAGTCCCTCATTCCAAGCTTTAGTACATTTGAATCCAAAGCATCTCTTCCTTATCAGGCGCAGATACCGTAAGATTCTTTGCAAGAAAAGAAATACCTCAGATAAAATGTTTTGGGTCTTTACTGCTTTGGGCTTAGTCATGTTTTCAAACAGATCCTCGTAAGGATTTATATTATCACACCAGCCTGCATCTCTAATCTCTTAAATCCAAAATGCAGACATTTAAAATCCTGGGTCAGCATCTCTGGAGTGTGTTGCAAAAGGAATTCAGGACCTGTCCCAGAACTTGCTCTTAGCTGTATTGAATGCAGAAGAAAGCAAGGGCAAACAGCAGCTCTGTCCCTGGCTTTTTCTCAACTGTGCTGTCAGCTTCTCAAGGGCAGGCAACTTTAAGGCATTCTCCCTTTATGCTGGATGCTTTTGATGCCCCCATGCTGAGGTTGAGCATCCTGTTTTCCAGTGGCCAAATTTCTCTAGGAGTTGAGAAAGCACCTTGCTTTCCTCAGTGGATTCTCTAGAGGCAGCAGAATGTCTGAAAGTCAGACAGAACTTCCACCTATTTTTTTTTCATTGAAAACTATAAGGATTCCAAATTCTGTCACCCATGCACATAAAAAAGTCCTTCTTAAGCAGAATTAGAAAATAAAGGGACTCCTCTTCAGTATGTACAATATGTTTGGACCTGCTCTGCGGGGAGGGGGGAATGAGGTCAGAGGCATAGACTAAGTTACTGTCTGTTAATAAAAGCATAGTCACGGAGCAGAGTCTTTTCTGCATGTTGTTAATGCTCTGATCCAGAAGTGCAGGAGCTTAATTTTACATGTGTACATAGCTGGTTCAATTGATGGCCACAAAGAAAATCGTATCTCTAAATGTGCTGATGTGCTTTTCTGGCTTGCAGTGTGAATCCCTGATTGAACAGCTGTGGCAGAGAATTTTGTCAGATGAAGGAAAAGATTCCTGCAGAATTTAGTTGTATATAGAGCCAAGTGACATTCAGAAGAAAAAGCTTGCCACAAATAATTCACTTTGCCGACACTAGGCACTATGCAGTCTGATTTTAACATCTATTCACACTAAGCAGATTAATGATTTTACTAGCTCTCTCTGTTCTTTCTAAAAGGCACCAAAAAACATTCTACAAGCCATGCTAATCTTTCACCTTAGTTAAACCATTAGAACAGTAAATGTTCACTCTGAGCTTTTCTTAAAGAGAATTGTTGAAAGAACTTGCACTGTTTCCTCTGGGATTTACACCATTGTAAAGTGTCTTATTTTGTGTAGTAGTTTCCCATTGCACAATTTCTACTTGTTTGATCTGAGGGAGAAATGCATCCAGGCACCTGGACAACATCTTTTATCTCGTATCAAAAGGACTCATTCTGTTCATACCAAAAAGAAAACCTTTCACTGACTTAAGTTGGAGCAGGACATGCTAAAGAATAACAGAAGACTTTAGCAGCTTGCTCCCAATTACCCAGTTCTTATAGTCTTGATTTGTTATATTAAATGGCACTATGAAACCACTAGACTTTGTCTGGGTGGGTGGAAACAACCTTCAGCAAATGGTTAATGTTTGATTTTGTTCAACTAAAATCAATGGAATTTTGGTGCAAATGTCAATTTGATTAAAGATTGTATACAGTTATGCAGAAATAAATGGATAACAGTGCATTTCTTGTGAAAAATGAGGGTATAAGAAACAGCAGGAACACAGAAAGAAGATTAGAAAAAGAACCAAAGAGAACTGTTTAACAGCTAATTAGAGTCATCAACTGAGCACTATTGGTTTGCATAACTGCAGACATTATGCCACTGAACAGGGGTGTGCATGGAATATCTCATTAGCTTCTGGGAATTCCTGCACTGAAAAGTCGTTGACAAATATTTCAAGAGGGACAACAAAAATTACCAGAGGTGAGGGATCAATTTGACAGGGTAGTTAGACACATGTATGAAAAATTCACATAAACAGCTTGGCTAAACATTAGCTAGAAGAGAGATGTTAGACTTGCATTTAGGAATAAAGAAGCTCAATTAACTAAGTTTGAATCTAATGGTGAAATCAAAGTTTCCTTTTAACCTCATGCATGTTCTCCCAATTTCCAATTTAATTTGCATCATCCTAGATTTTAAGTAGTTTTTACCCTTAGCAATATCAGAAAAGTCTTTTAACTGCAGAGCCACAAATGGGCATTACCCACACTGTCTGAGCTGGACAAATCAAAGTAATGATTTCTTTAATTATTTCATCTTTGAAGTAGACCAATGTTTTGAAAGTAAAACATCTACACTCAAAATTTTCTGCAGATGTAGAATCTAGAAGTCACGGAACATTCTTCAAAAGGTTATCACCAGTGCAAAGGTAATCATAATCATCCGAGTTTCTCTTTCTGATGCCCAGTCAGAACTTTCAGGAATCTACCAGAAATCTGGTATTTGTCTACCACCCCTCCTCTTAAGTACACTTATAGTATGGCTTCACTGGGATCGTTTTAGGGAAAAAACAGAACAGCAAAACAATGTAAAAGCCACCATTCACTTGTACAACATGGGCATTTAGGTTTAACATTATTTGATGGATGCTAGGCAGAGTTCTGGGAATCCCTTTCCAGTCCATTTTTCACTGTAACCTCTCCATCAGTCAGACTGGGAATAATGGACCTCAGTTCAGAGCAGCTTAGAGCCCTGCTGTGTGCATTTTCAATTATTCATCTGGAACTTAGCAGTAAATAGGGGTAAACTGGGTAAGGCTTGTACTGTAATCTCTGGTGCTGCCAGTCTAACATTTTTCATCAACAATAAAATTAACTTGGAAAAAACTCAACAGTAGTGTCACTTTAAATATAAAAAGTTATAACATGCTACTCTTTGGTATTAAATTCTAACAGTGTAGCAGATTACAATAATAAAATCACAAAGAAAAAATACACTTTCCACTTTTCAGGCACAAAAAGCATTGATCAAACATAATACGCACAGCAGAATAGAGAGCAGGGTTCTTTTAAAAATAAAGATTAGCTAAAAACATTTAAAAGGCTTTACACACAAAAAGCCCCTACAGGGTGGGCTCTCTGAATAAAGATTCAAAACATTACCACAAAAGAATATGATTCATTATTATGGTTTTTATCAAGATGACTTCTCACATAGCTCTCCAAATGAATTCAACCTGGGAGCTAATCCTCCCACTGACAAGTCAGTTCATGGTATTTGGACCTCACAATCTCAAGTCCGAATGACAAACTGGATCAAGACAACATGGTTAAATCCAAGCCCTGCTCTGCTCCCTGAACAACTCTGTTGATGTCACTGCCTAGGGTTGAAGGCAAACACTTCAATATCTTTCCAAATCTTTAAAAAATTATCCTCAGATTTCCTGAAGGATTGGGCCTGAATACAGAATCCAGGCTAAGTATTGAATTCGCAAAGAGTTGAGATTTCTGAATAATTGAATTATTTATGATAATTATATAATTTTGTATTGTATTGTAATTAAACCTACATCTATGAAATACTGAATTATTCTAGTATTTATTCCTAAAGGCTGTCAGTATTAATACCTGAAAACCTCAAAATTAGTTCTTAGGTTAGGAACCACAGGCAATTCATTGAAAATATTTCTTTGGGCTTGTGGCATCATCTGAACATCGAATGAAGCTAGTTCCACCAAGCTTACCTCATCTCAGGGAAAGCAACCCCACTGCAAAATAGTATCAGGGCTACAGAAAGTGCCTGGATTAGCAGTGGAGAGTTTGTAGTCACTAGATCTGTAGGCTGTGCCCCCTACATTAGAAAGCCAAACTTCTTTGGAAGAGTGATCAAGCACGAGTTTTCATGTGCAGAGAGGATTCAAGTGAGCAGCATTGCTCAGGTCACAATCAAATATTCCTTGCAGTGCGAACAAACTGACCCACTTCTCTCTATCCATACCACTGAGATGAAAGTCTTGAAAGAAAGGTCTCACTTTATGGACATTTTTTCCCTTTTGTTTTGCCATACTCTCTCATGATTTTGATACTGTGGATTCTAGATAAATATATAAAATGAAGGTTGTTAGAGCACGTTGAAATATCCTAATGACTGCTCCTACTTCAGCCCTGCATTGACTCAGACATGCCCATGGCTAACTGCAGATACAACCTCCTCTGATAAATCCAACTAGGTGTCTCAATGTTCTGTGTACAATTCCCTCATTCCAAGTGTTCCCTCGATAGTAAAACATCATTTCCTGTACTGAGCTGTAAAACATTTCTATCAAATGCAGACATATGAAGAAAACATCCAACTTATGCCTCATAGTCTAACCTTTGGTAGTAATCCAGCTCTAAGGCATCAGGCATGAAACCTGTGCCCACGAGTCCTGGTTTTTCTTCTAGAATGAAGTTGTAAAATATTAAGGCAAAAGACTCCTTTTGACATAAAATTCTCTCTTTGCAGTTTTCTGATCTGTTATTGCTATTGCATTTTTGTGTCCATTTCTTTCTAAAGAAAATGCAATTTGTGGGCTTTCAGGGACAGAAGATAGTAGCAGGGACACCACTCCCATTCAGAATTTGACTTCTGGCTAGCATTAACAGTGTGTGGAAATATCACCACTGAACCCTAGCTGTAAGCATGAAGCATATTACTGCACACCTTAGGATGGAGAGGTAGCTGAGCTTTTGCAATTGCCATGTCTGCAAATCACAGCACAGCAAGTCTGTTGAGAAGAAATAATTCAAGAAACATTGTGTAGAAATGTGAAGACAAAAGGAGATTTTTCTTGTATCCTATACAATTCTGAGCTCTGCGTGAATCAGTAAAAGGGGAAATGTTTCTCTTGCAATTTTATTGAACTTTCCCCAACCAAGGAATGATGTAATGTGCAGCCTAATTGCAATAGCTCACAAAAGACAATTACAAACTTATTTTGAAACCATTTTATCTAACCTTAAACAGATAGTGTATATGAAAAACAGGAAATGTGCATGAGAAACACTTTTTTCAGGGCAGCGTGACAAAAACACCTAGACAGACTGAGTGGCATATATTCCAAAAGAACATTAGCCACGTGGTGCTCTATTGACTGAAGTCCTCCATTTCCCACTGTTCAGCACAGGATTTCCCAGCTCACAAAACCATCCTGCCAGTCACCTCTGCTTACCAGTGACTCAGCTCTTCACCAGAGGTGTGCAGAGACCATCCACAGGAGCTAGGCAGGGGCTGGGCTCTGTGCCCATTTGCAATCATTCCTGTGTCTGGAGACTACAAATGAATTGCACATCAGTGATGGTTTTGATAGCAGCCTAGGAACTAAACCTTAGTGACTGCATAGGGAGTTCACATCACTCATTTCAGATGGGCAGACATGCAGATGTCAAAACACCGTTCTCTTATAACTGAATAGGGCTAGGTTTGAAATGGTGAAGGTCACTGATTCTCCAGATAAATTTATGTTGTCTGAGCATGCCAGTGATTCACTCTGTTGCTACTAGTATTTACATCCTTGTATCAAGCAAAGACTAGAGTAATATTGATTTAGGTTACAAATCTCCTCAGCAAGTAAACAAATGCACTGTTTGTGAAAGGCAACTCATGAGAGAAAAAATTCCATTTAAAAGGCTTAGCCACAGTCATGCTGCTTCTCTTTTCAGGGCAGAATTAACATTTCTGACCTGTCAGTGCAGCAGGTTCATTCATTTTGGTGATTTCCAATCAAGCTGTGTTCTTCCTTTGTCATTATCAGCCATCAGCCACAGCAACAAACTGTGTGATCAGAACTTAAGCTATCAATTTGGTTATGATTCATGAGGCTCAGGGGAATCCAGCTTGCTCTTCTGCAATGATATCGATTCTGAAGTGCTGACGGTACAGAAGTTTGGTTATGTCAGTGCATTGCAGCATACATGATTTGGGTGGGAGACACAAGGAGTAGAGAGCACAGTAGCAAGACGCCATAGATATATTGAACTAGGATTTATGGCCTTCATGCATCTACCTGCAATTCTGACCAAGGGCACTACTAAGTCCTGGGTGAACTTCTTTTGAGCTTCTTCCACTCCTCACATAGGCTGTGAGAAAAATGAGACAAATTGCCTGCCTGGGAAAGGGTGCAAGGAGAGTATTTTTGCCTCTCTCCAGTTGGTACAAGATTAATTCCAAGCTGAGACACCCTTTTTATCTTAGTGCTTTATTAATTTTTGCCCCCTTAATTTTGAGGCATACCAAACATACTTAAAATATAGGAACAGGATATATCTGTAAGGATACAGATTACTGAAATCTCCTAATTCAAACAAAAGACACTTATTGCCTCAATAATGTCTCCTTTTGATTATCCCAGCAGAACTATGCAATACACAGAAATTACTATCAAAGACAGCAGTGAAAGAATCACTGAAGTAACCCTAGTCTAGGCCTGAAGAATTGAGCGCTATTCTTTCCCTTGCATAGTCCTTAAGAGTTGTTTGAACTGCATAAGTATACAAGAGTCTCAAGCTAGCGAGACAAGTGATTTAGCCCTACAATAGGAAGTCATACAGCTGCATCAGCATGGCATTGTGCTCAAACCAACAAACATTGCTAGATAGCTAATAGCAGTACTACCTTAAGGTCCCAAGCTAGTTTTGCCACCACATCAAAATGACAACCTGCCTTCTTGAAGAAGAAAGGAGTGTTATATTTAGGTTATTCACTCATTCTTTAAAGCAAGTTAATAGGACCCCCTACACCATCCACCAGCACCAATTCACTAGCTTCACAAAAGGACACAGCCTATAGTTTTCAGGTTCCACTTAGTCCTAGCCTAGTTTTACTGCTGTTGAAGGAGTTTCCAAGCTTCCTGTTTCAGTAAAGCCAGAGTTCAAGGATTTGACAGCTTTCTACTCTTTTGTGCATAGAAACATTTACATTTAAATAGGCATTTTCTGAAATGCATAAATAACTGTCCTCCAGATCAATCAATTATGGTTGATTAGGAAATTAAATAAATTAGAACACATTTTCAGAACCTATAAGCTTTAAACCCAAGCATGACAAGTTATGTTTTTTATCAATAAGCCACAATAATCAGATTTCTGAATTTCTAGTACAGCTTCCATCGACTTTCATTTTGATGAAAGAAACACTGTAAAAAATTAAATTACAACAGACAAAATTAGAGCTTGACCACAGATGCTCACAGAGGATGAGGAGGTCACAGCTTCTTTCTGTACAATTAGCGTGATCACCACTCTGACACTCACAGATCTTGCAGTAGCCAGCAGAAAGGGCTACAAGCAGCTTGAAGATACTGGTCTAAGTTTTCCTCCTGGGCAGATCCTCTGCCAAGGATCTACTGCCATGGGAGACAACAGCATCATAGCTATACCTCCCCCTACTTCAGGCTTCATCTTGATGGAGGGTAGGGCAGGCAGCAGCCCAGCAGGTTTTATACCTGCTGTGATCAACTCCACTTAGATAAAGTGAATTTACACCACCTCTAATTATTGCTGCCACCTGGGAGAAGAAAGGACCAGTGAATGTGGTCTGGGAGGTTCAGCTACAGACACAACAAAAGAAAAGAAATCTTGCACAACACTAAGTAATCTTAATAGGCATGTTCAGTGATAAATCATTAAGAAGGTTTCCCTACGTACTCCTTTGGTACTGTTTTATACAAACTCATTGCCTTACTTTCATGTGACCAAAGTAAGATAGTAATACCTGCAATAAGATTGTTAATATTAGCTGAACTTTCTGATGTTAGTCAGGGCTCCTGCCCCAAGATACCCTGTAGGAATGATCTTGTTCAGTTATGATTGCGGAGAATCAAATCCATTGCAAATCTTTAGAAACAGGCATTTTCTACTGGTAAAGACACTAGAAACCTCCCCTAAGGAAATGAACTTGGAAAGAGCAATATATTAAGAGCTGAAGCCTGAAATTCTGTGAAACCTGTGTAACAGGATTTTTCATATTCCTCTAACAGTTCAGGTTTGGCCTTTTGCCAGAAGGACTGTCTATTACAAAAAAATCAACATAAAGCAAGCATTAAAGGATTAAGATCTGGCTAAAAGCTTGTAGCCTCAACATGTCTTAAGAGATGTAATTTTTCATGTTATCTAGCCTGGGTCTCACATCTTCCATTCTGCCACTATTAAAACAATCTGTTCTGACTTGTTACCAGGGTTATTGCATTCTGTTCAGCAGTAATAAATGCAAAAAAAAAAAACAAAACCAAAACCAAACCAAAACAAACAAAAAGAACTACTGAAAATTTATAAAGTTTTCTAGAGAAATATTCACTCTGCTTTATACACTATGAACATGCATGCATTTGATTTAATTTTGTTTTACCCATGTGATTACCCAGAGACACTAAAGAACTGGAAGAGACTTATAGAGGTGGAGCTGAGGTGGAGCTGAAACCAACATTGAAACCACAAGTATTAATTTGGATTTGGCTGTATCCTGAATATACAACAGTGAAAAACCATAACGCAAGAATTGACCGTGACCTTCAGAAGTAAAGATAAACTGCTACGCTAGCCATACAACAGACACTGATGGCTTTACTAATTCATAGCTTTTGTGGATATGGTAACGTTCTTTGTGAGTTCACATCAACGCAGTCCCTCTGGTTAAAAACATACAACATTTTCATGCAGGTACATCTCATTTTAACATGCAGATTTTCAGAAGCTGCCCTGCAAGAGTACAGGTAGACATGTAATTAACAGCAGTCACAAATAAATTGCAAATGCTTTTGTACAGCACTTTAAATGCCGCTGTGCTTTTTGAACTAAAAATGACTAATATGTCAATGCTTCTCATGCTGTTACCTGCTTGCCATCAGTTATTTTGAATAAGTTACATGAAATAGTTTTTCGTAATCATTGTTTCTGTAGCACCTCAAAACCTATCAAGCAGCTGTTACCTAAACCACAAAATGACACTGAACTGAGATACTCAGAGGGGTACCACATTTTATCTAGTGGACCTTAGATACAGCTAGATTTTTTTTTCTTCCAGTAGTAATTGTAGTATGGAAATAACCATAAAATCACCTCACCATTCAAATAATCTGCTTTCAGAAATTTATTTGCAACATATTTTACTTATTGCCTAATTCTCCAAAGTGTTCAATAACTGCATATTAAGTAGGGAGGCTCAGCTCTTACTATCCACCGACTTCTACGGAAACTGCAAATGCTCATTACGTTGCATGATGAGGTTTTGCAATCAAAAAGTATGGAAAGAAGTTTGATGTTCTTTCTTGCCCTTCACGGTCTTGAAGGACCTCCTGACCTTCTAAGCATGACCTGCCTCCTCTCTGCTGGTTTCCAACCACACAACCAAGTTGGCAAACAGAACAGTTGAGAAGAGACTTAAGTAATGGAAGTTTCTGGACACATCTCAACCTGACACTTCCATTATTAATGTTTATATTGTTATGCCAGAAGTCAAATGAGTTAAGAGTTCATTGTGTTAGATACGTTTAAGCATACAAATGCCATGTCTGTCAGCTAAGGGTCTAATGGGAGCCATGGACTGCTAACCTCTGAAAAATATAAGTTTTGTTTTTAACAGAAGATCATGACAACTGCACCTTATTTTGCCCAAATAGCCATGATAATTTTCAAACAGAAGAGTACAATTGAACATAGGAAACGTTCATTTATTGACTGCTCACACAACATTAGGCATTGAATTTCCTCAATTTAGGTGATTTCATAATTGGAAGAACGAACATTTGCTCATTGTATATATATATATATATATATATTCAAATATTCGAAACTTTAAAATACAGTTAAGTGCAACTTCTACTTATTTCAAGAAGTTTTTTTATTTATTTATATATATATATATTTTTACAGCAGGTGATACAGCAACAGCAGAATAATATTGCAGAGGAACAATAAAATTTTCAGTGTAACAATGTATGATGTGAATCCATGCACTGAAAAAAAAAGATTGATCATTTAGCTATGTGGAAAAAAATGCCAAGAGAAATTAATTGCTAGAATCTGAAAGTCAGGAGACTAATCCAATTAAACATGTAAATGTGGTACCTATGGTGTTCATTTGCAGTGTCCTTCGAGCTAATAATTAAATGATGAATTTTAAAACTAATCATTAAGAAAAGTATCAGCTGTTAGCCTAAAATTCAGAGTGCTTTTAAACTTGTGCTGCCACATTAATCCTGGACAAAGTCATCTCAGCTCCCAGCCCTCACCTATTTCCAGCTTAGGGTACTGGAAGATGAAATCCTGTTTTTCAGTCTGGAAATGTGGATGGCTAGAATTACTCTGAATGTGTATTGTCACAAATATATTCAAAATCCTGAACATTTGACAACCTAACCATGTCAAGGGCATTGAATAAAAGACCCTTTACATGACAAAATAGCACTGTCCAGAGGGTTTTGACATCAGCTACCTCACCTGAGAAACTGCCATAACCAGGGAACAGCTGAACAATTCCTGTAGCTATTTCTAATTGCAACAGCCACCTACAGGAGCAATCATAATATGCATGTGGTGACCACTAGTTATGGTCTGCTGTTATTTTATGACCACTTGATCTCATTTGACTTGTCAGCTTATGTAAAAATTAGGTATCTTTCCCTGCAAATTAGCATTAATCTTAAAATCAGGAGTTTTATAAAGAATTTAAACATTTGAAACTTGGAGATAAATACCCTGAAGATTAGAAAAAACTTAATTCCTCAAAGGAAAAAGAAAAATAACATTTAATATCCTCACATGAATAAAAGACTGCCTATCACATTTTTTTGTTTGTTTTTGTTTTGTGGTGATTTGTCATCAGTACACTTGTAACCTCCAGATAATAATTCTTTGCTTGAAAAATTCTGACACGTTTGTAGTGGTTTGGTAATAAATAACCAAATTTTACTGTTATTTTGGTGCAAGTGTTCTTATGTGTAATTACTGTTGTAATTGTCATAGTATTATTATTAGCAAATTTAAAAAAATTACCTGAACATTCAACACTCATATAGCATATATTCCCTTCCTCTCTCCTCCCCACTTCACTATGTTCTAGTTGTTCCATCTTAAGCACCTATGATTGCCAGTTGATTATTTAAGCAGTAGCTCTGCCTGATAGCCCTGGATGAACCCAACATACCAAACTGGGTTTAACAGCTTTACATCAGCCTTATTTCATGGGAGCCAATGAAGTGAAACTTACGCCTGCCCATCTGAAATTATTTTCCTCCAACAGCATTTTTATGGCCAAACACATCTATCATGTATACAAATCGGCAAGAAGAAAAGTCAACGAGACTCATGCAAACACCAGATACAAAGATGATCAAGCAGCTTTTCTATGAGAGGTGAAAAGAACAGGAAAAAAACAGAAAAACATCCTTTTATGATTTAGCTATGCCAAAGGGGTAACATTTGAATAAAAATATTGCTTAAAATTGTAACTCATGCATTACAAAGTGTATGAAAGACATAACGCAGAATGAGTTTTATCTTCTGACATCAAGAATTTCTAGATGATCTATTGATCATTTGTGAGTTATAACAGCTCATGTCAATAAGTTGTGTTGGAGTTAAATCCCGTTTACTGGATTTTCTTCCATATGCATGGTATCCTACTTCTAACATGAAAATCTGTCTGTCCTTCATTTTTGTTTTTCAAAAATGCAAATATTACTAAACAGGGATATTGTTTATATCCAATATCATGGCTATTTTAGCTGTGTGTAGCTGCATGTAGGAAATGCATCTTGTACAAATTAGTCTGAACTAGAGAGCAGTGATGGCATCTGAGAGTGCAGTGAGAAGAGTGACATGTGTGAGGGTGAACCCAAAAGTCTACACGTCACATCCAAAAGTCTAAATCCACAAAGCAGCTATTTTCCAGATGAGTACATGTCTTACCTTGGAAACTGATAGTGTGAAACAACCTTGTAAGTCATTGTCATCATCAGCTATTGCTTGTGATTATAGGTAGTCCAGGTGACAGCTATCTAGAATCAAGGCAGTTTACAATGTTCTGATCACAAAAGTCTTTTCCTCCTGCATATTTATTATGCTCAACATTTCCATTTTTTTTTTCATGGAATGTGGAGTGTTTGATCCACATAGTTATGATAAAATGCTAAATGAATACAATCAAACCAGAAGTGTGACTCAGTTTTACCAGGACTCTAAAACTAAAACTACAGCAAAGCCTCTGGCACCTACCATCATCACCCTCAAGACTGGAATATTCCTCATGTTAATACATATTTTTGAATTGTAAAAATATTTAGGGAACCCAGTTCCCTTTTCTGAAGTATGCAATAAACCTGCAAACTTGTCTTGCATACACTCTAGAATTCATATTTTCTGTAGTACATTTGTTCTATTGAGGAAACAGGTATTTGGGGATTTTAGTCTTCTCACCCAGACGGGTGAGACATCCACCAAAATGAGACACCATCAAAAACACTTCTAAGGCTGCTCTCCCCCACAGCATGTTCTCCTCTTACTAAAACTCCAGTCTACAAAGTGTGCTCAAAACTCTTCTTCCTAAAAACTTTTTACCAAGGAGCTTGTTCTGTCCTTTTATGCTGAACACCTCTCCACTGATAGCTATCCTTTACTGTGCCTGAGTATTGCTCCTGAGCGCTGCTGGACTGAACTTGTAAATTCCCGTCCCACAATTTGGGAACATTTTTGGTGCTTTTCAAAGGAAAAACATCATTTTCATGGACTGTTAGAATATCAAAAGCATTAATTTTTCTTCTTGGTTTCCTTTGCCTCAGGAAGACAATGTTGCCACAAAAATGGCATAATTTGAAGGACTGTTAGCTTCAAGGTGTCTTCTCTGGATGCCCCACCAACAGGTTACATTGAGCACTAAATGTGTAGTTACAGATTCAGTAGGTGTTTTGCAAGGTTGTTCATTTTCTTGCCTATGACTCCACTAAGAAGTCTTGAAGAAAAATTACTAATTAGAGAGTGCAATACTTCAAACGTACCTGGAAATACTCTCATTCTTCATAGGTACTACAGAATAAAATTTTGAATGCTTATTCAAGCAGAACCCAGTCACAAAATTCATCCATTTCTAGAAGGAATTGAAAATGTATCTGTGACTACACGTATACAGACTCTTCATATCTATGTGGCATGTGGGCTAAAGCCCAGATCACTGCATTCCCCTGCTCAGCACATCTGCAGCACCAGAATCAGGCAGCCCGCAGTTTAGTGCAGCATCTGACTCACTGTGGTAATGCAGCTTCAGCTCAGGCTGCTTACAAGTATCATGAACCCTTACAGATAGTATCCTTGTAGTCATACTACAGCAACGCCAGCTGGGATGGGATAAGAAGGTGGGACTTGCCAGTTAGCAAAGCTTTAAGCTTAGCTATTAAGAACTCATGCGAAGCAGAGTTTTCTAGAGTATTCTCCGAAACTGTTACCATTTGTACATCAATGCTGTATGGAAACAGGAAATCTGGCCTTTCATGAAGTATTCTACTACCTCGCAAAACATATTCTAACCACCTCCATAGTTTTCTCATCAAATTAACACCATAATTATGCTTCTGATCTGTTCACATGTCTACTTGCATAACTATTCACCACGGTTAGGAAAACTGCAAGTTAGCTTGGTCAGTTGGAGATCAGTCACAGGTATCATGGTCCTCATGTCCTTTTTGCCAATTTCTCTAAATGACATAGTTGTTGTGATTACAGTCATTCTGAACAGAGCAGTTTAGCTGTTATTAAAAACATCTCTTTAGTCAGATTCATGGCTTTCCTATCCTATTTATAAGTTCTGCAACCAAATCACACATCCCTTTCCTAGGACTTAAGCAGTCCCAAATCCATACCATGTCTGCAGTGCAGCAGTGTCTTTGGTGAGCTGCATTTTGCAATACAGCCATACTGTCAGATGTATTGCCTTACTCACCAACACAAGACTATACCAACTCAAA
This sequence comes from Anser cygnoides, assembly GCF_040182565.1. Classification (NCBI taxonomy): domain Eukaryota; kingdom Metazoa; phylum Chordata; class Aves; order Anseriformes; family Anatidae; genus Anser; species Anser cygnoides. The sequence continues at coordinate 16,608,600 of NC_089877.1, read as the reverse complement.
TTTAAGAGAAACCAGTAATATTACTCCCCACTCCAAATTTCTGAAAAGCCAGAGGCAAACATCATGCAGAGTTGACTGGCTTACACGCTGAATGGTTTAAGAATCTCATAGCAGTCTTCCAGTGCTTAACAGGGGTCTACGAGAAAGCTGGAGAGGGACTTTTTACAAGGTCAAGGGGTAATGGCCTTAAACTGAAAGAGGGTAGATTTAGATCAAAGGAAGAAATTCTTCACCAGGACAGCTGTGAGGCACTAGAACAGTTTACCCAGAGAAGTTGTTGGTGCCCCGTCCCTGGAGGTGTTCAAGACCAGGTTGGTGGGGCTTTGGGCAACCTGGTCCAGTGGGTGGCATTCTTGCCCATGGCTGGGGGTTTGGAACTATGTGATTTTTAAGGTCCCTTCCAACCCAAACCATTCTATGATTCTGCATAATTTCATCAGGTGCCGTATGCATCAAAAGACTCACCACTTGTTTCAGCCTTTCAGTTCCCCTGTTCACCTACTGACTCAACGGTGATCCCTTGTGTTATAAGTGAATGGTGAGTGACTGATGCTGATCTTTCCATGCCCTGTGCAGCTCCCTGATGGACAGGTGTTACCTTTGTGCTTTTTTGTCCACCTGCTGTTTGACACTGCTTGCTTGTTAGCATTTTCTTCCTGACTTATTTCCTTGTTTGAAATTCAACCCCCAGATTCATTCATCCCTTAATTTGAAAATAAAGCTAGTTTCCTTTCCTGAACTTTCCAATATAAACAATTACACCTGTTACTTAGGAAAATTGAATTTTTGGGGGGGAGTGGGCATGAATATTTTCCACAACACATTAGCTGGTGACTTGCATACCTTGAAAAATACTTGTATAAGTTTTAGTGTGATAAGAAAGGAGGTGGACTAGCAGTGCTGAGATTTATACCCAGCTCTTTTTCTGTCACCTGAAACAATTTTTTAGCCTCTATAGCTCATTTTATACCTATAGCTATCTATTTCATTGATTATCACAGGTTTTAATTAATTCAATTTGTAAACAACTAGGTGGTGATTTAGTGAGACGTGTTCAGCAAATTAAAGAACTATTAAGAAAGCTTATCTGAAAGCTCTGGGCTAGGCTTTCAGGCTTGCCTCATTTTCAAGTTGCTGCAAACAAGAAAACAAGTAATTCCTCAGAGAAGTACAAGCTCCCAAACAGTCATTATGAATATATTCCTAGGGGCCTTGTTTGTTTTGGGCAGAATGGTACATCGAGATTTCCTTATGTAGTAAAACTTACCATTGGAAAGAATAGAAATCATGATCTGAGCAAGGCTGGGACATCCAAAACTGTTTTGTAATGTATGAATTTCTACAGTCACTCCCTCCTGCTGCATACAGCAGCAGAATGCAGTCTGCCTTCAGTTTGCCCCATCGCCTTCCAGTGCAGACATCAGGGGCCACCTCAGACCTAACCTAGATACCAAAAGTGTCCCCTGGCCTTTCAGCAGAGAAATCACTTGCTTTGATCCATCACCTTAACAGGTGGAAGAACCAAAAGGCCAGCGTGTTTTCAAAAGTGGGGCCACAACTGGATTTGATTAAGCTTTACCTCAGCACATCCCATAGATAAAAACTGTTCCTGCTTCTTTTACCCTGTTCTTAGACAACAGAGTTTTTCAGGGGCAGAAGAGTACCTTCAAGGTGATGTTCAAGGTGATGGAAAAATACTTACTGGTTACTATTTATTTTTCCACACCAAGACTACATTCAAGTGACCCTGTCTCATTTTCAAAAATGAATGATGGAAATTCAGACGGGGTTTAAAAATATTTTTCTGGAGTATGCAGAAATAAACTCCAACAAGTAAAAATTTATTCAGCATTTCCTGAAATAAATAAATAAATAAACCCACTGAACAGCTGAAAAAACATGCTATACATACTCTGCTTGAAATGACTTCTTCTATAGTCAGGAAGTGACACTTTAGAAAAACTTCTAAAGTCACATTTAAGCACAGAGAAGAGTGGCAAATTATTGCAAGTATAGAAAAAACACCTCCTAGAAGTCATAATGGGACAGGAACCAGGCAGGAAGAATAAGGCAGAGCTCACTAGCAGGTAATGTTTCTATGCAAATTTACCAAGCTGAGCAAATTGTGCCTTAAATAATCGTTGTTCTGGTGCGGAAGCAAGCCCACTAAATTTTTTAGTAGAGCAAATGGCCTTTGGATTTTAATTAAACTGAAAATCACTGAAAAGAACCATTAAAAAAATTACATCTTTGATGTTCCCACTAGATATTTTAAGAATATCCCCACAGTTCAGCTAAACTGTAAATAAAGTCCTGTTAAAGTCTTTGTGACAGAACTGTAGATTAAGTTAGGGTGGCATTAATGAACTGCTAAAAAACTACTCAATGTTAATTTGAAGTTTAAGAATACACATTTGCAGCTCACCACAGCAGCTGGAGAGGCAGGAGATGACACCCCAGGGTCCCACAGCAGCCCAAATCTGGCCCCTTCTCTCCCTCCTCAGGTGGTGCTACCAGGCTTGGCACAAGCCAAACCTTACCCCAGCTTTCATGAGCTTGTCACCTGCTTGTGCCTTGGTCCCTTCTGCATGGTGCCACCATTGCTGCTGCCTGGCTGCTGGCAGCACTGCTTTTCTTCTTCTCATTTTTATTTTTATTTTTATTTTTATTTTTATTTTTATTTTTATTTTTATTTTTATTTTTATTTTTATTTTTATTTTTATTTTTATTTTTATTTTTATTTTTATTTTTATTTTTATTTTTATTTTATTTTTATTTTTATTTTTATTTTTATTTTTATTTTTATTTTTATTTTTATTTTTATTTTTATTTTATTTTTATTTTTATTTTTATTATTTTTATTTTTATTATTTTTATTTTTATTTTTATTTTTAAACAGCCTCTGCTTGTCACTTCTGTTGTCCTGGGTCTGAAGTTCACCTCTTCTCCCGTGTTTCTCCTCAGGGCCTTATCCTGGACCAGAGCAAAACCTAGTCAGGGCCTGCTGGGTCCAGTGCAGTGACCATGATTCCAGTTCATGATTTAACAAATTTGGAGCGCTTACTGGAAGCTTAATGCCGTGTTTGTCTTATTTCTTCTCTTGTACATCCAAATCAATACAGGTACAGAAATTTTGTAGTGTTTCTGTTGCTAAACTAAATATGTTTCCATTTCTGTATTTATATTTCCAGGGTTTGTTGAACTGTTTAATGTTCCAGATGGTCAGGGCCATGTTTACATCTTTGGTTTTCTGGACACACTTGTTTCATCAAAACTGTGTAAAAAATAAAAATAAGTCAGTACAGTCTTTGATGACTGACATTTCTTTATGTGGATTGCAGAGTTAGCTGTCCCTGGGTATCTTCTGTGCCCATGAAGGGGCTCAGTTACAGCTCAGATGATGTCAGTGAGATCACCTGTCAGAAATATTGGGATGCTCAATTAAGGATGGAATGAAATGACCCCAATTTTCCATGCTGTGCATTTCCACGAAGGCATATGTTCTCTCAAGGGTATTCCAAGTGTGGCATCCAGACATGGAGGTGACTAATACTTTTGAAACTCAGAAATTTTGAAATTCATTGCTCCTCTGTTGTTTATTCAAGTCTGCCTTATCTGGCTAAGGAAGTTGGTTGCAGCAGTGAAATGTCTGCTAAGCTGCAATAACACCTCTGCTCTGGTTACAGATTTCAAACACAAGTAAATAAATATTAATTGTAATTTGTTTTGCCTCCCTGTGCTTTGTAAAGTACATGCACACAAAGATTAATTCCGTTAAAACGAACAGGCAGGAATCTGGCTCCCACAAGTGCCAAATCCAAACTCCTTGACTGTGTGTCAAAAGAATATGCTTGGCTTTCAGACATCTCTCAATTAAAGAGCCTGTGCACTGAAGGAAATGTCAGCTGGCAGCTTCTGTTCCCTACCCAGATAAATGCAAAGTGGTGCCTCCCTTAGCCCTGGCAAGGCAGGTACTTTGGTTGGGCACCTCAGTGCACCAGCTCTGGCAGTTTGTGTCCTTAAGGTGGCAGCAACTAACAAAAAAGCCTTTTTTTTTTTTTTTTTTTTTTTTTTTTCCGTGGGGCAGGTAGTAGGAGACACACGAGAGAAGGAGCCTTAAAATTGGAAAGAAGGAGAGAACTAATTCTTCAGAGCTCCTTCTTTAATCTTCCATTTTCTGTTCAGCAGAATCATATTCATAGCCAGATTATTCATTATTAAGAGCTTATTTCAGATCAAACCCTCTATGTCAGTAGATTAGGACACTGAGGAAGATTACCTTCTCACTGTAGGTGGTGGGAGTAAGTTCTTTATCTTATCATTAGCATGGACTTTCATGGTTTTTGATCATAATTATTAATTCTGCCAGCAGACTTTCACACAAGGATTAAAATGCAGATAGGTGTCATTTAAATAGCATAATCAAGCTGAAAGTGAGGTTTTGTGGCAGGCAAATCCTCAGTTTTACGACAGCCAATTTCATTTTTGGGGACTTTTAAGCACTTTTTGTTGTTTAAAAAATGAGTTTGTTTACGTTCATGTGCTTGTAATACAATTTTATTAGCTATTTTTCTCCCTGAAGAAAAATATTGTTAGTATTCAGGTGAACTTTTACTCTGATTAGTATAAATGGCATGTAAAATTCTTAAGGAATGTTTCTGCACATCCTTGCATTGTTGTAAGTGGAAGCCAAGCATATAGATGAAGAATTACTGAATGAATTCAAATTAGGTATCTCCCCCCCTTCTCTCTTTCTCTTTTTTTTTTTTCTTCTTAATTTTCTGATGTTTTTGGGCTTTATTTCTTCCATGAATGTGGATATGTGACATGGCTCTGAATATAAAAGGATCCAAGACCTTGTCCTACTGCCAAGGTGAACATTCTTAGAACATCAGGAAATTTAAGGTTGCCACATTTCTGAATATTATGTACAAAGAAGGAAAAAAAAAAGAGTAGACAATATTTCATCAACAAAAGCCTTTTGGTTAGATTTGAAGTCAAAATTCCATCACAATAGGGGTCTGTATCATTTGCTAAAATATACGAATGTTTAGTTGCATAATGAAACCAAATGATAATATTGTGTATCATTACAGTGTGTTCATAGAACTCTTATTTTGCAAAATGTAACATGCAGGAGGATGAGGAACAGATACAACACTGCAAAGAATATACAGCAGCAGCTCATACACACAACTGCAGTGAAGGTGGTTAGTTGGCAGCTGTTTCTGTTCTAAATTTAATCACATAGCTGATATGATGAACCACTTACAACACAGGTAGTGATTACACTCTTACCTGGAGATTTATTTTCTATCTTTTTTTTTTTTTTTTTTTTTTTTGTGGGCGTATATCTTACGTTTCACCTAACCTTGCATGCTCTCTGGGGAGTATTTTGCTTTTTCTCACATTTTCATACAGCATCTACCCTGACAGGTCAGGCTCTTTTGAATAGCCCTGCAATTAACTGTAGAGATGTGTATTTAAACTGCACATAAGAGGAGGCAGAGCTGAATGTTTGGTCCCCTGCCTCTAGTTATGCAAGGGCTTTGAAGGTGGCAGTGTTTTGGATCCTGAGAAACAATGGTATTGAATAAGTGCTGCTACAGAAGGAAAAAAATCAGTGGAGACATTTTAAAATGGGTAAACACTTAAAAATATGTGCAAATAGTCTGTCCAGTGTTATACAGAAATCTGGTAGTATAAAGAGGGCCCAGAGTCCTCCCAGGCACTTATCTCTAGCATCAAAATGAGAACTGTCCAGGTAATTAGGAGGCTCCTATGCATTTTTGCATACTTGCCTATCTTTTCAGTGTGTATACCATTTTTTCAATGGTTATAAGAGCTTCTTTCCAAGTCTGTTTGTATATTTAAACATACAGCAATGCTCACACCGCATCCTCCTTCTTGCTCCACAGTTCCTGAAAGCCATTGTTTATTTATTTATTTATTTATTTTTCTGACATAAAGAATACTGTCTTGGGCAAACAGCACGTGCAGGGCTCATAGAGCCGTCAGGGAACACCTGACATGTTTTTCTCCTGTCATCTGAGAACATGCTGCCTGGCAGGTGCATGCAGACCAGGCAGAGCTTGTAACAGAAAACAAAACAAAACAAAGCAAAAAAAAACCCACCAACACACAACAAAACCATGACCGAAGTTTACGACTAATGGAGAAGTTTATATTTGTTAAGATGTATCCCTAGTGAGTATATATATATATATATATATTTTATTTATTTTTTTTGTGGCAGCAAATGCACTAAAAATAAAAATAAATTCACTATAGCTAGAATGGTGTAAGGGTTTGGAGCCCACTCATATACTTCTTTTCATGTAATTTCAACTATTAAAGCTTGCATAATGCTTTAATACATTCCTATCTGAGTCATGTTGTAATTCTAAACAGAAAGTTTAGGGATTAAAATTATAAAAAAAATAATTAGGGATTAAAACATGCTGAAAACAAAAAATTAATCTTGATCATTTTTGTCTGTTAGCTTAGAATTAATTGAAAATCAGTGCAATTATTTCTTTGGCTGTTTTCAGCAGCAAAAGAATTTGAGATTTTTCTTCTGTGACAAGGCAGCAGCAAATCAATTCTGATCAGTAGATTTACCTGCTTGCTCAGGAGGGTGTCATAAACCCTCATGATTTAAGAGCACTGGCTGCTGTTGTGCATGTGTGAAAAATCCAGCTGTATCTCCAAGGTCTGTTACGCTGACGAATTTTCTGTTCTGTTCACTCATCCCAAGGTTCAGGTCATATCTCATCCTCTCTGTTAACAATATGATTTTATGGTGCCAAATCTAAGATGAATTAAAACTTGCTTGCACTCATTGGGGCCAAATTCTGCTGCTATTTGTATCTGAATTCAGAATGATTTTTGGAAGTTTTCCATACCTGGCAACAGAAGCATAATTTCTTCAAAGGGAGCATATACTGACTGGAGACCAAGGGGAACAACTGGGAAGTTAGACCCTTATGATGTGAAACTCAACCCCAGCTCTGCAGCATGTCCTTAAAAAAAAAAAAAAAACAAATATGCACAGGAGACCTTGGTCCACCCTTGTATCTGTGCTGTTGTCTGAGAAGCATAACACTCTGTGGAGCTGACAGGACTGCTTTTAACCTTGCTCAGTGAAAGTGCAGGAAAAGATTGCTTGACACACTTGGAGAAGGTAAAATTCAATGCCATATGCAGTGATCAGGAGAAGGTGTGGAAATGAGAGCGGGGAAAGACACAAAACTATTAGCCTTGATAGAAATGGGGGGAGTGAAGCAAGGAGGAGGAATAACGGGGGAACACGGGGAGAAGAGGGAACTGAGAAAGTTGAGAAGTTGGAATTTAATAGGAGAGAAAAAAAAACAGAGAAAATATTGAGACTGTGATATTTGACTGAAGACGATCTTGAAAGAGGCTTTCAGCAGAGACAATATAGAAAGCAAGACCAGGCAAAGAGAAGGACGTGGCTGTCATAACGATAATATATAGTCATTTAGAGTACACTTGATTTTGAAAAGTTTATTTATTTATTTTTTTAAAATGCTTCCCTTGGGCTGGAGTGTGTCCTCAAGATATTTTCAGAGCCTTCCATCTGTTTACCAAACAATTTTCACTTGAAACTAAAGTAGAAGCTAATTAGCATTAGTGTTATTATGTGTGTGCTCTGTCTGCCCCCTTTCCGTAAGCAGTGAGTAAGCTATTGCAGGGAAGGAGGCTTGGCTGAGATTACAGACTGTGAACATATGCATACAGATGAGCAAACACATACAGTTACTTAAATATACACACAGGAAAATTGTATATACATGCTAACATACTCTTATATATTCCTCAGTTTATAAGGAAATGGGTACAGTATGAACACATAAAGAGAAAGTGATGAGTTATGTCCCTGGGCTCTTTGATAGTAGGAGTATTGGTTTGGAGAGGGACAAGTGACTGGCTTTAAACAGCTTTTACCAGGCAGTTTAGCTGAGTTTAAGTTCCCCTGTGAATGTACAGTAGCCCGAAGAGATGTTTCAGCTACAAAGAAATTTGCTGGATACAATGAATGAGATTCTCTGGTTTGCCAAATAACTTATTTACTATCCAAGGATTATTTCATGCTGGGGCAACTTGGTTGGTTGGTTAGTCTAGGTTCCTGCATCCTTTTTGACATAAGTCCTATGGAAAACAAGTAGAACGGGAGCCAGACCTCTGTGTAGGGACTCCTGTTGACTTCACTGACATTTCAGAGGACGAATTTTGTGCCAGTAGCCAAGCAAGGTTTGTGTGCACATCCAATATGCTTTTGTCATTTGTTCCTTAATTAACTTCTCTCCATGGTTATATGATTTCTGACTGTCTCTGAGCAGGTTTAGATTATAATGAAGGCTTATCAAAAATAGAAACAAAACAAAACAAACAAACAAAAAAGAACCATTTATTGGAGCACAATGCAAAAAAAAAAAAAAAGCCTTTGAAGAGAAGGAAGCTGCATTGACAGCAGATGGATGAATACGTAGGCAGTATGAAATAGATCTCAATTTTCTTTCACCTGGGGGTATAATCATGTAATCTGGGGAACTAAGGCCAAAAGATCTGTCTATAAGAACCAGTGTTCCAGTAAATTGGAGCCTCGGTGCTACTTGTTGCTGCTGTGACAGAGAAATGGATGAGACTGTCATGAAGAAGAAAGAGACCTTAACCTAAAGAGACATGGCATAAACCAAACAACTCCCCTTAAAATCGTAGCTGAAGGAAAGGAATGAATTTAAAGTCAAATAATGAATAGTTCAGGTGTGGGTGTGTTGTTAATATGAGCATAGTCAGAAATGCCAGGTTCCTAGTTTTTGGTTCTATTTTATCATACATCATACAAAGATGTTGGAGAAGGGATCTTGTAGAGGTCCATAGGGTCCAAAAAATTTCTGCTCTGACTTCTCTGATGCAAGAATTTGTGAATGTGGTATGGTACTTTAAGGACATAGAGTAAATAAAAGTGTATATTTGGGGCATGAACTATTTTTCTTGCAAGATGTTGTGGGTGCTGAATTTTTACACAGGTTCAAAACCTGGATTAATAGTTTCATTGAAGGGAAAACCTGTAACAACAGCTAAATACAGAAAAGGGTAGGTGAAGAAGTTTTAAGTGTAAGTTGTTGAAGTCTGACAAAATGCTCTGGGGAAGTATTGATATATCTTAGCCCCTGTACTCTTCTGTATGTACATTTGCTGCTGGCTGCTTTTGGAGATCTCCATGTTACTGGCTTGTATGCAACTGTGGATATGGCCATTCTGTTGTAACAGGGTTGAACCTTCCACTCTCCATGTAGAAAGGCAAACACACACATGTTTTTGAGTCATTTTTAACTTTTTCAAGAAATTAATAAGAAATTAAACTCCCTATTTCTCAAAGGCTGCTGTGGAAGTTAGGAGTTGTTTGTCAGCCGTTGGACCAAAGGATCTGAAAGTTTTCATTTTCATTAACAATGACTGTCAATATTGCCAACAGTCTTCAAACAGTGTTCTGTAAGGTTTTGTAAGCCATGTAGGAAGTCGGAATACAGCAAACCAAAAAGAAAAACTCACAACCCCAAAACAGAACCTCAGTGAAATAAGAGAGATTTCTATATGCTAGCTGAGATGCAGGAAAAAAAAATATCAAATAGTACTTTTGCCCTCATTGCTCTCCTCAAAAACTTTGAAGCTGCCCATGAATGGGTAGGAATCAAAATGGTAGCAATTACATTAATTTCATTACTAAAGGATCAAGGTCACAACAACAGCAATTACCTGCAATTTCCCATTCCTGCAATTATATTATTATGAAAATGAACACTTGCTAACTACAGCAAAGCTTTCAGGGGCACTAAAGTGAATTCTTTTTCATTTCAGCAGGTTTGCTAATTGTGTCAGGACTTCAGTGTAATATGATTACTATTGCTTTGGTCTCATCAGAACAAGAAATAGTAGATTGGTAGTGCCTGATTCTTCTAGGCCTCATCTATACATAATTTTCATACCAGTATTTAGATTAGAAACACTGTATTTTACTGAAATATTTATACTGCTATAAATCCTAGTACAATAAACCTTGTGGGAGTGAACTGTATTAGCATAGGTGTTTTTATTCTGTTATAATTGGGTCCAAAATAAGCAGTTGTACAGTTCTGCGATACCATGTTATAAGACGCAGAAAAATGTCCCATTTCTGATCCACCTGTGTTGGTGGAAGAAATTACCATGTCTGGCTGCTAGTCACTGGAATCGACCAGCAAAATATTATTCATGAGCATTCCTTAAACTACTTTAGGCAAAATCAGCCAGTGTATTTCAGTACAAGAATTTGCCAGCAGTGGCCTGCCTGATTTTGCCTGGGATGAGTCAGGGGTGCCCACACAGGCTGCTCGGCTGCCTGCCCAGTTTGGGTGAGACCTTCAGCATAGGGGCGCTCACAAGCTGCTGGAAACGGCTGCCTCTTTCTTTGGCAGGGAAGAATTTGTCAGTGCATGTCCACAGACTTACAGCTGTTTGGCATTCTAGTGGAAATAAAGCTTTACCCAGACTGGTTTTATGCTGACGGACGCACAGATTCAGTTGAATCTCCTGCTGCTGACAGCCATGGTCTAGAAACCCATTCAAAACATTTTCCAGCCTCGTCTTACAACAAAATATTTCTGCTGTGATAGTGGTAGAATTAGGCTATTCCAGAATTTTAGTCTTCTAATGGCTAGAAACCTTCTTGCTTCCAGCCCAAATTTAGTCATGGCCTGTTTGTAACTCCTTGGCTGTTTACACCCTTTAGCTGTGGCTCTCTTCTCATATTGACATTTATGTCTGAGTTATCTGTAGAAAGCAGTCATGTCTCCTCTTAGTTTTTGTTTTACCTGAACCTAACAAGTCAGACCATAAGCTCTGTTCTCCAGCCATCTCCTCTTACTCCTTCCTGAATTGCTTCAGGTTGAGCTCATCGTTCTTCAACATCAGTATCCAGAACTGCATGTAATAAGCAAGATTTTTCTTAGTGCTTTTACTACACAAATTTTCCGTGTTCATACTAGAAAAGGTTGTCCTAAAGAATTCTTTTTCACTTTTGCCTTTATTAAGGCTGAATCATTTTAGTGTCTCATTGTTACCCAGTTATCTATAGATAACTCATTTCGATCATGTAGCAGAAACTCTTTTTGCTTCTACACGCATGACTTTGTACTCTGTCCTTTTATCTCATGCTTTGGTCCCATCGGTCTTTCAGCTCTTTTGCAATATTTCATATTTTTCCTGTATTGACATTATCCCCCAAACAGTGCTGGCAGTGAATTTCATTAGTACTTTTTTTTTTTTTTGGTGCCAATATCATTAATGAAAATATTATTTTAAAATTGTGTTGGGATTTATATCTGTCCAGTCTCTCCAGGATCACTTGTTGTCTCTTCATTAGCTAGTTCTTAGGATTCGTGGGGAACCATGTTTTTTAACTTACAGTTCATCAGCCTACCAATGACGTCCAATGAGTGGATTTCCTATAGAGCACTTTTTAAAGAGAAAATACATTTATCTTTACACAAAGAGGTTGTAGTAGAGAAGAAAACAATAAAACAACAATGGGAGAAACTACCTGATTTTATAGATACTGAAAGAGGAGTAATTGGAGCTTCTGCTTTTGGAGCTCTGCATTTTCTGAATGTCAAAGATAGTGAGGAGGTGAGGGCTTCTGAAGGTCATTGACAGAAGCTGAAGCTACTAAACATGAATCTAAAAGCAGCCAACCTGTAGTCAATAGGAAGAGAGTAAAGGTGGATGAGCTGTTTATTTGGGGAGGGGAGAGAGGGAGGAGAAGAAAAAGCAAATAATGTGATCAGGACTGTTGGAAGGTATCTGCTGAGCAGCCCTGTGCCTGACCAGTGCAGCTCAGGCAGGCGAACAAGCCCATGGATGGACCATGCAGTATGTGTCTGGCTCAATTCTGCAGTTAGGGTTTGTCAAAAATGATCTCCTGTTGTGTTTCTCACTTTCAGGATGCTCTTGTGCTAGAGGAAGCAAAAATGCCTCTGTGTTCCTTCTGAACACTTATGGATCAGAACCCTAATGATGGATTTTCATTCCCGTATTCACTGGTAATGAGATATTTCATCCTTCATTGTACTACCAATGTGCAAAATATTTCTCTGGAACTTGGAGCTTTTATAAAAATACAGAGTTATGGAATATATTCTGGGTACTTCATTCCCAACTCTTTAATTTAATTTAATTTAATTTAATTTAATTTAATTTAATTTTATTTTATTTTATTTTATTTTATTTATTTCATTTTATTATTTATTTTTTAATGTATTATTATGAGTGTAATTCTGGTGGGTGGTGGTAATTTTACAGCCCTGAAAACACAGGCAATAATTTAGGTAAATCTACCATTGTTACCAGTGTATCAGCATTGGGCTAGGTGTTTTGATCTTTTATGGTTTAAGCAAAATCCATAGTATTAATTACTGCAAATATAAGGGTGATAGATGTTGTGGGATAGGACCAAGAAACTGAACTGAATTGCATCAGATAGCAAAGATCATTGAATAGTGTGCCCTCTGATTATAGTGTCACTAAACACATAAGTTGGATTTGAGCCCAGATAATTTGTGTGTTACGTTTGATGCTTAATGACATCTAAATGTCAAGTTGCAGCTTTTTGGTACATATTAGCCAAGTGCATACATTATTTTTTTTCCCTAAATATTTTTTCCACTAGTTCTTTCATATCAGTAGATATTTTCTTCTGAGAAGAGAAGACGAAAACCTGGGAAAAGATATTGTGATGTAGCTTTTAATTAACATGGCAACACAGCATTAGAGAACTCCTCAGTGACTGAGTTAGTGAGGTTATAGCCATAAGAAACAGTTTAGAAAAATTTGAAACTGCCCAATATTGCAGTATTTACCAATTATTTTCACATCTGTGATTAGTGTATGGATAGACCATCTATTGGAGATGTGGAATGACGTTCATCATGGCCTAGTAACATCAATAGCCAATAGATAAATCCCTGTCTTTACTGGAGAAAAGTAAAAACTTACCTCTGCATCAAACTTTTTACACGTTTTGTTACATCAAAATAGTGAACCTATAAAAATCCTAGCAGAAGGAAGGAACTGTAGTTTTTTACATTGATATAGCTGCTCGAAGTCTAGTAAAAGTAAAAGGTACCTATGTTTTGTCTCCAATTGGCTTCTATATCAAGATAATTATCTTGATGCTGTAAACACACCTTTACTGCAGGAAAGACGAACCCCAAGAGGGGCTGAATGGTTTAAGAGGGTTTTAAAGTGTGGTTGCAAGTCAAAATCTCATCATTCTTCAAAACTACCTTCCAGTGAAACTGTCAGAGGGGAAGCTATGACTCATGGCAGTGCTGTGTTTGATTCTGGAAGAACAGGATGGTTTCAGTCTATGTACAGTGTCTGGAATCAGGCTATTGCCTACTTAGAATTTGCTCGATGGAAAGGTTTCCAAATGCATTTGGCACAGTGATCTGTATTTGTACCAGAACTAACCAGTTAATAATGATGACATTTACCTATGGCAATTTTCATCTGAAATCTTCTCTCACTCTGTAGCCACTAGCTCCTAAACCTCTTTGAGTTAGCTATGCATACTCACTCATATTTTGGTACGGGATAAGTTGAGGAATAGATAGTCAGGTAAAACTATGGTTTCCTTTTCAAAATAAATAGGTATGTAGATATGTAGGTATGAAAAAAGCTACTTTGCAAAATTTAATTTGCTTCAAAATTATAGATATTCTGAATTTTCTATGAGGTAGCTTAGGTGAATTTAATACTGTAGACTTTCCTCTAAAGCTGGTCTGACGGAGAGTGAGTTAAGCATAAGCCAGTTTGGATCTTTCATGATCAAATTAATTAAAAAACTTAACTGTCAAGAACTACATTTTCAGAATTACACTGTCTTTATAAATATTAATATTTCACCATTAAGTGGATATGGATGACACGTGGATTTGTGACTGGGAGGAAATCCCTCCATTGTAAGAAAATTCCAATCAGACCAGCTTTTATGTAGTGATTTCTGTTATAAATGCTAACACAGTAAAAATCACATTAAAATCTCTAAAAATCCTGTAATTCCAACCCTCTCCCTCTGCATCTTGCACACACAAATTAAGGGAAATAGTCTTGTACCAAACGTGGAAAAATGCAGTAACCCTGCAAATTAGCCACATGCCAAACTACCTCTGTATTGGCCCTGCACAACCATTTTTGACTTCATGTTTGGCTTTGACAACCACAGTATGTAAACTGTGTCTGAAATCTGTGACACTCTTGAATTCTGGATTTGTTGAAGGAGACAAACACTCAATTCTTTCACTGCAGTAGCCTGAATGCTAAAAACCAGGAAACACATCATGTCTTCAATAAGATGTGCCATGAAATAAAACACAATCTTCGTTGTGGCTTAAAAGATTTTTTTTAGGGGCATTTTTGCTGGTATTGGTTGTATGAAAGTTAAATAGAAACGATGTGTTATACTGAAAGGTGCTAATGGTTTATGCCCAGGCTGCTGATTTACAAGCATTCAGACCTTGGTGGAAGATGCTGCTCAGATTAAAGCATTCTTCTTCTCCTGGCATCTAAAGTTTCAAGGCTTCTTTATATTGTAAAGAAACCGTGCAGAAGGTACATGGTCACCTTTCTTTTAAAATCCATGACGTTTCAAAGGGAAGTGTTGAGAACTGAAGGGGAAAGCATGGAGATGCAAGGCACGACCAAGTATGTCAGACTAGTCTGAAATTAGAGAGAGGAGAATAGGAGAGGTGCCCAAGATGGGATAAAATTCCTTGACCTGTTAAGTTGGTGCCATGTGGCCCTCCTCCACTCCTTTCTGGTTTCTCTGCTGCACAAGGGAATAGGTTTGTATAAAGACACAAGTCTTATAGTCAGATACCTAGCTGTGTGGCACTGAGTTCTCCTGGACAGCAAATCTAAAGAGGCTAAACAGCTTCCTAACGCCTAACAAGGACATAGTTTAAACTTTGGAGGGACAAAAATACTTGCAGGGTTTTCCAACTTACAGCATGTCATTTATATTAAAACAGTAGTTCAAATAAGGGGGTAGTGGTAGAAAGGGTATAAACAAGTCTTCAGATTTCTTGGAGTATAATTTGTCTTTTACACATTACATAAATGAATCAGTAAAAAAAATCTGGCTCAAATACATACAAACACTGATCAGCTTGCTGTATGGGCTAGAGGTAAAAGAATCACACGCAGCCATTCCGCATGTCCTCTGTAATTTATTGCTAGCTAGGTGACAAATTGCACAGTGGCATCCTCTCTTATACCTTTAAAGGCCATCTGCCCCCAGAGCAGCTGCTGATAAAGTCACATCAGTAAAAATGAAAAAGGGGGGCGGGGTGGGGGTTGGGGAAGACATCAGCACGCCCAAAGACTGGATTTGGATAAATAACCCTTTTAGGTTGGATTTCATTTATTTATTTATTTATTTTTTCTGCAATGTCGAGTTATCATTGTATTCAGTTCGCAACACTAATCAACACTAGATAGACAGGAAATCAAACTGCTTAGTGCTCACGGGGTAAACATGAGGATTTGTATCAAACTGCAGCACTTACTTCCTAGCTAAGCCAGATTGTTCCCCTTGAGCTATTTTCAAAATGCATCAGCAAGAACGAGGTTATGTAAAAAGGCCTTAAACCATATGTTACCAGGTTGTACCCACTTACATCAAATACATTAAGACCGATTGTAGATGTCTGTATACTGTGCACAACACTTGCATGAAATGAATTTTTACCAAATAGGGCTGGATAGCCTGTCACTAACTCCTAATGATAGAAGCTGATATATAATGTATGCTGCCTTTGCGTTTTTGCTAATTAAATTACCAGGAAAAAGAATACCTGTTCAAAAAACAAACATCTTCCTGGTGTGGGAGAACAAGAGTTCAGTGGATTTATCCCAAATATATTCAGTGGTCTGCACAGAGAGAAATGAAAAAACTAATTTCCAAGATTAAATGTGAGCCTGAATTACAAAGTCGATGCTCAGCAGGGCAAGCTAGGACAAGGTTGTGAGACAGTGAAGGTCAAACTGTCTGCTATTTATTTCCTCTTGATGGCTAATGTGAGACATTAGCTAAGGAGTGCTGGCTACTGTTTTAGCTGTAATCACTAATGATCAATTGCAAATGGGGTTAAGAGATGGATATGGTCCATTCATATTGCTGGTAAATATTCTATAGTCTACATCCAAGCTGAGTTTATTTTTTAACCCTGATGTAATTCTGTGCACCCTTATTTCCGCCCTGTGCAATGCTTTATGCTATTTTTCTCAAGTTTTACAGGTGATTTGAAAAAATAAATTATTTGGGTTTGATTTTTTTTTTCCTAACCTGTTTATAGGGAACACTAACTTCCACACCTCAGCTGTGTGTTGGATAAAATAATCTCAATTTGTGTGTGTAACACAGGTAGCCAGGACACATCAGCAATCCATTCCTGAGCTAACACTTATTTCTATGGACTTGCCTAGTTGCATGCAGGTGGAGAGAGAGAGCAGCTTTCCCTTGTTTTTTTTTTTTTTTTTTTTTTCCTTTCTCTCTCCAAATCTTATTCATTTTAGGGTGCTGTCCTTCAAGTGAGCTGTGTTTCTTTCCCAGACATATTTCAAAACTTGCAGGATATTGTACACCTGGAAGCACGTGTGAAACAAAGCAGCTTTGGTTTTATTTGGAGCAAATTCATTCAATTCAATTTGCATTAAGTTTGTGATTGCATTAATGTATTGAAATGGAGTGCGTTTTGCAGCTTATACATTATGCAGTAGTACCTATAAGGTCAAGAAATATCTGCTTAGCCACTCTGTGCAGAACACCTTTTGGCCTTTATTACAGACAGATATGTGGTCTCCTTAATTAATTAAAAAGTAGCATCTTTGTCTAGCCAATAAGCTAATTAGGTAATGGTATAATTAAAGGGTGAACATTGTATTATTCATCATAAAAATAATTGAATCAAATTAAATGGAAGATAAATCATAAACTGGATTAAAGGGAAAAAGCACCAGGTCATTATATTTAGGCTAGATTTTGACACTTTTGTATGTGACCTCCCTCCACAGGCAGCCCCCATAGGCTTCAGAATGGCTGCTGATGAAGACAAAGAAAACAGGCAATATGAGGTTGGGTATACTGCATACAGCCAGATGCAGAGGTACCTGATATCTCTGAAGTCCATTCTTACTGTCAGGACTGAGCTTGAAACCACCCCTAAAAACACTGAAAGAATAGGTTGCTGTTAAGCACAAATCCTTTCCTGTACATCTCAAAAAACCTCCTCTGCTGTTAAAAAGGGGGAATAAAGTACAGTAGAAGATGTATTCATTTTCCAAAAGCAAATAGAAGCTGCTAAGGGAAATAAAATAATGACTTGCAGGAATTAATATGTTTAAAATGGTTTCATTTTAGTTTTGGGTTTTGTGGTTTATTCAAATGAAGCCTATTTATATGATTAGTTTTTCTAGCAGGTTTTCCAATGAAACTGTTAAATCATTTTCAGAGATGAAGAGAGGCAGCATTTTCAGTGGAAATGGTAGCTCCTGAGCACCATGCTAGTAAAATACAGGGTACTGCTCAATATCACTAACTGTGTCACAGTTTTGCTGTCGAAAGGGATATGAATATGACACAAAACAGTCCATTCCTGTCTGACATGAACTGACCTTCCAGCTTCTAGACACATCTTTGCAGACAGTCTTAAGGAGATTCAGTGGTGATTAGCAAAACCTTTTTAATTGGCTATTTAGCTGAGACATTCAAGCATCCCTAGAATATAAGGATATTTTCTGAGAGAACTTCTCAAATGTAGAATTAATTCTGAAGCTCAGCTGAGTATAACCTGGAGATTTTGATGATCAGTGCATGAGGCCAACTATTTCTGCTAAAACCTGCATGGGATGGCTTGAGTTCAGGCTAATTTAGGAAGGAAACTGTAGCAGGTGGGAGAAAAGTTCTGTGGCAGCAAAGGGAAATTTTAACTAGTGGATTTGTCTTCATTCTTATAGGAAAGAAATGACATTTTTGATGTCATTTAGCTTATAGATGTTATATATAAGGTTATCTGTTATTTTAGAACTTGGGAAAAGATGATCATAAAATGGAAGATGGCCAACACTCAGCTAGTTTCTGGTCTGTCACAGAACAAAAAGCTGGAAAGACACTTTCAGGAACAGGGCTAAGGATGATTTTACATGTGGAGCAAAACCTCTTGGTGAAAAAGAAAGGCCAAAGATATGTAAAATGTGTCAACTTTAGCTACAGCAGGGAAAGTAACATTAATTTTCCAGTAAATTTATTTTTTTCTTTAGAAGAAATGAGTAGTCATCTCTGGGTGACCATGCAGGTAGAATATCTCAGTGCTTGTGAAAATTGCATGTTCTATTGTACTTTTTAATATTATTAATATATATGATAAATCACATCCTGTCTATGGACACTAATGACTTGGACATTGCATGTCTTGTATGTATATATATGTACACTTGGTACTTCTTTCTTTCATATGGAGACATAGCAGTTAAACTGCATATAATATGCTACCAACAATTATGAGTTTGTGTTAACTGAATCTCCTATCTAGCTTAAGCTGAATCTCCTATCTAGCTTAAGCACTTCTTCCAAGCTCAGGATCGGTGCATCCCTAAGAGTAGGAAATCAGGGAAGGGGGGTAGGAAAGCTGCATGGATGAGCAAGGAGCTCATCGATAAGATCAAAAGGAAGAGGAAGGTCTATGAAATGTGGAAAAAGGGCCTGTCCTTTTGGGAGGAGTATAGAAGTGTTGTCAGGGCCTGCAGGGATGTGACGAGGAAGGCTAATGCCCACCTAGAGATGAGGCTTGCAAAAGAGATAAAAGATAATAAGAAGGGTTTTTTAAATATGTAAACAGTAAAAGGAAGACTAGGGATAATGTGGGTCCCTTACTGAACGAGGGGGGTGTCCTGGTAACGGGAGACGCCGAGAAGGTGGAGATACTGAATGCTTTCTTTGCTTCAGTCTTTGCTTCAAGGACTCCCCCCCAGGACTCCTCGACCCTGGTGGGGGGAGAAAGGGGCTGGGAAATGGAGGGCTCCACCCTGGTTTATGAGGGAGTGGTTTGGGAGTGTCTGAGTGGGCTCAATGCACACAAATCCATGGGTCCCGATGGGATGCATCCACGTGTGCTAAGGGAGTTGACAGAGGTGATCGCCGAACCGCTCTCTATCATCTTTGAAAGGTCCTCGAGAACAGGAGAGGTGCCTGAAGATTGGAGGATAGCCAATGTCACTCCGGTCTTGAAGAAGGGCAAGAAGGAGGATCCGGGAAACTACAGGCCAGTCAGTCTCACCTCTGTCCCTGGAAAGGTGTTGGAACAGCTTGTTCTGGACACCATCTCCAAGCAATTGGAAGAGAAGAATGTTATGAGGAGTAAGTCAGCATGGATTCACCAAGGGGAAGTCATGCTCGACCAACCTTGTTGCCTTCTATGATGGCATCACCAGCTGGGTAGATGGGGGGAGAGCAGTGGATGTCATCTACCTTGACTTTAGCAAGGCTTTCGATACTGTCTCCCATGACATCCTGCTAGCAAAGCTGAGAAAGTGTGGGATAGAGGAGTGGACAGTAAGGTGGGTTGAGAACTGGCTGACTGGCTGAGCTCAGAGGGTGGTGACTGACGGCGCAGAGTCCGGCTGGAGACCTGTGACTAACAGTGTTCCCCAGGGGTCGGTGCTGGGTCCGCTCTTGTTCAACATCTTCATCGACGACCTTGATGAGGGAATAGTGTCTGCCCTCAGCAAGTACGCCAATGACACAAAGCTGGGAAGAGTGGCTGACACGCCAGAAGGCTGTGCTGCCATTCAGCGAGACCTGGACCAGCTGGAGAGATGGGCAGGAAGAAACCAAATGAGGTTTAATAAGAGCAAGTGTAGAGTCCTGCACCTGGGAAGGAACAACCGGACGTATCAGCACAGGCTGGGGGACGACCTGCTGGAGAGGAGCTCTGAGGAGAAGGACCTGGGGGTCCTGGTGGACGACAGGTTGACCATGAGCCAGCAGTGTGCCCTCGTGGCCAAGAGGGCCAATGGGATCCTGGCGTGCATTAAAAGGAGCGTGGCCAGCAGGTCAAGGGATGTGATCTTCCCCCTCTACTCTGCCCTGGTCAGGCTTCAGCTGGAGTACTGTGTCCAGTTCTGGGCTCCCCGGTACAAAAAAGACAGGGATCTCCTGGAAAAAGTCCAGCGGAGGGCCACAAAGATGATACGGGGCCTAGAGCATCTTTCCTATGAAGAAAGGCTGAGAGACCTGGGTCTGTTCAGCCTGGAGAAAGGAAGACTGAGAGGGGATCTCGTCAATGTGTATAAATACCTGAGGTGTGGGAGACAGAGGGATTTGGCCAACCTCTTCTCAGTGGTTTGTGGGGACAGGACAAGGGGTAATGGCCAGAAGATGGAACACAGGAAGTTCCGCACCAACATGAGAAAGAACTTCTTCACGGTGAGGGTGACAGAGCACTGGAACAGGCTGCCCAGGGAGGTTGTGGAGTCTCCTTCTCTGGAGATATTCAAGGCCCGTCTGGACGCCTACCTGGGCAGCCTGCTCTATGGAACCTGCTTTGGCAGGGGTGTTGGACCTGATGATATTTCAAGGTCCCTTCCAACCCCTTCAATTCTGTGATTCTGTGATTCTGTGATTCTGGAGTATGTTTTTGTAGGGTGTATTACAATATCCAAATAACTACACAGTGCAGCATAAATACAACATCAATAGGCTCTGACTATTATTTGTGATGATATTTAGGAAGAATGTTATTTCCCTCGGAATTATTACAGTGAGTGTCATGGATTGAGAGAATGTCTGGCCCAGTTTGATGAAATTCAGAAAAATGTAACTTCTGTTCTTTTCAAGTTTTACTTTTTTTTTTTTTTTTTTAATTTAATTTTACAACTGATCCACTCTATCAGCTTGATCATGCCTATTTCCTTTGCTGTGCTTTTCCTTGCTGCTATTTTTGTCTTCTACATGTAGATTATGGTCTCATCCAGGCAAGACTGAGTGTCTTATTCTGTGTTTGTAAAGTGCTTAGTGCAATGGGGCTCCTTTGAAGGAAAAAAATAATATGAAGTCTAAGAAAATTCAGTAGTTCATAGAGACCTGCCTGACACAAAAAAGCTCAGATGCTCTTCAGGTCTATACTTAGTTTATGCACAGTGGCTCCTGCTATTCCATAGCTCTTTGTTTCCCAGACACATTAGTCCTCCTTAAGATATGCATGATCTCTGGAGCGTATAGCAGCCTCTACCTATTTTTACATTTCCACATGCCTTTATTTTTCTATGATATATATTTTACAGTTCCTATTGTACCTTTTGTTTTGAAAATGGGCCCTATGTGCAGGTGAACTGTACACTAATGAGAACCAAACTACTCATAATCTTGCTTCTCTGACTTAAAATAGATTGCATAAATCCTGGCTGAAATCAACATGCACTCAACATTTCTTCTTGTATAGTAGGTGACTTTTCATACAATAATCTTCTTTAATGGACAGATATAATGGTAACTTATCTTACAGAATGACAGGTAAATTTTACTGTAAAAAAATCAATTTCCTTCCTCCAGTATTTCTTTTAATAATTTTGAACATCATATAACTTAGCAAGAAATGGTCTAAGCCACTGTGATTAACATGCAAAGCTGTTTCTTAACAGTATTCACTCATTTTAAAAATGACACTGAGAGCTTAGAGGCCCTTGTTCTTAATTTTTAAACCCACTAATTTCATTGTGTCTGACACAAAGCAGAACATCTTTGCCATAATTACTGTATAAGTTATTTTTTTTCCACAAAGTTGTAATTTTCCTAAAATAAGCTGGACTGCTTCAATTATGTAAATCAAATATCTAGAGAATATAATGTCTGCATTGGAGAAACACAATAGAACTTAACAGGAAGCTAGCAGAGAGAGGGAGAGAGGGAGAGAGGGATGGGAAGGCAAAAGCCCAAATGAGGATGTTTTTTTCAATTAGAACTGCAGCAAATTCTCTGCCCTGCTGGTAAACTGGCTCCTACAGCTCCTCACTCTGCCAGGTTTGCTCTTCCCTTGATGCCAGAGTGCGACCATTAAGATTGGCAGGAAGTCTAGGCTAAAATGAAAGCTAGTGTGCCGAGTTCAAGAGTGGTCGAAAAAAGCCTATGGTTTGCTGCTGGTATTGTTATTAGTGTGTACTTGTATTCAAGCAAATATACAGGCAGTTGTGCCTAAAAGAGCCAAGGAGCTTATGATCCAAAATTTCACGTGACACATTTCAAGCTGTAGGAGGTGAAACAATGACTAGGAGACAGAAAAAGGCCATAGTAACGGTTAAAAACTGTGTAAGTACTCAGAACTGACAGCAAGTATGAAATGGCTGAGTCTAGGTGGTTTTGATCCTGAAAGTCCTGAGAACAGCTGACTCTTTCATACATATATCTATGTGACCTCTATAAATCTTATAAACGTGACTCCTATAAATCTATAAATGTGACTTCTGTAAATCCCCACCTTTCATGATACAAGACCTTCTCACTGTAACTGGGATACAACTATTTTTATTTACTTTGCTCCAGATAAAATAATCAGATTGAAAAACAGCTATAAAAATGTGATATAACAACATTGATTCATATTATGAAATCTCTGCCCCTCTACTTTTAATCCTAACCTTTGTACTTTTAAAAATTATTTACAAATTTCTTTTAAGCAGGTAACACACCTTCAGCAGAGACCTTCACTGTTCTCTCTTCACTGATTCCCATTTATTTTTCTAAATAATTATAACTAATATAGAAGCCATTCAAGTTCAAGATTCATTCTGAAAATCCTTTCTGAATTTTTTCTTTTTCTTCTGATCATCATTGACCTTTGATGTGGCATAGAACTTGATTAAGTTCTTATAACCATTTACCTTGTCTGATTAGATGCTAGTTGTTAGCTAAAATCAGTGTAGAAAAAGTTTTGCTTTGTGTGTGGGTGTTTTAAACATTTGTAGTATGAAATCTTAGACATTCAAGTGTTGAAAATGTATCATGATTTATTCTAATTATAACCATTTTCTGTGTCATATTGAAGCCTCACTTTTCATCCTTGAAATATTTTGTTTTGTAGTTTTGTGGCAGAAAGCATCTGGTCTGATTTAACACTCTACCCTTTACTTGGTGATTTCCATGTTGAAATTATTCCACATCTTACAAAGGACTTTGTCAAAGTCTACAATGAATTCCAAATGGATTCTATTACTTGATTTGCTTGTAGCCATCTTTTTTTTTCTGACATATTCATCTAGGTAATTTATGGTTTTGCCTTTAGTTAACATTTCAACTAACTAAACCGAGGTAGTTTAATTGCTTTCTACTCTGTAGCCTCCCCCACCGCACCCACTGCCTTTCCAAGAGATGGGCAAGATGTATAAATATCCCAGTAGTCTCATATAGATTCTGACTGATTCTTGCACTTATATATATCTCTGTAACTGTTCCCTCGGACTCAGGTTCCTTTAGCATCCTACCCTAAGATTTTGTTGTCGTCTAATACTTTGCTCCTGCAGTACCTCTTTCGTCCCAGTCTCTGACATTATTCAGACAGAAAACCTTCAAAGAAGTTATGTGCCAAAATCTGATGAAAAAAGTCAACACCACCAAAGTGATTTTCTTCTTCTTCTAGCAATCCCACTTATGCTATTACTTTTTCCTCCTTCATATAATCCTAATTAAATCCTTGTTTGTTTTTTTATGTCAATGCTTCTCCAATTACCACTTGTAAAACAATTCTGTCATTTACTAAGGGAAAAGTACTTTCAGTCCAGCCAAAGCAACTGAAGAAAGAGAGCAGTTTGCTTTCTGCAGGGAGCTGCAGCAGGTAGTACCTAACAAGACTGGATTAATGGCTGTTTCATATAAGAAAATACCTAGTGGGAAAAGTTTTGTGGGATGTTATTTGCATTTGTCCTTTTTGTGGGCCAGTTGTGTTTCACTTGACCTTTTTGGGGTGAAAATGTTACATGAATATTGACTCCAAACATTCCTTGCATCCCTTACTTTGGTGGCTGTGTTGAAATACTGTGTTTCTTATCATACCTGCAGAGATGAAACACCTTTACATAATTTTTGGTTCTAGCAAAACATTGGAGAACAAGTATCAGAGTCAGATTGTAATTGCTGACAGGTAATCATCACTCTCCCCTTGTCATTGTAGGTCAGTTCAGGTAGGTGGCAGATATGTTTTATGCAGATTGAAGAGGAAAGCATAGCAGATATTTTGCATAACATAAGTCTGAGAGAAAGAAAAAATAGGCTAACAAATTAAATATAACAGAAAAATACTTATGCTTTATATGCATACTAGTAGCCATGAAGCACTCTCTCAAGTGTTGGAGAGAATAGCATGAATGTATATATTTATTTGTTTATTCATTTTATTTTTATATTGCCCAAAGCTGTTAGGTTAGTTGCATGTTATGGTCACTTGCTAATCTACAACATATTTTGCAGGGTTTGCTTCCAAGATGACATGATTTTATTAGTAGTTTAAAACTGTACAAGAAAGTGTTTCAGGGAAATGCTTTACTAATAACACAAGCATGTAGAGGAATAGTGGCATTCATAATAGCATTCAGCAGCATGTTTTGCTATTGCAAAGCTGAATTATTGTCATTATCCCTTAGCACACAAAACAGTCTTTAATATCTCAGATATCTGAATTCCCAGTATATAGAGGAAATATTAGTTCCCAGTTATCTCAACATATAAGAAGAAAAACAAAACAAAACAAAACAAAAAAAACAACAAACCACCAACTTTAACTTTGGCACAATCCCTACATGAAATAATAGGTGTAATTCTGAAGGAAACAACAGGGTATGTTTTGGCTGTACTATTGCTACAGATAACTAAAAACCACCGTTTTTTTCTTTGCTATCAAATGAAGCTTTGGATAAGACATTATTGTCTTTGAACTCCTTTAAACTCTGTCAAAAAGTAGACTGAGCTAAACAGACCAAAATTACTTCATTTACCACACACAGTTTCACCTGATTTGCTATGGACATCTGTAGGGGGACCTTCAATTATAGCAGAGATAACAAGGTTCAATGTATTATAACTGAATCTAAGTACCAAAGAACATATAATAAAATTCAAGGAAAACTCACAAGAACTGCCGATTTATTTGTCCTGATAGATCTTGTCTCTGCTGTGTATTGTTGCTAACCAGGCTTCAACTAATTAAAAGTGTGAGAAAATGAGTCTTTAAAGACCAATATTCTTCAATTTAAGAAAGGTAAAAAAGGAGTATATTTTAAAATAATGCCCTGAAAGAACTGGAACTGAATGAGTCAGCACAGAGCAACAGAAAAACTATGACACAGAGCTCTAGATGCTCAGAGCTGTAGATGTTACTGCTCATTTCAAGAAGGCCTGTGAATTACAAATAAGGAAATATTATTTCAGCTCAGAGAGAACTTGGGAAAAGCTAACTCAAGTTTATTGAGCCAGGTATAATGATAAAAGATGGGTGAAGCTGCAGCATCATTTGCAATTTTTCTTGTTGTCACATGGGAAATTATAAAAATCAAGAGTTTATGGGATTAAGTGAGCTCATAGTATCAGTCCATTTTATGAAGAAACAGGCAAAATCTCTCAGTGGTATCTGGTGTAACTGGATGTGATTTTATGCACTGTTAAACAGTGTAGATTTTTTTTATAAAGCTGTGAAAGCAATTTATCCATCATAAGCGACACATAAAACCATCTGTAGACAGTTTTAGCAGTCTGCTTGTAAACCCTGAAGAATAAGGGCTCAAAAGCATTGGCCTAAGGACTGAGTAGTAACACAGTGGAAAACACGCTGGACTTGGATTTTTTTTTTATTATTTTTTTATTTTAATATGGAAGTCTTAAGAGGAACTGTGGCTTAGCTCTGTCTTTTCATACTCCTGCCTTTTCTGCAGGTTAGACTTTTAGACATGACAATTACAAGTGGTTACTACCAATCCTTTCTGTTTCTTCAAATCTGTATGAAAGTATTCCCAAATGTTCCACATGGTAGGAATATTAAGACTGGAAGTTAGAGCAAAGTGCTACTCAATTAATCACAATTGAGTTGTCTTCTTTATTCAATTTGCACTGGCAATTCAGTAAAAGAGCTGTGATCTTTCAAGTTTACAGTTTTAGTTAAAGTCTCTGTGTTCCCTCAAAGCTTATACAGCTCCCATTTTCTCAGGTTTGTACTTTATATAGAGTCACAGTAGGTCTGACATACTGTGGTTCCTACACAAACAATTCCTCTTCAGAAAGGAACAAATGAAAAATAATTGCTGGAGAACATTTTCCATAACATCTGCCTGTTTTTACTTTATTTTCATACACATACACAAAAAGAAAAAAAAAAAAGATATAAAAAGATATTATGGTGTATGGACTTCAGCTCTGGAATAAATACAGGGGGAGAGAATATGGTCATGTAAGAATTTTCATCTACTTCCCCTGCCCCGTCCTCCTCTTTGTTTTTCTTTTATTATTTGTGTATAAAAGCAACTTGTTACTTCCCTAGTATTTTTTTTTTCCTTTATCTGGATACTTCAGTGAGATCCTCATAAAAAGGAAAACAATCCAGCAAAGATAATTAGTCCATTTTACTGACTTGGAGTTTCTATGACTGCTAAACATTTATGAAAACTTATGTTTACTGTCATAGTCTCAGGAGATGTGCATTTTTTTTTTCCAAGAGTATCCTGTGGGACAACTACTATATAAGCCTACTCAAGTGTCCTTCAGTGCAGTGTAAACAATGTAATGGAAGAGATTTATTATGAAATAGCAGTGCTGAACTGTTGCGATTTCAGTCTCTTTAACAATTCTGAGGCTTTTCAAGGTTATGCATCACACGATGTTTCATCTTGCTTGCAATAAAATGCTGGGCCAGAGACTACCCAAACCACACTACTCTCCTCTGTATATAAAAACACCAGTGCTTTTGAACAGATACTACTCTCAGATGAGGTGTTTTTGAAATGTGAGAATGGAATCAAACAAATACTTTTAGGTAGGAGGTGACAGTCTGCTGAAGTCAGAGAGACTGTCCTTGAGTGGCATTATAAACATGTCCTGGTGGGACATGGAGCTGCTGCTGCAGTCAGTGCAGCTCTTCAATAAGGTGGTCACATCCAAGGCACGTATGTATGTTTTATTAGCAGAACAGGTGGGATACATTTTAACATCTGCCCCTTCTTATTTACTGATATCACTGGGGACCTGTTTTTGGAATTTAAAGTACTAGATCCATGCTAATTTGCCCCTTTGTGTTTTATATGCAACTCTGAGGAAGAAATTGCAACAAAAAGGAGAAATGAAACATGTTTTTTCTTCTCCCTTAAATAAGTGACTAAAATACACATACTTCATGAAAGACCTCTCTCCTTCTTATGCTCGCAGATAGAAACATCTTCAGAGTCAAATGTACCTATTTGGAGATGCTCTATAGTAGTCTGCTTACTTCTGTTCCCTGCTGTACTTAACAGTCCATAAAGAACCTGAGAATCTGTGAAAGCTGTGTCTTTCTGAAGCCTCTCACTCCCTGTAGCATGGGTTCCTCTGATGCTCCAGCCCTTGACTCTGTCACCTATGCACAGAAGATAATAAAAAATCAAGATGCCTTTCTAGAAAAGTCACGGCTCACTGATCTCATTAGGAACATACCTTATTCTTTCTCAGCAGATCCTTTGGCTCTGGCACTTGGAGCTGTTTGAAATTCTCTGGCAGCTCAGGAGGGAGGCTGAATAGTGCGATATTTGTTCGCTCCTCATTGCCAGTCTGACAAGTGAACAGCAGTTCACCAGAGTTCAAACATCTGGCAAACAGCTCGCTGCTGCTCTAAGCTGTCACACATTAATAAAGACCAATTGTTCCGTCAAGAACATGTTGAGAAGTTTAAAGGAGGAGAAGAGCCAAGGGGAAACATGCTAATTAAAAGTATCTATATGGAGCTGTAGTGAATAAAAGATGATTAATTTAACTTTCTTAAAGGTAAATCTATGTTAGGGGATAAGACAGGAACTTTGTTTAGCCTAATTGAAGAGGAGCAGAGTCTGTCACCCTTACTCTTGTTGAATGACACCTTATTTGCTGGGTAGTTCCATGGGATCCCACCAAACTCTGAGATGTATCTCTGTGGCTGATGTTCAGGGAAGACTGAAGGGCACATTTTTATACCAATTCCTCTTCTAATTTTAAAATATACTAATCTGCTTCTGAAAGAGGACAGAAACATATCAATCCTCTTTGTTCTTGTCTTCAAACTGTTGTCAATACAATATGCATTCAATATTATACAGAGTATTGGTTTTAAAAAACGCCTTAAAAAGTCGTAAGTGGAGAATATCATGAGAAGTGCGCAATTTATATTTCATGGACAATTCATGCATTTTCTATGTCAAGAGATCTAACATTTGCCAAAACTTCCCAAATATCAGTTTTCTGCTATTTTCAGATACATGGCTTTTACACTGCATTGCAACATTAATTTTTAAAGAAAAATCCATAGCTCTTTTAGAAACAGACACAATATTTTAGCTTTTAATTCCATATCTCCAACCACTTCTCTTCATAACAGTTTATAAAAGAAGAAATATCTCCATTAGAACTATTCTTCTGTCTTTCCTTCAAAGTGGATGAATTCAGAAACATCTTTACTTCATGAATAATCTTATAAAACATGCTGATGCCTTAAGAGCAATACCAGAAACAGTCCACTCAAAAATTCCCTTGAATTTTGCCCTGTGGGAACAAGGAATGGTGTCTGTCGCCCAGGGTGTGCTTGGACAGGAGGAAGACGAGCTTGTTTCTCCTGCTTCTGTAGAAAGGGTGTGAGAAGCAGGGAAGTGGCTGGAGCTGCTGGGCTGTGTTGGATCTTAACGATCACCCTACATGAGCAAAGATGTCTATTGTCATTGGTAGGTGCTCACAGGGATCTGGTAAGGGACAGTGGTACCAGGATCACTTTGCAGTGTGCTGGGTTGGGTGGATGCCTACTGCTTTTCACAGAGAGCTAGCCCTAGTATTGAGCAACTAGAAACAACTTTTATGCAACCTGTTTGAATAATCAGAGGATTTCATGTGGAAAATGAATGTCTTTTGGAAACCAGAAGTGGGCAAGGTATCTCTAAACATTTGGATCATGATCTGAAACCCTGCAACTGGTAGGAATTAATATTTTTGACAGTTAATGGTCTATCTGCAGGCAGTTTTGTTGGGAATAAGTTGCTCATCTTACAAATAACATAAGCCAGCACTATTGCCAAATAGAAACTAAAGGCAAGAAAGACACACAATAATGAATGAGATTTCTTAAGAAGCATAACGTGGAAACTTACATTATTACTACCTTTGTGTGCTACACTAAGAATACATATATATTCTTAAATGACATTTCCACAGATTTTTTTTTAAAGACAGTTTAACATAAATATATGGAATTAGATCTGAAATATTTTTATTCATTTGATTTTTTTTTCTCTGTCATTAAGCTGAGACATACTATTCTGACTTATGAGTGATTTTTAAAATCCCTGTCCAGATTCCTTTAGGCTCTGTGAGTCAAACCCCCCAGGTGACACCTTCTGAGGGTACAACTACCAGCAGCAGGCTATGCTTGTGAAACAGAAACAACTATTATTATAGGTGCAATTTAGAATTTAGAAAGAATTTAGGAACTCTTCACATTATTTTACTTACTATTTTAACCTATAAAATGACAATTTATTTACTAGGTTAAAAAATATTACCAGATTAAAAAATAATTTCATTGTTGGGCCTGACATGCTGAAGTCTGTTCTTTTGTAGTGGACTTGGACATACAGTATCAGGATGCACTGATGAGATCAAGCAATCTGCAAGATACCACACAACCAGCATGTACTCCTAGTTGTTGGATGTATGAAGCCATACATTCATTCTCCCTTGCAATGTGCTGTGCAAGGACTAGTCTATCCTTAGATGATCACAGTTATTCCTCCCACCTCATGAGTTTCCAGGTCTTGTGCCACATGACAGGTCACAGAATCATGTCTTGCAAGTGTAAGGCCAGTACAAAGGTAAGGAATCTGCCTTTAAAACTGCCTACCAAATAGAGACATCTAAGGTCTAAGAGCTTAGGATACGCTAATATTCTGCTAGCCTTCCCGTGGAAGGTTTTCGTCTTAGTGCCTTTATTAAGGATGACTGGAGTTTGTCTGGAGAAGACTGAGTGGTAAAAGCACTGCAGGATATGGTCTCAAGTAGTGGTCAACGTTGTTATAGACCATATCGGACTCCCTGTTCCAGAACTGTAACAGCTCAGGGTCACCAGGAGTTCTGTGCTGGCTAGAGATGAGCATGGAAAGCTGTACAGGTAGGGCAGAGCATTGGTACTGCAGAGCTGTACTGCAGCTTCTCCTGTTGAATTTCAATTAGAAGATGCTTTTAATTGGACTAGAGTTTATGCTGTCACTGGCATGCATAATTAGTGGCAATGCATAATGGCAATACATAATAACTGTGCACCTTCATAGTTGAATGGTGTCTTTGCTTCCTGAGAGAAGTCCTCTGACAAGGCAGGAGAATTGTGCTGCTTCAGCCTCTGTTAGGCATGGTCTTGCAGAGCATGACACAATGTGTTCATTCCTTCCAAAATATGGTGATATGATGGGGTTAGTCAGAGAGGGATCCCAGACACATCCGTGGGCAGCTGCCAGACAGAAGCTCTTGCCCTGACAAGTCTGGGTTCTGTTAGGCTGAAAATACAGCACAGGTGGCATGCAAACAGATGCAATGTTTACAATTGGAAAGAGTACAGGAGCCAAGTGACCATACGAGCAGTGCGAAACCCACCTCTCGTTACTAATACACATGGACTTCAGAGGCCTTAGGAATGACAGACCTGTTTGTGATGAGGCTTAATCTCCTCCAACATTGTCAGCAGCCATACATTTTACAGCAGTCTACCTGGCAAGAAATTCTTGCAGCCAAGACTAAACAGCGGTGACTCTTTGCATTGTGTTTGTCATCCTTGGCCCTGTGGTAATTACTCCATCTGGTGATTGCTGCAGCTGGTCCTCTGCATCTATTCAACAGATCTTTGATGAATTCCTGCTTGAAGATGAAGTGCTTACATGCAGAAAGAAGCATGCAACTCTTGGAGAGGCTCTTAGTCATCCTTCCCATTGCTATTGTTGTCTCTGCGTTCGCATATAAGACAGCTGCATGTGGTCTTAATCATGAGCTTGAAGGTGTTTGAGATGCATGGTGGAGAGGCTGCTGGGGTGAGATGGGGTCACATATATTCCAGTCCCACTGGGAGACAGAAACTGCAAGTTTCTGGCAGGGGAGTCCAAAGCCTGAAGCAGCCATGTTACTCATGCCTCCCTCCGTAGGCACTGCTATGATGCTCCTGTGGCAAGATGTGTGTTTGGTCAGTTTGTCCCTATGGCAATCTTGGAAGACTCGGTTGCAGAAGAGGGTAGGTAGACCTTGTGTATCTGTCTATCAAATGGAAACAGCACAAACTTCATTACATTGTGAGAAGAAATGGGTAAATATATAAAATAATAATAAAAATTCTACTATGACAATAGATGTCATATTTGTACATAAATACCTGCTACAGAGTAGCCCAGATGTTTATCACAGTGCTCCCATTTCACTTCAGAAGAGCAATATTATTTTATTTTTACCTAAATGTGAAATATCATTTAAAAATGGGGACTGAAATTATTACAAATTGCAATTTACTGTGAAGCACATCAGCTAGATTGTAGTTGAGTGATCCATTTCTCCTCATTTAAAGTTGTAAATTTGTAACCTTGAGTTTCATTTCCCACTCAGCAGTTGTAGCATGGGTGACTTAGTTGCAGCAGTCTTTGCTGTATATAAATGCATTAAATATATTATATAATATATATAATATTATACATATATATTTGCAAAAGTAAATTTATAAAATCAATTTTAATAAGGCAAACTGACCAAAAATGGCACAAAAGTAGCGATGTCTTCTAAAACCATACTGCTAAGAGATTGTGGCAGACTTTTCTTCTCTCCAAGATTTTTCAGTAGTAGCTGTACTGGTAGCACCAAAATTCTCTGGTAAATTACAATTCATCATGGTTTTATGGGACTATTTTTCCCCTGGGCATCCTTGAGTTTTTATAGAGTCTTACTAAGTATCCTGCTTATTTACAGTGCTCATCAATGCAAGTGATGGCAAAATAGCCTTCCAACATGTTTCACAATGTTATTGCTATTAAAATCATGTCTTTGCACTTTCTGATGAGCTGATTTTGTTCAGTGCATCTAAAGGAAGGTGTAGGAACAAAATATTACGTGCATGTTAAAGTTACTCAACAGCTGCAGTCTTCTGAAATCTTGGAAGCCCAATTCTTTCTCTAGCAATAACAATGTTGTTGATGATGATGTAAAGTTCCTCTGCTGTATTTATAAGGTGATTATATACAAGTGGCCCAACACTTCAGTACACTATTTATTTCACAATGCTTAATCCACAGCTTTTGGAGTGTCAGAAAATATATTTAGCAAAGCAGAAAACAGAAGTTTAATATTTAAGGCATAGAATGACTATAATAATAATAATAATAGTCAAATAGTAAAAGAAAGCATGTGAAAAGATGAAATTTATTATCTATTATAAATAAGTGAGCCTACAGATTATCTTCTAAAAAATCAGTACTGTGGAGGCAGCCTCATGGTTTTATTATGAAATTACTCATATCCTCATTCTTGAGACTTAATTTTGCTATAAGCTTTAAGGTTCTGTTATCCATCATGAATTATTTTAATGCATGACTTCACATTATAAATTTGGGAGAGAAAAAAGGAGAAAAATATGGCCTGTTCTGTATGTATGTTTGATTCCACCTTGAAATATATAAGTGAAACATGGGAAGCTATTAGTAACCGGTAATAAATTTAAAGGATCACATTAGTTTTAAAGATTTCAGACTTGGCAGAATGTGTACTTTCAGTGTCACAAAGCTAGAAGGAAAATCTGTGACTTGAAATCCCAAAGTATTAATTTTTTTTTCTTCACATAGCAGGGTTTAAGAATGGCATCTGCAGTTTGGGGAAGGGTGACCATTTTGTTCAAGATTTCCAGTATGTAAGCCTGTATTTCTCTAATATATCACTCTATAGAAAGACATAACTTTATAAATTCAAGATAGCATAGAGAAGACCTGTTAGTAATTGAAATCAGGGAGTCAGATCTTCATCTGGTAAATTGATGTAGCTCTGGTGATTTCATTCTATAACATTTGCAGCTTAGTAAAACAATGGGGAATTAAAAGGTGAAATTTTCCACTCTTCTAATTGTTCGTGATTTCCTCTAGCAGCATGGAAACATTTATAAGTAATAACTGTACCAAAATACTTTGCTGTTCAGTCTCAGCTAACAGAAGCTGATAACAGTTTTTTGGATGCTTCTAAATCAAAGATATCAAAAAGCACATCAGGTAAGAAAGAAAGTAGAAAATGAAACAGAGATAAGAAACTCTAAACAATTTCAGATCTACACACATATTATGTCCTGGATCTAGTAAGACTAACCCCACAGATAAAAAGTAAATGGGAAATAAATTTGGAAAGCCAAAACCAAGATGAAACTTGGCATGATTATTTTGTGGGAAGTATGTGTGTGTTTATATTACCCTCCCTTCCATCCTCACTCACCACATAACAATCAGCAACAGGTATCCTATAAGATTTAGCATCTTTTCTATAGAAATCTAGTATAGAGCAACATCTTGATAAGTCAAAAATCCGTTAAGATATGCAGGTAGGGAGTTAAGTATGTAGTCATGCTCCAAGTACTGTGCTCAGTGACATTATTTATGTCACCATCCTGTCTAATACTGCTGCTCAACAGACACAAGTTTACTGATTATCATTTTAATATAAATTAATTGTTTTACACTTTCATTATTGTCTCAGAGATTCCTGGCCTCCACTTCTTCCTGTTCCTTCCCTGTGCTTGTAAAAGTTGTTGGCTTTGTTACATATACCAGAGACACACATTTATATCTGTGTGGCCTGGCCAAGTCCCCGACGGTGACCAGGGAAGCAGGAACTGCTGACAGCAGGACCTGTTCTCCTCTTGCACCCCTTTTCAACCCACTCAGTCTTGCACTTCCACCCATGTAGTTCTCTTATCTTATGGGAATGTCGAATTACAAACTGATTGTGTGTGTCATCCTCTTTTAACTGAGGGTATGAAATCCCTTGGCAGGGAGCTAGGAGAATATCAACTGTTGAGTATTACTTTTTGTAAGCTTTTCCTGGCTCTATTCATATGAAACAGCAGTCAGATTTTGTACCCATCATTTTGGTGAACCCGTGCATAATACTTCCCTTCAATGAAATCATGTGAATCATTCTTCTTGAGAAGATGAGCTGGCACTCAGCTCTTGCAAGCAGTAAATGCCAGAGGGCTTAGTGCTTGCTTCACTACCAGGGGAGGAGCTGCATGTTCTCAGGTGCATCTGCATTGCGACTCCAACTGAATGGGTTGGTGAGTACTGGTATGCTCTACCATGCCTTGAAAAAGGGGATTTTAGGTACCTTATGGTCTGTTAGCGCAATAAAAATAGCACAAGATGAAAACCTCCTCCTCTTACCGCGTAAAAAAATAATACATATATTTTAAACTTAGTGTCCAATGCCACAAATATAAACCATTAGGGGGACCCCCAGTAATACAGAAACAGTTATAAACAGATATGCTGCAGTATTCTTGTATTACTTTTGATGGAAGCATAACCAGAGCAGTATGTCTTACATTTTTAATCAATTTTCCATTTTACAGCATTATTTTGGGAAGCAGAGCTGGAGTTCTATGTAGCCATCACTCCTGTGCTGTTGAATGTCCCCTTGGATTTTCTTTGCTGTAACAAAAGTCATAACTAGTAAATGTGTCATACTTACTTGCTACTGACTGATATGTAGCTGTTAAGCATGTTTTCATATAGATGAAAATCTTGGTACCATATTACACTGTAAGTAGGCAGAGAAATAGCTCCCCATGCCTGAGGAGTGTATGCTGTTTTTAAAAGCTCCAAGCCAAGTGCTCTGCAGTTACAGTGCAGCCCCTCAGCTCACACCCGTGCAGTGTGCTCAGCCCAGCAAACCCTGATACACCAGGGCTGGAAATTAGCAAGGCTGAGGGCTAGATTCCATATGTGCTGGGGAAAGGGAACTCAGACCAAAGAAGCTTTAACCTCACAGAAAGCAAAACTGCCTGAAAAGCTGATGCACAACCTAAGCAGAGTCCAGCCCAGAACTTGGAGGAAGGTCACCCTGTGAAGGACACAGAACAGCCTGCCAGCTGCTTTCTTTCCTCCTAGTTGGTGCAAAACAGATACCTGGTACTTGCCGTGGACCTTGTTACCACTAGGCCTGTAAGACACCTATCAGCAGAGTTTACAAGGTGTAATGTTGTCAGATCTAGTTATATGGTTAAATTATGATTTGGGTATTCACATTTTGCTATTGGCTTAAATTTCCTCTGTAGTTTCTTCTGGTTATTCTGGGCTAAACTTAATTATCCACTTCATTAGATCAATTCTTCACAGATGGAAATTCACTGAAATGAGTGGCATCCCACTAACTTGATGGACATAGATTATCACTTCCCACCTATTCTTTCTCTTTTCGTGTCATTTAAACTATCAATGAGTTGCTAAAAATTTGTAGTGTCTCTCTAGCTTTGTCAATACGTCAAGTTTTATTGGATGTTCTTAGTTTAATTCATTAGTAGAAAAAGGCATCAAGCTTTGTTACGTGTTTTTAGGACCATTTCAACCTCAGAGATGAAAACAGCAGACAGAATTCCAGTTGCTAAAGGCACGAGATGTTCAATAGCCAAGGAACTCATGAAGCTCCTTTCTCTGGCCCCAAGGGCCCCACTTTGATCATTTTTTTTCAGGCTGTAACCCTTTATATGACAAGGTTAATTTCAATACTGCTGATGGCACCAGAGACCAAAGATATCCCTTCCAGCCCTATGTTCTGTGTAGCTGTCATCACCTCTCAGGTCTTAGAGGTTTTTGGTTGGATTTGTAATGATCCTGGGCCTTTGGGGATGTTTTCAAACGCTTCAGTACCAGTCAGGCACCTAGCGAGAATTGCAATGGAAAGCCAATAAATGCTCTGGAACACAATGTTTTCCCCCTTAATTACTCCTATCTGTGAAGACTTTGAGGGAATGATTTCATCTGACAGTGGTTGTATTTCACACCTATTTTACATACACTCAGATGACTGTGTTGTGTACTGCCTTCTCTGTGTATACACTAGATTTTAGAGCCTATTTTTGAAAATTCTTTTTTCTCCCAAAAGAAGCATATTTGGATAGCTTTTTATTAAAAACATAAGCTTAATTGGACTATGTTTTTAAAGAAAGTGGGATGAATAAGGTCTTCAAAACACAATGATGTTTATTATTTTTGTTGTAAATCTATTTCTGCACCTCTTTTGAAATTATCTAACCCTGCCAGTGGCAGTGAAAGGAGTGACCTGAAAGTGTGAGATGTCAATGCACTGCCAATGGATTTTTTTTTCATATTGCTGTGCTGGCATGGACTCAGCAGGTACATAAAATACAATGTTCCAACCCATTTCACCCTCCACGTTGGAGTGAGGTATGTTCATTTTCACTCTCTGCACTCACTGCCCGTTCTCAGTGAGAGAGTCTGAGCTCATGTTGCTGTGCAATCTTGAGCTTCTTTTATGAGCTTAGCTGGAACGCTGCTGGGTATCTTTCTTCATTGCAGCTGTTTTAATCTTGGCTTGCAAAATCAGAAGCTCTTTCCTGGCTGCGCAGATGATTACCTTACTTTACGTAAAGTCTCAAATACCCTGAAGTATCTCACATAGGTTCTCACAATATCCTTTTTAGTTCTTTTTCATTACCACACTTCATGTGCCTTTTTAGTTCTGCACATTGGCTAATGGTGGATTCATTTTTATGACTGTGTAGTGGCCAGTCTGTCTTTGATTATGTTTCTTCTTGTATTTATCTTTGCTGCTGCTAGAGAAACATGAGAAAAAAGTTGAAAATGTTTGCCCTATTCATATCCTGAGAACAGACTGTGCTGTCAAGAGAGAAATATACAGGGCTAATTTCAACAACAACAACTGCAAATATAAATTATGGACCAAAAGAGCAGTTTGCTTTGCCGCATTGAACCATGATGGTTTGCTGGAACATCTAACAAAGTGGTTTTTGGAAGACTGCAGTATCTTCACCCTCTTCTTTTCAGCCTTTTAAAAAAGAAATCAGAAGAAAACCATAACCCCAGATTGAAACACCCCCAAATGGATCAGAAAAATCTAAATATTGTTATAGACTCCTACACTGATTTTTGATTTAAACAAACTCTGAAATTTAAACTGATTAATGTTTGACAAGTGAACCCAATTTTGATTGAACCTTTTGATTCACTCTTCCTCATCTATATTTTGAATCTCTTGGTTCTTTTTAGAAGACATTAGGTTTGATGGATACCAGCCTACTCAATGGCCTGTGTCATTACAGAAACTGCATCCCTTGAAGACATGAATAAATTTGTTCTTCTCTAGCTTCCTCTTCCACTCTCACTTTACATATGGGAAAAAGAAGTACAGAAAGATTAAACAACTTTCTCAAGCTCACATTGGAGTTTGGTGGTAGAAATGATTGTCTTCATCCCAGTTCAGTTTTTTGAATAAACTACTGAACTTTGTTTTCATTTGGTGAGATACTTTGAAACAATTTCTAAAAATGTAGGATGAAATTTTAAATGTCAACTGTCCAATTACCTTCAATGGTTTTGTTTTTATTAAGTGTTGTTGGGATGTTCTCATTCCTCAGCAACCCAAAACAGTTTATCATTTTATTGCAGTATGATCAGTAGCACCCTACAAAGCAAACACTACTTGTAATTAGCAGGAAGTGGGGAATCTACTGCTTGTCTTACAAGTGCAGCTATAGGATTTTTCAATTTCTGATGGTTTTGAGTGGCATTTTTAAAGAAGCCATATTTTGGAAAACTTTAATATTGACCTCATATATTGTAGGTGTTTCAAAAACAAGCAATCTCCAAGCTATAAAATTATTGTGCACTTATTTGTTAGTGAATTTGTAAGTGGTTTTAGTAACCTTTTCACTGATTTTCAAAGGTTATAAATATATATTATTGTTAATTATTTTTTACCCAATTAGTGTACTGTTTAGTTTGGTTTAGAGATTCAGAAGTTTTAGGCCTGATACCAACTGAAACTAAAAAAAAACGGATTTTGCTATTTCCACAAATGAACCAGATGCTCATCTCAGTGTCTTTTATGTGACTAGCTAATAAATGGACTCTTCTATTTGTGTGTATTGAGAGAAGAGTCAGGGATAACGGAAAAATTGTTGAAAAAAAAATTTAGATAAGTCATGACAAAAGATGGCAAGGATTGCATTAACATTTAGAGAAAAAGTAGAAAGAGATGACAGAAATGACCTCAAGAAAGTGAAGGTTACTATAGATTGCTTGTTGCTTAACACTTTACTATGGTGGAGCAGAGTTTGGTGAGACTCCTTTAAATCAAGCAAAGTCAGATTCCTATTGACTTCAGTGACTTTTGGAACATATCTTTAAATGTTGTGTTTGCTGAACAGCAAGCCAAAAGTTTCCAACTCTGTGCTGGAAACTCCTATGTTCTGATGATGATGTTGATAAATCATTTGTCATAATAAAATGAGGTAAAGTTTCCAAGTCCCATAAAAGCCCTTCAGCCAAAAAGTCCATTGAGTTAGGCTGCTAATGTTGATCCAGCCAACTTCCACAACCAATCCTCCGCTTCTGTACCTCCTGAAAAAAGGAAATGTAACAATCCTTCCACCTTACTTTCTGCCATTGTGGGGCTGCTCATTCCTTTCCTTGTGATGGTTGATATTATATTAACCTTCAAAAATTATCCTGTGTTGTAGTGGGCAGTCCTTGGCCAGCAGCCAAACATCTACCCAGCCTCTCACTCACTTCCTTGTCCTGCAGGATGAGGAGGACAAAGAAGGAATGTGAGAAGACCCATGGATCAAGATACTGGCCATTTGACAAGGAAAACAAATGCTGTGCCCACAAGCTAAGCAAAACCAGATGGTTCTGCCATCCTGCACAACATGTTCTAGGTGATCCTGCTCGGCAGGGGGGTTGGACTAGATGATCTTCAGAGGTCCTTTCCAACCTCGACCATTCTGTGATTCTATGATTCTGTGGTTTGTCCCAGCCTGCCAAGCTTTTGCTTACCCCCAGTCTACTCTCCATGGGGGAGGACACGACATGGGGTTGCCTTGGTGCTGTGCAGCAATAGCCAAAACAAAGGGCTGGGAATGGAGCTTATCTGTATGCTTTTAGGTACAGATACACAACACCCTACAGGCTTCTACGAATAAAGTTATCTACATCCCAACCAGCCTTAGCGCACGTATTTATCATACCCAGAAGTATGATAATCACTTTTCTGAGTACCTTCCATAAAAGCCTTTTCATCTGAATCTCAGTATTATATCGATCACCTAACAATGGATTTAAAGAATTTGAATTCTGAGGATATTCAGTATCACTGGCAAATACCACCTAATATAGTGCAATTAGTTCTAGTGTTCCTAGGCTAAAACCACCTAGAATAACATTATTGCTTAATAAATTGCATATTTTTCTGTTGAACAATATTAAATAATTGCCCCTCAGAGTTGCAACAGAAGGAATGTTCACATTGTGCATAATGCCTTATGAAATACTAATTGATGGCTTTGTGCAGTGTCTCAATGGAATAATTGCTTGTTTAGTGCAACACTTGCACTGAACAAATGCTTACTCTTTACATTTTTCCTTTGGAAAATAGCTTTCCTTACACTGTAATATTTTCAGAAAGATTTCTGATTTGGTGTGATTGGCCCATGATCTACAAGATCATTTATTTGCTGAACAATGAGCTGTATGGACACTATTTCTATTTCTGGGGTTGTCTGCAAGCAGCTTTTTTACCTTCCCCTTTAAGATGCTTCATGCTTGTTTTTTCTGCTGTAAAATTTGCCATGCTGTATCCAAAACTGTCATCAGACTGACTGTACAGACTGTCATCAGACAGACTGACCTTTTACTCCAAGGTTTGGAGGAAGACAGAATAAATCCAGTGGCAATACAGAAAAACCTGTCTTCATATTTTTTTATGGTCATAAAGAATTGTGATAGAATTGTTTCTGGTTGGAAGCAGTCATCCTGAAACTTAAGTAGTGCCTACCTGCTTAGAAAATCTAGGTTGATTTGTGCTCCTGCAGGGACTTGATTGTTGAACAGTTTGTGTCCTGGTGAAATTCCTGTCAGCATGCCCTGTTGAGCAACCAGGTTCATCAGATGTGATCTCTCATTGGTAAATCTCCATGATTCCTATGTAAGCCTGAAGGAATGCAAAACTTCAGATGTGAAGGGGTGGTGTACTGGATACCTGCACCGAGATACTGCTGTGATGTCCTGGTGGGATGCAGCAGGGGCAAACAGCTGGAGTCAGGATATGGAAAATGCTTTCAGATCCCATAGCACAGATCAATGAGCTAAGTTTAAACATGTTTTCAAGGAACAACATGAAAATAGCCAGGCACAGAAACCTGAGGATGAATCTGGCTATCGGAGACTACCTGGATAGTTTGTAGTAAAAATGGTATGCCTGATGCTTGTCTTAAGCTTACACACAGGCTATCAGGACCACAGAGATATTAACTAGTAGATTGTACAACAACTGTCTTTTTGTATTAAGGAAGCAACGTTTTCAAATTCCCATAAATACATTTTTATTTAATCATATATATATATATATATATTTATTATGGCTATGAAATGAAGGGCTTAGTCGGTTCCCTTTGCCCAAAGCTAAAATTCCTTCCTTACTGGGACTATAAAAGGAGCAGTATGGAATTATGTCCTCACTGAGCTGATTATAATGTAGATCATTAAATCACTGAAGATTTGGCATGCTGTTCAACAACTGTTTATTTATCAATAGAAAATGTTTTTGTTGTTGTTGTTGTTGTTTCTTCTAGGGAAAGATTAAACAAGAAAAAACAAACAAACAAAAAAACCCTCTGTAACCCAGATTTAGCAGAAACCTCATTTATGAATGGTAAAGTGGTAGTTCTGCTTTGCATAATGTTTTAACTAGAAATCTGCTTACTATTTTTTTCTTTTTGTTTATTTTCCTTGTCCCCAGCAAACTTCTTTTCTGAATGACTGAATGATCCAGTTTGGATCCACATATTGAAAAAAAAAAAAAGAAAGAGAAAAGAAAGAGAAAAGAGAAGAGAAGAGAAGAGAAGAGAAGAGAAGAGAAGAGAAGAGAAGAGAAGAGAAGAGAAAAAGACTATCATATATGAAAATTTCCTGTTGGAATTCAGCTATTGTAGATGCACATAGTGACAAAAGACACAAAATACTAAAGAATTCCGCCTTAGTTTAGTTGTCTCACCTATTAAAAAATCACTCTCAATTTTAATTTTAAGTTAAATAGAGGATATATTTTTATTCCAGTGACTTGTATATGATTCCACTTCGTTTCTCTGTAGATAAATATATTTTAAATACTTTGACAAATTCAATATTAAGTGAAAAAGCATCAATGAATAAATGATAACAGTATAGAAAATCAAGATTATTTGGTGCTGAATGCTTTAATTCACAAATCCTACATTTTAGTCATGTGTTCCTTTATCTGTATTACAGTATGAAAATAAACTTCATTATTTCATATACCCTGCATGTAAATAAGGAGGAAAAAATGTTTTTTGGCTGTCCTTGGGGTATGAAAGGATGTTTAAGTTTTAGAAAATGATCTAAAAATCATTTTCTGAAAGAAGGCTATTAGAAATACATTTGCTAGTAAGAAAATAGAAAATAGTTTAGTGTTTTAGCCATGTTGTCAGAATACCATGGGCAAAAAGGCCAAAAAGTGGATGACAGAGGACATCTGATCTGATATGACTTTTTTTTCTTGCTTACATGACATCATGTTCTTTAGCTAGAATAATAATTTTGAACTTATTATGCTAGCATGCTGAAAACAAGACAAATCTTTCCATGGCATGTCTAGAAGCTTTGAAACAAGATTTGTAGAACCTGTATAGTTTATGACATTTTTATGAAGAAATCTTCCCACCATATAAATTAAAGACACTCATCTTCCAGCCACAGAATTTAGCTTAAGGATATCTTAAAGTCCCCACAAAACATACATATTCTTTTATGCACACTCCTGAAATTTAGGTACATCTAAAAACTGAAAATATTTACAAAAGCTTAAACCTTACTGTCAGATTTTGTATCGCTATTTTTTTGCATGAAGGAAGAATACAATCAGTCTTCCATTCTGATTCTTGGTAGGTTGTTGCTTATACAATGCCATGAAGGTGTTACA